>NC_047111.1:90891835-91205168 GCF_902500255.1 Thalassophryne amazonica
TGTTTGGCTTATTTTTCATTGTTGCAGCTGTTTTTAGGTATTTAGCAGAAATACATTGTTTTCCAAACAGTTAGTGTCCCAGCACTTTTTTTTCTTTTTTCTTTCAAGGGCATCCAGTAACATGCTCTGATACAAATATCAAAAGCAGACATGTATGCACTGCTTCATTTTGCATATTCCCATGACAGTGATGAATAAGAATCGCTTACTTACAGCTTGTTTTAATTCTTAAACCTTTCAGACCAGTAAACAATCTGAATGTCACCTGAACTTCTCTTGACGTTTTTGTAACAGATGTCCTTGAGCAAGAACCTAAAGCAGAACAATCGGTAGATGAGGGAAGCCCTGCGGCCCCCGCTGCCGAAGAAGCGGCCCCCGCTGCCGAAGAAGCGGCCCCCGCTGCCGAAGAAGCGGCCCCCGCTGCCGAAGAAGCGGCCCCCGCTGCCGAAGAAGCGGCCCCCGCTGCCGAAGAAGCGGCCCCCACTAAAACATCTGAACATGCCTCAGGTTGTTCATACATTAATTATGACAATGTGCCTCATGTATAACACTTGTTGCACACCAGATGTGTTGAGTGTGTGTGTGTGTGTGAGAGTGAGTGAGTGAGTGAGACAGCAGTGTTGGTGAACTGCTGCAGCTCACTTGCATGTGTTCACATGGCCAGATTTTATGCTATAAAGTTGATCAGCTTTTGCATTCAGAGAGAAAGAGAGGCGACCACAAGAAAGCAGTCAATAGCCTAACTTCCGATTAAAGTTTCAACATTATTTTAGTTTGCCTTGAGTTTACCATTGTATTTTGTATAACGTACTTTACAACATCATACAATTCAGTGCTGAAATTGTTTAAAAATATATATTCAATATATATTCATGTTTGTGACCTATAGTAGACCATAGACATTGAAAGGGATCAGACTGATAGATAAAGATGACAAAATTATTGGCCTCCACTGAAATGTAAAGTTTTCTTCAAAAAAATTTACCAAGTGCTTTTCTTTTTAAAAGAGCAAGAATTTTCAACACAGCATTTCTTAAAGTCCCAGTTTTATTGTGGATGCTTACATTATTTTCCTTTGCACACAGAAACTGGCTGGCTACTGCAGACTGGTAGAACATCCACACGATGTTCTGTGGATGTTCTACCAGCCTGTTCCCACCATTTTATTTGTTGTCTCAACACTACTCCGAATAAATCTTTTTGTTTATAGCCCTTCAAATGCTGATGATTACAAAGTTGTTGAAATAAAAACTGGTTTCTCTCATTTAGTCTGTCTGACTTCCTTGTGACCATATTGGGGATGATTTGTGCTTTTACAGCTGTATTTGTCTGAATTTTTCCTGAGATTCTTACATTAGCCAGCTGACATTTCATGAGCATCTTTCTCTTGTTTTAGTGCCCCCTGCCCCATGGCATTGGAATCTGTGTTGACTTTATCTGTTTGCTGCTCTTGCTCTGCATCTCTCTCGCCTGCTGTCTCAATCATCAGGAGCGGACTCTGCGCTTGAACCTGTCACATTCCCGTCACACGCCCCCTACCTCCTTATCGGCGGAGGCACTGCCTCCTTTGCTGCAGCTCGGTCTATTCGAGCCAAAGACCCTGGAGCCAAGGTAAGTCAGGCTGCTGTCTCCTCTTTGACGGCCAAAGTTGACATCCACTAGTTGTACCTTAGTTTCATCAGCTGTATTTGAGTTTTTGCATGCTTGTGTTTGTCATGTGGCCCAGTGTCGATTCTTTTTCGTGTTTATTTCCAGGTCTTGATTGTGACTGAAGAGCCAGACCTGCCGTACATGAGACCGCCCCTGTCAAAAGAGCTGTGGTTTTCTGATGACCCCACTGTGACTGAGACGCTGCGCTTCAAGCAGTGGAATGGAAAAGAAAGAAGGTTTGTGCATGTGATTTATTTATTTATTTTTAAGGAGTTTCCTGACAAAATACAGGTGAGCCTCATTAACTCGGGTGAGTTGGGGTCCACAGAATTGGAACACGAGTAACCTGAAACCACAAGTTAATAAGGTTGACCAAAAAAAAAAAAACAAACAAACTTGAAATGAGCTTACCTCACCATATTACAATAGTTTTGATCATTTGAAGTGTGATTCCTTCCTGGATGGTGATGATTTCTTTGTCTGAAGTGGGTTCAGTATCTTTTGCTTCCTTCCTGGGCTGCTGCCCATCAAGGATGAGGGCTTTGTCAGTGCGAATAGTTCTGGACAATTCAAAGTTTTTGGATGTGACCTTCTTCTTTAGATCCTTCCCACCGGTTCAGATTGGGCAGGAATTTATACACACACACACACCCCTCGTGGCCGCAACATGCACCCGCCCCTCGCACATGTGGTGGGCATGTATTTAAACTTTTGCCCGCCCCTCCCAATAAACAGTCAAATTGAAATGGGCTTTTATACGGTTGCATAAATTTTCAAGGTCCACAAATTGACTGTGAGTAAAGTCAAATCGTGACTTATGCGTATGCGAGTTAATAAGTCTTACCTGTATGTGAGCTGCGATGTGCCATTTAGAGCCAGCAGTCTGCAGGACGTCAATCCAACAATCACTTCAGCAGCTGATCTCAAAGCATTGCCATGTTGGCGCTTGCTGTCACTTATTTTAGACCTTTTGTGAATCTGCTCCAGATTGTCTCCTTGGAGTTGGAAGTGCAAACAGATTACACAAGACGAGGAAATCACTGTTTGAAATGTGTGCTTTCGTCACACATCTGTTTTGGAGCAGCAGGAGGATTCTTGTCTTCTAAGTGTTGATCTGCCTCCATGCAGAAGACGGTCATGAGGAAGATGATTAGAGCTGTGAGCTGGTCTTGTGCAATTTCTCACTTTCACATGTATCGCCAAACAAATGGAAACTATTTCACGATTATTGGGCTGCTTTCAGTGAAGCTTGTGTGACATATGCTGCAGACAAATTTGTTGATGCATGTTAGGAAGTTAAAGTTGAGCTTCACAGGAACACAGTCCTTGCAGTGTTACAGTTCTTGTGTCTGAAGAGGCGATAAGTGGTCTTTACAGCCATGTTTCTGCCACTTCTCAAACTGTGACACCTCTGCTATTGCAGTTCAAATATCTAATCTAATATATATCTAATATAAAATCTAATTTTTTTTTCTTTCTTTAGCTGCTCATATTGACAGGATTCCAAGCAAACTGAAGCTGATGTTGCATCATATCTGTAATGCAGGCAATCCCACATCCAACCCTCTCAATGAAAAACTTTTTGTTTTTTGAAGCTGCATTTAGAAAACTTTTTTTTCTGCACATAATTGAAAATCTTACGAATAATAATTACCAACTCTGTCTGCAGCTGCCTCCCAGTGCAGTACCATCCTCCAGGGATACAGAGTTCAAACTTTCCCTCAATTCCAATCATGTCTAACAGGGTGGGCAGAGAGTATTTAGAGCTCAGTGTTTGCCTCCTTTCATCCCTTGGGAAGAGGAGGATCTTTCCCTTATGCTTAGGGTTAGTGTAGGACTGTTGTTTACTACAGAGAGCACTAGAAAACAGGATGTAACTGTTGATATATTACAGTGTAGGCCTTTAGTGCTGCAGACAGGACCTGCACCCTGGTTGAAATCTCAAGTTTCTGTTTACAACAGTTAGATTTTATACTGCATGAATAACTGTGTGCTACTAGAAACTTTATACGAGACACGATCATTCATACATACATAAGCAGACACGATCTCCGTGCTATTAGCCAAGGTGAGTCCCCATGATGGGTCTGTGCAATCACTGAAGTGATTTATCTGAAGTTTCACTGATACAACAGAAATGTGCATGTGCAATCTTTATTGCATTTTTTAAAGCAGGGCTTTGAACCAGGATTTTTTTTCTCCCAACTGGTCCGTTGCAAACAGAAACAATATTTTAATGTTTCTGGTTTTGTTTTGGGTTTTACCCCAAAATTGGCGTTCCTAAACCAGCTAGAACAAAAAAAAAAAATCATTTCTGAACCACTTAATAACATTCTATGTCAGCTCTAGGACCCTGAAAACACTGTATATACTAGACTTGTATGTGGTGCTGTAATGCTCCCACAAAAAAACGAAGACAGTAGAGCATTCTGTAGCAGGCAGCAGAGGTTAGAATTTCTCTAAACGGGACACATAGTAAAATAAAGCCGTTTAAGAGGACAAGGTTCGAGTTACAAGCCTTAACTTATAGACGCTTTTATGAAGCTTCAATAATTCTGTATGTGAAAATAACAGAAATAGCACTCAATAAATGACATTTAACATGCTTTCATCATTTGCAGATGAAGTAATCTTCAAATATAACCTAACAGAGTTTGCATTCAGCACATAGGTCAGTCAAGTCTAAGATCAGCCAGGGCTTGCTGATACAATGTCTGGATTTTATGTGATCTGGATGCCCTTGCTGCATCTCCTTTGGTTTCAGATAAATGATCAACATTTGCAGTTTTCATCTTTCTGTACCCTTCTTCAACACTGTGTCTTCTGTGGTTCTGAGATTCTGGAATCATCTGAGAGTGCCAGTAGGCCGGCCACGACCCTTAGAGCTTTTGTTATCTTTCTTAGGCACGATAAATTCACATTTCAGTCACCTAAAATAAAGAAAAAACATACTTTAAAATTTAGGTTGATGAAGAATTCATAACTGTAGATGCTTAATTAGGTCTCTTATCTCTAAATAGTGCCAACAGGACACATATCCCAGCTTAACTGGAAGTAATGTTTAGTAATCAGGGGTCGAATTAGTATGTGCATGTGCTAGTTTGTGCACCTATTATTTGAGCGGCGCATGTAATTTTATACTGCACTAGCACTGGTGCAAGTAACTTTATCCAAGTTTTATCAACTATAAGCACCAGTAGAATGAACCAATAAAGTACGGAGCCCTGGAAGTGTCATTGCAAAATGTTTTGCATATGGAGAGAATGTGCGCACGTTTTATTATATTGTGCGCACATTTTATTAGAAATGGATGTGGTCAGGGTGTATCATCATGGTTTGGGTGCACAAGGATATATAGAGAACTCTGGCTACCCAGCATGGCGTCATCTGGAGTTTAAGCACATTAAAAAAGATGCTGAGGGCGAAGCGTCTCCCCATCGTGAGGATGACAATTTAGGTCATATCATTTGAAAGGAAAATGTGCACACGTTTTATTAATTTGAGGGCTCAATTAAAGGAAAACGTGCGCATGAATTATCATGGCCAGGAAAACGTGCACACATTTTATTAATTTGAGAGCACGTTTTATTAATTCGTGGGCTCAATTAAAGGAAAACATGCGCACAAATTATCATGGCCAGAAAAAAAATATCACTTAAATGACTTCTCCCGGGTTCCGTACGTTTGCGCGTGCACGTGGAACAAAAAAAAAAACTGTCTGCCGCTGCTGCCGCTCTCCCCTCAAACTCTCCCCAGAGAGGAAGAGTCTGACACATCAGAGGAGGAGTTTTAAGGTTGATATAAAACTGACTTTTGGTTGTGCAAGTAACTTTTTTTGGTGCAAGTAATTTTTTGTTACTAGTACCAGTGCAAGTAGGTTAAAAATGTATTTCGACCCCTGCTATAGCTAAATCTACCTGTAAAATTATGAGAATCTGTTGCAAAAAAAAAAAAAAAAATCGCATTTGTTTCTGGTCAAAGATATGTTCATAGTAATGGTACCTCCATGTTTTTTATATATATATACACAGTGAGGAAAATAAGTATTTCAACACCCTGCGATTTTGCAAGTTCTCCCACTTAGAAATCATGGAGGGGTCTGAAATTTTCCTCTTAGGTGCATGTCCACTGTGAGACATAATCTAAGAAAAAAAAAAATCCGGAAATCACAATGTATGATTTTTAAAAAAAAAAATTATTTGTATGTTACTGCTGCAAATAAGTATTTGAACACCTGTGAAAATCAATGTTAATATTTGGTACAGTAGTCTTTGTTTGCAATTACAGAGGTCAACCGTTTCCTGTAGTTTTTCACCAGGTTTGCACACACTGCAGCAGGTATTTTGGTCCACTCCTCCATACAGATCTTCTCTAGATCTTTCAGGTTTGGAGTTTCAGCTCTCTCCAAAGATTTTCTATTGAGTTCAGGTCTGGAGACTGGCCAGGCCACTCCAGGACCTTGAAATGCTTCTTACGGAGCCTCTCCTTAGTTGCCCTGGCTGTGTGTTTGGGGTCATTGTCATGCTGGAAGACCCACCCATGACCCATCTTCAATGCTCTTACTGAGGGAAGGAGGTTGTTTGCCAAAATCTCGCAATACATGACCCCATCCATCCTCCATTCAATATGGTGCAGTCGTCCTGTCCACTTTGCAGAAGAGCACCCCCAGAGTATGATGTTTCCACCCCCATGCTTCACATTGGGATGGTTTTCTTGGGGTTGTTCTCATCCTCTAAACATAGTAAGTGGAGTTGATTCCAAAATGCTCTATTTTGGTCTCATCTGACCACATGACCTTCTCCCATGCCTCCTCTGGATCATCCAGATGGTCACTGGTGAACTTCAAATGGGCCTGGACATGTGCTGGCTTGAGCAGGGGGACCTTGCTGCCCTGCAGTATTTTAAACCATGGCAGCATCGTGTGTTACTAATGTAATCTTTGTGACTGTGGTCCCAGCTCTCTTCAGGTCATTGACCAGGTCCTCCTGTGTAGTTCTGAGCTTTCTCAGAATCATCCTTACCCCACAAAGTGAGATCTTGCATGGAATCCCAGGCTGAGGGAGATTGACAGTCATCTTGTGTTTCTTCCACTTTCTAATAAATAATCATAACAGTCTACCAAGCTGCTTGCCTGTTGTCCTGTAGTCCATCCCAGCCTTGTGCAGGTCTACAGTTTTGTCCCTGGTGTCCTTAGACAGCTCTTTGGTCTTGGCTATGGTGGACAGGTTGGAGTGTGATTGATTGAGTGTGTGAACAGGCGTCTTTTATCCAGGTAACAAGTTCAAACAGGTGCAGTTAATACAGGTAAAGAGTGCAGAATAAGAGGGCTTCTTAAAGAAAAATGAACAGGTCTGTGTGAGCCAGAATTCTTGCTGCTTGGTCGGTGTTCAAATAATTATTTGCAGCAGTAACATACAAATAAATTATTTAAAAAAATCATACATTGTAACCGGTAATTTCCGGATTTTTTTTTTTTTTTTAGATTATGTCTCTCACAGTGGACATGCACCTAAGATGAAAATTTCAGACCCCTCCATGATTTGTAAGTGGGAGAACTTGCAAAATCACAGGGTGTCCAAATACTTATTTTCCTCGCTGTATATACATACATACATACATACAGTGAGGAAAATAAGTATTTTAACCCCTTGGGTTCAAATACTAAGAAAAGAAACCCCTTAAATCTAGGCTTGCATCTCAGAGGTACCTTCTGGCAAATTGTAGCTGAACTTTCAGGTCTTCTTTTTAAGAAAATCCTCGTCTGTACCACTTCATCATGAAGCTGTATAACTGGGGATACAAAATGCAAAAAATGCACTTTGCACAATTTCTCCAGTTACAGCCACAGAAGACTATCTTTTTCTGGGTTGTCTGGGTGTGTTGGTGGCTTTCCTCACTCTTCTCCTTCTTGCACAGTCACTCAGTTTTTTGAGAACTATCTACTCTACACAGATTTACCATAGAGTGCCATATTGTTTGTATTTCTTCGTAACTGATGTAAATAAAGTTCACTGATGTAAATAAAGTTCAACACACATTCAGTGACTTGGAAATGTTCATGTATCCATCGCCTGACTTGTCTGAAGAAAACTAGCAATAAAACTGATTATTTACAGGTATTGTACAAAAGGGGCTGATTACTTATGCAACCCATCATTGTGGCTTTTATATTTTTAATTAATTTATATCAAGTTGTAGAGATTTACTTTCAGTTTGTGACTAAGCAAGATAATTTTAGAAATTTGTATATTGAAAAGCCTGATTTACTTTTTGTATTTGAAATGCCATAAACAAATTAAAATGCATGAAATACCAACGAGCTGAATACTTTTGCGAGCCACTGTAAGTGTCATATCTTACCTAAAACATAAAATTCTGCCAAAAAAATTGTAATTTATTCATAGGCCAAATAATCCTGAAGGATGATATATCTGCTGCCTGAAAAGCTTAAAATTGTAACAAAGCAACGCAACACAAGAACTAGGAATAAAGCCTATCTTACATCTTAAAACATAATTTCACTAGTCTATTGCTTGGAAAAAAAATCAAACCATAAATATTGTCACCGAAAAATGCCTATTTTAGGGGTATTTTTACATTTTCGAGTATGAAAAAAAAATAATGGTATTAACTGGTTACCATTATTTTAAATAAACATAAAACATATAAAGTTTCTGGTTTTGTTTTTGCTCTTGGCAAAATGCTAGAAGTTTCTGGTCTTCATTGCACAAATCGGTTGAAAGCCTTGGCTTAAAGCAGTCCTTCTCAAATAGTGGGGCGGGGGGAGGGTCATGTGACCACGGGGGAACACGCTTTTTCCCCCCTAGTAGAATAAAGTGTAATTGCACATCCACTACAGTAAGTGACAGTGGTGCTGTCATTGTCAGAGTATGCGCAGGGAGTATCGAGGACTCTAGCGTAATGGAACACAGCTCTTTGTAGGGTTTTTTGCTCTCGAAAGCTAAGACGAGGAAATATGATAAAGCGTATGTAGCGCTTGGCGTCACTGTGACTACGGTGGGAGACGAGGAAAGACCGGTGTGTCTTAAAGTGTTGGCAGCGAACAGCATGAAGCCAAATAAATTAAGGCGTCACTTAGATATTACACCCCAGTCACGCAGATAAGCAGCTTGAGGTTTTTTTTTTTTTTCTTCTTCTCAGCGAAAGCGTGTCGACTATTGCCAGCAATCATTCCGCTTTGTGCTGCTTCAGTAAACCAGCGAGCACCATTAGCATTGTAACAGAGGAGCTGAGCAGCAGTAGACATGGTCTCTGTCATGCTGGATGATGCAAGTGCTGCAAAAATAAAAACTAATAATAAAAACAAAACAAATCATTAAAAAAAAACAGCACAAATTGTTTTATTAATTTTTGTTTTGTCTGTTAGTGTTTTATATATTGTGCTCCTGAGTAAGTGTTCTGATCAGTTTGATTTTATTATTATTTATTGATTTTTATTTACGAAGTGTGTAGTGTGCACCTAGCGATATTTTGACCGGAGGTCCTCGCTGATTGGCTAGTTCAAATGACATCATCGTAGAGTTTATTTCAACATGGCAGCATCCTCGGCATTGAGTGTTGGTGCTAATTTTTCATCTTTAAATGCCATTTTGAGTGCCATAAAGTCATTTGAATCAGAACAGAAAATCACCTACTGGTGGAGGAATTCTCAGGCGCTAAAACCAGCTCGAGGAATTCTCGGACACTAAAAGCAGCTCAAAAACATGGCATAGCCGTGCCCAACCTTATTTCCACCACCGCGCCGAAAATTATGTCCACCGGTGCTTTTCACCACGTGGTGGACATAATTTCGGACACGGTGGAATTCATTTTTGCAGTCTTGGTAATTTTCTGTGTAGGGCAGGGATGATAAACAAAACCTGCAAATTCAAGACAGAATAAAAACGAAAATATAGAAGTCCACGTCAGCAAATGTGTTTATCCTGTTTTTTCTCTGTCAGTGTCATGTCTGCAAAACCTTCGATCAGTCCACCCCTAAAAATAGTGAATGGTAAAATATGCCAATTTTCAGTAATGAAATTCACCAGTATCGAGCTACTATCATGAATTTGAAATAAGGAGATCTTAAACTCCGATCGCCTTTAAGTTCCCGCCTGACTACGGCCATTCCGTTCCGTCGTGAATAAATTTAGACGGCCAGCAAAACAGCGTAACCCGCCATTTTGTCGGTGCCATGTACGGTGAAATATTGTCCAGTTCAACTTTGCCGAGGGTGCCGCCATGTTGAAATAAACTCTACCATGTCATTTGAACTAGCCAATCAGGGAGGAGATTCGCTCAAATATCGCTAGGTGTGTGTTTGTCATATCTGGCAAAATATAACCTGCCTTTTATTTAATTTTGTTTTTCAGTATCAAATGGCAGTCGGTCAAAAATGTTTATAGTTTAATGATTAATTATTTTTTTAATTTCAAGCAGAGTGATGCACTTTAAATTTTTTTCTGTTGCACACTAAAAACAATGTTAATATAGTTATTCTTTGCTGTAAGTTGATCTAAATTTCTTTTTTGTTTTCTTTAATGTTAATAAGGATACATTGTTATGCAGAGGTGTACTTATAACAATTTTATGGACAAATTATACTATTTATATTCACGGGGGGGGAGGGGGGGAATGTTTTCTTCTTCCTGGGGGGTGTAACAGAAAATAATTGAGAAGTACTGGTTTAAAGTGAGCATAGCAAATGGGTGGCCACTAGTACGGAAGCCATATTTGTCTCTGAATCTTTAATAATTTAGGTGGTGTGTGTGTGTGTGTTTTCTTTTTTTAATTACTTTTCTTGGATATTCATTATGAAAAACTACTTCAAATTTTAAAACTTTGTTTGTTTGATAGTATCTACTTCCAGCCTCCATCATTCTACATTAAACCAGAAGAATTGCCTCAAGCAGAAAATGGAGGTGTGGCTGTTCTCACTGGAAAAAGGGTTGGTCAAAATTTTTCAGCAACATTCAGTAAAATTTGAATTCACTTTCCACCTCTCTACCCCAACAATATTTGGATACACGTTTTTGGACAATATTTTTGCCATCTATATATTTTAAACCCTTCTAGGTCGTTCACATGGATGTGAGAGGAAACAAAGTAAAACTGAATGATGATACTGAGATTTCATACGACAAGTGTTTGATTGCCACAGGTGAGTTGGGGTTTGTTGTTTTTTTTTATGCTTTCAGTTTACATGTGACTTAGGCTGAGTAGGAGCTGATGTGCTCTTTTTTCTTCAGGCGGAGTGCCAAGAAATCTGCCAGTACTTGAACGAGCAGGGGAGGAGGTGATGAAGAGGACAACGTTGTTCCGCAAGGTAGATGTTTATCCACATGGGCCGTGTAGGCTTGTTTTTGTTTGGCAACATTTTTTTTATTTTGCATCTGTACACTGCCACAGTAGAGTTGAAGTGATATAATCAAGATGTGTTTGTAGTGTAGACCTTTAGCTTTAATTCAAGTTGTTTAACGTAAAATCGCATTAACCATTTAGGAATTGCAGCCATTTTCATACCATCCCTGCATTTTCAGAGGTCGTAATTGGCAGATGAGTATTAACATAAATAATCTATTTTTTTCAAGTCACTGAATATGTCTCAGATTTCATCTACACCACTCATTAAGAAATACAAGCAGGATGCTAGTAAGTCCTTTCAGCTGCTGCCTTGTTTTCATTCGGGGTCGCCACAGCAGATCCAAGGTGGATCTGCATGTTGATTTGGCACATGTTGTACACCAGATGCCTTTCCTGACACACCTCCACATTACGTGGAGCAATGTGGCAGAGACACTGAAACAAAGCTGTGCATTGTGCAGTCTGTGTGCTGCATCAACAGTTATACAGCTTCATGGTTTAGTGCAAACAAGAAGGATTTTCATGAAAAAAAAACTCATCAAACCTAGCCTAGAGTCTTCCATGCGTCTTCTGTGAAACTCGCTGAAATTAAGTTTTATTTTTAATACAGCCCTTCTCTTTGTCATTCCACTGTGAAGCTGTATAAGACAGACAAATTTAAAGTATGCAGAGTCTCTCCAAGTGACTTGGAAATATTCATGTATCACCCCTCTGACATTTCTAAAGAAAACTGGCTGTAAAAGTGATGACTAGTGACAACAGTAATCTTCATATTTTGTGTATCTGTTACTTATGACCTCTAAAAATGGAGTAACTGTATAAACATGGCTTTAAATCCTGGCACTAGTAATAGAATAGTTGCTCCTGGTGTGTAGTGGGCGCCTTGTATGTCAGCACCCTGACATTGGGGTGAATGTGAGGCATTAGTGTAAAGCGCTTTGAGCATCTGATGCAGATGGCAACGGGCTATATAAAAGCAGCCCATTTACCATTTGCCATTTTGGACAGAAAAAATGTAGATGTCTGGGTTAGTTCAGCACAGTCTATTAAAAAAATATTATTTTAATGTTGCTGATCTAAATGCATCTTGGAAAAAAGAAGAATTTGACATTCTGTACCCCCTGCAGATTGAAGACTTTAAGTCATTAGACAAAGTCTCCAGAAATGTGAATTCCATCACTATAATTGGAGGGGGTTTCTTGGGCAGTGAGCTGGCTTGTGCGCTCGGCAGGAGATGTAAGACCTAAACATTTGGAAAAAAATTACATAAGATATTCCTAGAGATCATCGGACTTAAGGTATTTGTGGATTTTGTCTTCTTCCCCCCCCTCTCTCCTCAGCGGCTGACTCTGGCCTGGAGGTGGTACAGCTGTTCCCAGAGAAAGGCAACATGGGAAAAGTGCTTCCTGAGTACCTGAGTAACTGGACAACAGAAAAAGTTAAAAAAGGTTTGCATCCATTTTGCTTATATTTTGTTCGATCCTGGTTTTATATAGCCTAACTCACTGTGCAGTGACACCTTTTCACATTCTTTGTTAATGGCATCTTTTTCTAATGTAATATAAATGTTCTCTCTTTGATTTTCAAGAGGGTGTAAAAGTGATCACAGAAGCTTTGGTGAAATCTGTGACCTGCAAGGATAATAAATTAGAAATCCATCTAAAAGATGGCCGGACGGTAGGTCCAGATTTCTGCATAAGTTCTCTATAAGTAGGGATATGAAAAGATTTGTTAGTTATTGATTATGGTGTGCTCCTACTTCCAGGTGAAAACTGATCATATTGTTGCAGCTGTTGGCTTGGAGCCTAGCACTGACCTCGCTAAGTCTGCAGGTCTGGAGGTAGACTCTGATTTTGGCGGTTATCGGGTCAATGCAGAGCTGCAGGCTCGCGGTAATATTTGGGTGGTAAGTTCAGAGTTTACCTGGAATTTAAGTAGCAAGAAAACACCCATATATTTGTTTATGATTTGCTTTTATCACCCATTATATTGGTGATCAACAACTTTTAAATTATTGAATTTGAAGATGAGGCTTTACACTGTACAATGATGAAAGTTTTCTGGACATCCTGTTTGTCCATCTGATATAATTTTCTTGAAAATAAGTCTGTCCTCTTTAGGTTTGGTTATCGAAACCTGGTTCTTTTCTACTATTGTTAAGAAATGATTCGATCCACCGATATCAATAGCCTTTTTGCTTAACGATCCCCTTATCGGTCCTTCAGAGCGGCTGTTGTTTTTGAGGGTGTTTGTCGAGAAAATGATCATTTCTCTACATTGATTACAGACCCTGCAGCGGCTCTGTAATCAACCATTTCTGCAGCGCGACACCACTTTGAAGCATGAACCAATGAAGCAATGCTTCGATCCACTAGCTCGATGGTTCTTTGATTTGCTGCTCTTCAGAAATGACAAGCCTGCTTTTTAACCCCTCTCAAAGCCATTAAAAATATTGAGTCACTTTTGTGTGGTTTAAAGTCACTAACTGGGTCTCTTGTCTTGTTGCAGTCAAGAAACGAGAATCGTCCTCCGTTCCGTTGGCACAGTTCCAAACGCTGCGCGGCTCTCTGCTGAGACAGAGTCCGGCTGGAATTAATAACTTCAAAACGAATCACTGCTTTAAATAAAATTACACTTCTTTACAAACATTGTAATACAGGCAAAAAAATACAATCGACTAAAACGTTTTTTTTTTCCTCCTAAAATGAGACATCCTGCATTCTTTATGAATTACATCCTGACGTGCAGCACAGCAGCTGTAAGAGCTCAGCTCAGATGTATGGAAAGACATTCATGCTAATGTCTGAAAGGAAATGCTTTTGACAATAACTACAGATTATGTTTATTTCTTTTTATGTCCAGAGATCAAGGATCCACTATGTAGAGTTTATTATGTCCAAAGTTTAAGGATCCAGTGACCAATTTCATATTTATTTACTTTAAGACTCAATAAAATGTTGTTCAATTTCCATTTAATTGGCTTATAAAGCACCAAATCACAACAAAAGCCTTCTCAAGGCACCTCACATAGAACAGTTCAACATAAAAAATTTAAATAAAACATTCAAATACATAATTAAAAACAGAAGTAAAAGAATAAAACTGATAAAATATAAAAATATTCATAAAGAAGATAAAAAAAAAACTTTTTATAAGAAAGAATAAAAATAGGCTTTGTCTTGGCTTAAAAATGTCCACAGACTCTGACTGCCTCACGATCGCAGGAAGACCGTTCCACAGATCGGGTGCACAATAAGAAAAAGTTATTTGACCTGCTGACATAGAAAATCTGTAAAGCCTACTTTTAGTACACAAAAAATTCACAAGAGGTATCGATAATGGAATTGATAAGGAATCGGCTCGATAAGCAGAATCGATAATGGTATCGATATCGATAAAATCTTATCGATACCCATCCCTAGTCCTCTCTGTACAAATTGTTTTTCATCCAGAAATTTTTCAAAATAATGCAAAATTTCACATGATCTGTGATCAGTTTTTTTTTTTTTTCCTGTTTTGCTTTGGATATGGATGCGGCAGTTTTGTATGAAATACACTAAATCCAATAGGAAATCTCTTTGGAACTGTACTATTAGGTATGTATATCTGGAGAATAAAAGATAGCAGGGCATTTGTGTGCCATTGTGCACTTTTGGTCATATTTAAAAAAAATCTGCACTCTTGTAGGCTAAGTTAATCCTGGAGCTACTGCATTCAAAGAGACGTTGTGAGAAAATCATTTGAAGCAGCCATTAATGTTGTTGCCCATTTGGCTGCTCCCATTTTTGTTTGGGGTCCCCACAGCAGATACAGCCAGGTCTGCCGCAGTTTTATGCCAGATGCCCTTACTGATGTAACTCCAGTGTAACCTGGAGAAACACACACAGCTGCTGGTGTTCCAAAGAGGACTGAAGCAACCGTTAATAACAGGAATTAAAGTTCTCCATCGCTACAACGAATATCAGTCAGTTGGGCTGCCAAAAGGCAGGTTTTGGGCAGACTCTGTCCTGATACAAAATCAAGGCTGGACGCAAGATATAAAATTGACCGTGTTCATAACGTTCAAAATTTAATTTTTAGAATAATGCCTCTGTTTTGTTTTGTTTTTCTCTTGGCAGCAAGTCGCTGTCTGTTCCTCTGTCCTGTCTGCGGGGAGGGGGGCATTTTTTGTTAAAAACAGACAACTGGCTGATTCTTATGTATTTTGACCTACTGAGTTCAAAAAGTGCTGTTGGTATGCTGTATGTTTAGTCTTTCACCTTCGAATTTGCATAAAACAAAATGGCCGCCCATTTCGTTAAATTTCCCAACAAGTTTACTTGTATTTGCATTAGAAACAGAAATAAAAGTTCTATTTTTGTGTGTTTTGACCTGCGGAATTCAAATATTGTTGTTACCATGCTGTATCTGTACTCCTTCACTGCCTAATTTGCATAAAAAAAAAAATAAAAATCATCACCTGGTTTTTCAGGTTTTCCAAAGTTTGCTTGTTTTTGCTCAAGAAAGGCCATGAAAACTCTTATCTTATTTGAAATACTGAATTCATAGTTTCTTATTTGCAAGCTGCATCTTCTGTCCTTCATCCCTAATTTGCATGAAACAACATGGCCGCCTGCTGTTTTCATACTTTGTAGAAGCTTGTTCTACAAAAGAAATTGATAACCAAACCAGTTTTCCCCATGCCTCTGCTGCACAATCAGGCCTACAAATGCATGTATTTGTCAATCTTACTTATACTGACCTGTTGAAAAACGTCTCCTGTGGCTTTAAAAATCACTATCATTATATTCATTCCTTGATGGCATGTGAATGACTCTTGTGTATTTTTTCATCACAAATGCTGAACAATATAATGATAATACTATGTGAAACCCCTATAATTCGCTCAGTACAGCACAGATAATGTAAACAGCTTCAGCACCAGAGGTCTACTGCTTTCGACACTGGAGGGCAGGCCTCACTGGTCAGTGGCAAGGCACATGGTGCCACAGTGACTCAACAGCAGCAGCAGCAGCCACAGCATATATGTGGTAAATGAAACTGCATTGTTCCCTGATATATTTGTAGAGTTCATCCTTTCACACTCATGTTAAGGAGACTCTGAGACACTTTGTTCATCTATATCTGTGCATGAAAATTCAGTAAGGTATATCTTATATATTATATTCCAATTCTAAGGTGGAACTATGCTAGTATACTAAGCTATATCTAAAAAGGAAGAGTAAAATAGAAGAATAGTTCTAGTGTGTTGGTTTGTGTGGACAAGTTCCAGTCTTGTATTGGTTTTGTAGTATAATATATTATACTTAGTAGCATTAGATCTGTGTTGTCTCTTGTCTCCTGATTCTCTTTATATACACTGTTAGGTTACCAGTATCCCTTGTCACGAGATTGATTTGCATATAATTCTGAAAGTGTTAGGTAGTAAGATAATATAGTTGAATCTCTGTGTTCTCTAACATTTAGGTTTAGTTGCGTTCATCACTGCAATTGTGGAGTGATTTTCTCATGTTAGCACTTCCTCTTGTTGCATACTTAGTGGTGATCAAAACATTTTGATTGTTCTCAATACTTATTTTGGTAACAATATCTGTTGTCTTGAATTGAAAAATGGAGGCCTTAGGCAGCATGAAAGGAGATTCTTCAATCGATGGTGATGTCTGCATCATTGGTCAGGACTGCACTAAAGAAATTCTTGTTCAGGGTGGTGACAAAAGAAGGGCTACATTGCAGGATAGTGCAAGGGTCTGTCACAAGCTCAAAGATATGAAGAACAAACACACAACTGAGAGGATATTGAGTTCTGATGAGATGTCTCTAAAATGGCATAGATCCTGTTAGTTTGTTCACCAACAAGACAAATATTAGGAGACTAGAGAAATGGTCAATGTCTCAAGATACAGAGGAACCCATTGCAGGTCCCTCCACTGGTCCAGCTGCAAGACTCAGAAGTGCCTCCAGTACTTTCAGATGGGCCCTTTGCATATTCTGCCTGGAGGACAAGGTTGACAAGACTCTGTACAATGTTGAGACCTTCGGGATGAATGAAAAGATACTAAAGGTTGCAGAGTTTGATCGTGACCTGCACATTGCTCTTGTTGGTTTTGGTGATCTCATGGCAGCAGAAGCAAAATATTAGAACAGCTTTACCCACATTTGATCTTTAGAGACATGCACATTTATCCAAGAAACATGTTTCATTCCAAACTATAATTCTTTTTTACTTAATTTTGCTCATTTGCTTGCCTTGGTCAAATCAAAGATGACTTACTTTTTTTTTTTACTAGTAACAATACCAGGCAGTCATTGCTTGCTAAATATGGGGTGAAGGAGTAGGGATACAGCTTTCCAGCAACAATATTTAAATTCAGCAGGTCAAATTACATAGAAATATAAGTTGTATTTTCTCATCCAAAGCAAATAGCACCACACTTCTGACAAATTTGATGAAGCAGGTGGCCATTTTCTTTTATGCAAATTAGGGGTGAAGGAGTAAAGATACAGCTTGCCAACAACAATAATTGAACTCAGCATGTCAAAATACATAGGAATAGAAGTTTTATTTTCTCTTCTAATGCAAACACAAGCAGACTTTTGAAAAGCTTCATGTAATGAGCGGCCATTTTGTTTTATGCAATTAGGGATAAAGGGGTAAAGATACAGCTTGCCAACAACAATATTTGAATTCAGCAGGTCAAAAATACATAGAAAAGGATGTTTAGTTTACTTTTATAGTACATATAGAGGGGCAAGGATCCCCGGAGGAGTAGTACCTTTCTGGTGGCCACACCACCTAGGCGTCCCAGACTGGTCTCCCCATATCCAGGGGCATGCAAAGCGTAATCTATGGCCAATTCGTCACCAGCAAGTGGCCACTCCATCTAGCCCCGTGCATGCTGAAGACCAGTCTTACAGATTGCGGCGGATCTAGAGGAGAAAACCCTGGGGGGGAAAAAACACCACGCTTGTGGACCATCATATGCTCCCGCACCTTGGAGGGCTTCTGCTGCAGAGATTAGCTCTCGGATTGTCAAAGTCTCCTTGCCATTGGATCAGGAACTCTTTCCGTAAAGCAGCATGTGCCTACTGTCGTGCGCCGGTAGTCCCACAATAAACAGCTTCACGCGCATGGTGTCCGCCGAGTTTGAAAAGCCCTTTGGCAATCGACGAGAGGCGACAGGGACAGGATAGTGAGATCTAGGAGTCCCTAGTCTCAAACCAACACAGTAGTACATGTACACCCAAAATTGTGGACATTTTGATGTAATTGGCAGCCATTTTGTTGTATGCAAATTATGGGGTGAAGGGGTAAAGATGCAACATGCCAACAGCAATTTTTTTTTTAACTCTGCAGGTCAAACTGCATAGGAATCAGCCTGTTGTCTGCTTTTAACAGAAAATGCCTTGGACACTTTATACAAGCTTCTTTTCTGAAAATGGAACCTTACTAAGAGTTTTACAAACATATTCTTAAACTTTTCTTTCAAACTCTGCTCTGACTGTCTGTGAGTGTCCTCACTGTGGTTAAACTAAAAACACAGCTGCAGACTCATGAGGCATTAACGACAAACACAAACGTTTTTTCCCCCAAATTACGCGTAAAATCTTTTTGAGGCCGGCATGATGCAAAATGTGCTCATAAAACCTTCTTGTCTTTAAAACAGGTCACACTTTCCACATAAACACAAACACATTCTTGATTGTTCCTGCTCAGAGACTGCAAACAGGGGTAAAATCGAGAGGGAAAGAGGGTGTTGTGTGGTGTTGTGGGGGGCACGTCACCCCCACAACACCCCTTGATTAAAGGTCAACTTTGGAAGTCATTTTTCAGACTACTACTACTTATAATAATAATAATAATAATAGTTTTTTATTATTGTTAATATTAAAGGTGGATGATATAATAATATTTTATTGTCATCAACAAGTAAAATGTTTAGATCAGTATTACTCTGTGCCTAAGGTTTGCTATAGTTCTGGACTAAATTTAATTGATTGATTTTAGTTAATTTAACTTTTCTGCATAATTAAAGTGGGATGTGAAGCAATATCCTTTTTTTAACGTAATGTCTAAGCTCGGCATTACTGGATCTGTTTGGGGTTCCAGCTTTAAAATCACGTTCAGTAGGATGAGGGAAGCCAAAAATATGAAAATGATTACAGCTTTTGTGGTTGGTAGTTTTATCAAACAAACATGTAGGTTGTAATGTCAGTTTTGGTTAAAGGCAAAGAAAATGTGAAAATATGCAAAAGAAAACACAAATACAACACACATTATGCAGTATAGCTCATTTCCGGTGGAGGCTGGCCTCTGCCAGGGCTGGCCTTGTCACCAATCTTGTTTGTGGTATTCATGGACGTGATAGAGGCGTAGGTGGGGGGAATAGGGTCTTCAGGTTGGTGGGCTGTGGGTTTCATCACTGTTTTTTGCAGATGATGTGGTCCTGTTGACATCATTGGCCTTTGACCTCCAGAACTCATGGGGTTGGGTTGCAGCTGAGTTTGGCGTGACTGGGATGAGGATCTGCACTTCTAAATCTGAGGCCATAGTGCTCAGCAGGAAACCAATGGACTGGATCTTGCCCCAAGTCAAGGATTTCAAGTACCTCTGGGTCTTGTTCATGAGTGAGGGGACAATGGAGCGTGAGATTGGCTGGAGAATTGGCACAGCAGGGGACGGTATTGCATTTGCTTTACCATACTGTTGTGACAAAAAGGGAGTTGAGCCAAAAGGCGAAGCTCTCAATCTTCATTCTACTCTCACTTGTGGTCATGAGGATTGGGTCATGACCGAAAGAACAAGTTGCAGGTACAAGCAGCAAAAATGGGTTTTCTCAGGAGGGTGGTTGGAGTGTCACTTAAAGATAGGGTGAGACGCTCAGTCATTCGTGAGGAGCTCTGTGTAGAGCCACTGCACCACGTTGAGAGGAGCCAGCTGAGGTGGTTCGGGGATCTGGTAATGATGCCTCCTAGGTGCCTCCCTGGGGAGGAGTTCAGGCACACGCACCTGGGAGGAGATCCAGAGGAAGACCCAGAGCTAGGTGGAGAGATTATATCTCCACACTGACCTGGGAACACCTCGGTATTCCCCAGTCAGAGGTGGTAAATGTGCCCTGGGAAAGAGAATTTTGGGGTCCCCTACTGGAACTGTTGTCTCCACAACCCAATCCTAGACAAGCAGTTGAAGATGAGTGATGAGATTAAGCAGTATAAATAAACAGAATGGGATTGGGGTAAGAAAATAGTCATCAAAAACCCTTCAGAATGCATCTCTGGACATCAAAAACCCCGCTGACAAAGGGTCACATTCACCAAAAACAACTCCCCCCCCCCATTTCACATCCTAGCTATGGGCCTGAGATTTTAATTTGTATTGAATTAAGTAAAAGCTGTCCAATTGAGGAATGTGTTTATCCTGAAGTATTTAGTAGTTCTCAAAAGTTTACATACCCTGGCATTTATTTTTATTTTTTTTTTGCCATTTTTCAGAGAATGATAACACAAAAACCTTTTTTTCCCACTCGTGGTTAGTGGTTGGGTGAAGCCATTTATTGTCCAACAACTGTGTTTATGCTTTTTAAATCACTCTTCTTCTTGCACACTCACTCAGTTTTTGAGAACTGTCTACTCCATTGCGATTTACCATAGAGTGCCATACTGTTTGTATTTCTTCATAATTGATGTAAATAAAGTCTGAAACATATTCAGTGGCAGCTTTACCATCAGAGAGCCTCGTCCAAAACTACCACAAAAGACTCCAAGCTGTCAGTGATGTTGAAGGGGGCAATACACTGGATTAAGAACAAGGGTATGTAAACTTTTGAGCACAACTATAAATAATGTGTAGGATAAAGCCTATCTGTAATATGATGGCTGCATTAGAAAGAAGCAGCAATGATAGTGAGTGAAATATAATCTTGTTCAGCAGGAGAACAGTTTGCTATTTTCTTCACTGTCTCCACCTTGTTTTACTTTATAAGCTAGGATGCCACCACACGAGGGTTTCTATAAAAATGTAGATGTGAACAGCTCATCATTTGGCCGTGGAAAAAAAATTTCAGTCAAAAGTTCCCTGTAATAAACATTACGGTATCCACTGCAGCTATCAATCTATTTTCTAAAGTCCAAACATTCTTATAATTATCAATTAGCTTCTTCTTTTCGTAACATTGATGGTGTTTGGCAGCCTGTTTAGTGCCACCTACAGGACAGGAGAGTGTTGCAGTAAATGTTATTGAAGTATAACTACAAAAACAAATATAAGCATATAAGTAAAGTACAAAAAATAAAAGTTC
Organism: Thalassophryne amazonica; assembly: GCF_902500255.1. NCBI lineage: Eukaryota > Metazoa > Chordata > Actinopteri > Batrachoidiformes > Batrachoididae > Thalassophryne > Thalassophryne amazonica. The sequence goes on from NC_047111.1 coordinate 90,913,144, forward strand.
TCATTATGTGGAAGTACCATGTCAGAATCAGATTGTTATTGCTGCACTTCGTTGGGGAACAGACAGTCTAACAGCCCCCCCCCCCTTTAGGGGGTGTCAGCGTTTGGGATTTGCATCTAGCCACCTCACTGCCTTCCCACCTGTTACCCACAAAAAAGTTCTGTGTGTGCGTGTTACTGCATTGTTATCACTGACTGTAGTGTAAGTTTAAACATTCTTCACGATGATGCTATGCACCCTTAATCACTTTTGTATCTCTTTAGGCGGGGGACGCTGCCTGTTTCTACGACATCAGACTCGGCCGCAGGCGAGTGGAGCACCATGACCACGCTGTTGTGAGCGGCAGACTAGCAGGAGAGAACATGACTGGAGCAAGCAAACCTTACTGGCACCAGTCTATGTTCTGGTGAGTCTTATGGGCCTGTCACACCTTGACGATTTAGCCAGCGTATGCCAACAGGCCCATTTCCACCGAGTGGTCCAGGTCTGTACGGTATGACGCAATTTGGAACGGTTAAGTCTGGCTTGCTTGCGTTACCACAACCAGCAGCACCATTTTGGTAGTTTGGAACACATTAGATACGTCTACATATGTCAATGTGTTGGAGATAAGTTACACATAGGTTCAAAGCAAGTTACTCCTACATTTTTGGTACCCTAGACATTATCTTGATGTATTTCGACTGAGTAAATTGCAAGTAACGTATGTCAACAATCGCATAACTTACCCACAACTTATGGCCTGTGTATGCTTGATCTATGACCCATACGCTGGCGTGCATCAAAAATATTGTGCATGCACAAAATTTTTCGATGAACTCGCCATACCACGACATATACCAGCATACTTAAATATGCTCTTAGCTTATATAAAACGTACCCATAACTTATTATACGTCTGCATATGCAGGCTAAATCGTCATGGTTTTCTCTTGGAGGTGCTGATTCTCGGTTTTTGTAGCTCACATTTTTAAAACTGCATGTAGAAATATATTTGTGAAAGTGAGAACTGATCTGAAGAGGTCCTCATTTCCAGAGTTAATGTAAATAAGTTGGATGGTGGGTCAGTCACCATGTCTAATTCTTTAAAAATAAATAAAAAAGTTAGGAACATGTTATTAAAGGAAAGCAGTCAAGCGAATAATGCATGATTCCTTTGGAGTCTTGAATGCCATTAAGAGCTAAAATATTTATAAGGCATTTGGTTGAAATGGGTTAAGAGGAGCTACCCCCCCCCCCCCCCCCCACACACACACACACACTGTTGAAAATCATTGCTCCTGTGGTAACAAGAGTATTTTAGCTGCTGTTGAAGAATGTGATAGAAAATAGTGTGATTTTGTTTTTTGAGTGCACAGTTGAAAACCAGTGCTTGAAGGTATTACTAGCTGGTTAAATGTGACACACTACTCACAAAACTGACACTTTAATAATGTTAAAGGTGGTTTCAGGGACATCTAGTGGTAAGATTTCATATTGCAGCCCTTCCATAAGCCTGTCAGTTGGATCACTTCAGGCTGTACATGTGCATGCTCACGTGCGCCTCACATTTTCATTTTCAGCAGAGCCAACTGAGTTCATCCAGCTTACAAAGTGGATTCAGCTAACGCCAACAAACTGGCAACTCCTAGCGCAGGAGTTTTCAAAGTGTGGAAGAGTAAGCCCCCCCTCAGAACAAATGAATAGCTGCCCCCCCCACGACACACATACACACAATTTCAACATTCTTTTCTTTTTATTCTTTTTACACATCTTAAACACATTTTAAAATTATTTGAGCGTTTTTAAGGAGCTGTCTAGGCATTTACACACTTTACAGCCTTTGTAAACATTTTAAACATGTTTTTGAAGAACTTTCTATTCTTATATTTTTACCTTTTGTCATATTTTAAACATTTTTTTTTTTTTTTACATTTAAACATCTCTGTGTTTTAAATGTCTTTGGCATAACTAACACATTTTAACATAGGGATGGGTATTGAGATGATATTGAGATGATGCTATTATCGATTCCCTTATCAATGCTTCCTGTGAATTTTCTGTCTACTAAAAGTAGGCTTTACAGGTTTTCTATGTCAATAACATTTTAAAGTAAATATGAAATTGGTCACTGGATCCTTGATCTCTGGACATAAATAAAAAATAAACAAAATCTGTAGTTTTTCTCAAATGCATTTCCATTCAAATGTATTCATTTATATAGCGGCCTCAAGGCGCTTCACACAGCATAGAAACAGAGAAAACTGAATTAAAAATTTAAAAACCACAATAAAAAGACAAAACCATAAAAGAACACAAGAATAAAAACACATCATAACACAATAACACTAATGATAAAACAAGGAAAACAAATTACTCTTTAAACATGCTACATAAAGGGAAAAAGGGGTGCTACATAAAGGGAAAAAAGCAGGGGGCCTAAAACAGATCCCTGCGGAACCCCAAACTTCATGTCCCAAAGATCAGAGGACGTGCCACTGCACAACACACAGTAAGAACGACTGGACGGGCATGATGTCAACCATGCAAGGGCAGTTCCAGTAATCCCAAAATGATTTCCCAGCCTATTGAGTAAAATATGATGATCCACGGTATCAAACACAGCACTAAGATCCAACAGCACCAAGACTGCAGTGGTATCCGAGTCCATTGCTCGTAAAAGGTCATTCGTTCACAACGTTTTTCCCTTTGTTTTTGTCCTTTTTTGAAGGACATCACACATTAATGTCCCAGTTAGCAACACAAAGTAGCCCTCAAAATGCAGGAAATGAAGTTTCAAGGGGGTATAAATTTCAAATTTTCTGGGGGGATGCCCCTGGACCCTCCTACAGTACTTGTGCCAGCAATGCTCGTTGCACGGCTATACCCCGCTACATTCTCCCCCATGTTGTGAAAAAATCCTGGTGAGAATCCTCCCAGTAGAAGGAAAACCAACTTGGGATTACTGTTGATCTGAAGTAGTGAATAAAAACTGAAATGAAGCAAACATGTAACTGTTAAAGATCACATTTACCATTAGGAATTACAGCCTTTTCATACACAGTCCCTATATTTTCAGAGGTTCAATTTCAATTTATTTTCCTTTATATAGCGCCAAATCACAACAGAGTTGCCTCAAGGCACTTCACACAGGTAAGGTCTAACCTTACCAACCCCCAGAGCAACAGTGGTAAGGAAGAACTCCCTCTGAGGAAGAAACCTCAAGCAGACCAGACTCAAAGGGGTGACCCTCTGCCTGGGCCATGCTACAAACATAAATTACAAAAATAATTCACAGAACAAATTCACGGACGAATATACAAGAATTGCTGTTGGTGCACAGGACAGTAGGGTCGCCAACACAAACACAACTCCCATCTCTGGATGGAGCTGCACCTTAAACAGAGAACAAACCGAATCAGGCATCAGAAAGACAAAAAATACTGTATAATTTGCCAGAATTAATCAACAAGAAAAATAGAAGAAATACTAAGGTGATTGCCGGCCGCTAGCCCTAAGCTTCACTAAAAGACCCAGAATTTAGGTGAAGTTGAGGCCGCGGCCCGCTCCAATTACTAATAACATGAATTAAGAGTAAAAAGCGTAAAAAAAAACTGTACCAGTATGCTAGCCATATGAAAGGGAAAAGAAGTGCGTCTTAAGTCTGGACTTGAAAGTCTCCACAGAATCCGATTGTTTTATTGACGCAGGGAGATCATTCCACAGAACAGGGGCACAATAAGAGAAAGCTCTGTGACCCGCAGACTTCCTATTCACCCTAGGGACACAAAGTAGTCCTTCACCCTGAGAACGTAAAGCCCGGGCCGGTACGTAAGGTTTAATTAGGTCAGCTAGGTAGGGAGGTGCCAGTCCATGAATAATTTTATAGGTTAGTAGCAGAACCTTAAAATCTGATCTCACTTGGACAGGAAGCCAGTGAAGAGAAGCCAAAATGGGTGTAATGTGGTCGAACTTTCTGCTTTGTGTCAAAAGTCTGGCTGCAGCATTTTGAACCAATTGGAGAGCCCTAATGCTAGACTGTGGTAAACCAGAAAATAGAACATTGCAGTTGACCAATCTAGAGATGAACGCATGGATCAGGGTCTCAGCATCAGCCATAGACAGGATGGGACGAATCTTCGCTATATTTTGCAGGTGGAAGAAAACAGTCCTAGTAATATTTCTAATATGGAGGCCAAAGGACAATGAAGGATCAAAAATTACCCCAAGGTTCCTCACTTTGTCAGTGTATAAGTAATTGGACTAGCTTTTTTTTTTTTTTTTTTTTTTAGAAGAGTCAGGGGATCTATGCATATTTTGAAGTGACTGCATTAGAATGACCAATTTCATGAAGCAATACGATCTGTATGGTGAATCTGTTTGCAGTAGGCAGTTTGTTTGTATTTCTTAATGACTGATGTAAATGAAATCCAAAATATATTCATTGACATGTTCATGTATGCATCCCCTCACCTAAATGAAACAGCTTTTAAACATTGATTTTTATTGACAATTCATAATGAACGCCATTAGAATCAGTTTTTTAAAAATTTCTCTCTGGAATTGGCATAGAACAAGTGAAAAATTACATTACTTCATAGCAGATTAGTTTAACTACTTGACCACTTTTTTGTTTCCCTTTTGTTCATATCTGCTAAGCAATGGTGTAGATCAGTAAGTATTTAAAAAAGCAACACATTATTCAGCAACAGTAAACTGGCATTGGTGGGTTATGACAGTTCATGCAGAACTTTCAGATTTAAAATGCGAAGTCTAGAGCCTTTATCTTATACGTCAGTGATATAATGAAGGAATAACTTGGACCTGTTTTAAGAACCTGTCCAATTACTTGTTTGATTGCATTTTCAACTGTGCATATCTTTGGACAGGAGTGACCTTGGTCCAGATGTTGGCTATGAGGCAATCGGGATCGTTGACAGCAGCCTGCCGACAGTAGGGGTCTTTGCCAAAGCCACTGCCAAGGACACACCTAAAGCAGCTACACAGAAGTCTGGTAGGAGAGACTGCAAAACATTTAGCAAATAAGATCCATAACATAAGAAAATGTTTGAGCAGTGAGAGTTGAGTCAAAACTCTTCTTGAATTTTACTGTAGGAACTGGGATCCGGTCAGAAAGTGAAACGGAAGATGTAGCCACAAGTCCAGTGGCCTCTCAGGCAACTTCTCCCAGTGTGGAAGAGCCCAAAGACGACTATGGCAAAGGAGTCATTTTCTACCTGAGAAACAAGGTGGTGGTCGGCATCATCCTGTGGAACGTGTTCAACAGGATGCCCATCGCTAGAAAGGTTGGTGTCAGAAAAGCTTTGTCATGGAACCAGGCTAATGGTCCACAGTAGAAGGCTGAGTTCCACAGAGCAGTGTCATTCCCTCATCCATCCCATTACCTTTTTGACATCTCATGAATGAAATGCAAGTGACACCATTATCCCACCAGAAGATCTTAGACTCTTTCCGTCTTAACCAGAGAGGGTGTCATTAAGATTGCTCCAATCTCTGATTTCACCTTCTTCAATGAGAATATTTTCTGTTTTCTTTGCATTATTGCCTCCGCAACAAAGTTGGGCAGAGGTTGTGTTTTTGCTCCTTTTGTTTGTTTCTGTGTCTAACAGCCTGTAACCCACAATTTTTGATATATCGTTATGGTAAAATGGTCTGCATTTATGTAGCACTTTTCCATTTGCATCAGATGCTGAAGGCCCTTTACAATAATGCCTCACATTCACCCCGATGTCATGGTGCTGCCGTCGGGGTGAATGTGAGGCATTATTGTAATGCCTCACATTACTGTAATGACCGGGAGCAATAGGGGATTAAAGATCTTGCCCAAGGGTCCTTGGTGATTTTCAGTCAGGCTAGGATTTGAACCGAGGATCTTCTGGTCTCAAGCCCAACGTCTTAACCACTAGACCATCACCTCCCCACACTCTATCTTGATAAAAACTTTGCATATCAACTTGAGCGAAGCCAACCTTGCACAACTTTGATGTTGGGTGTGTTAATTCTAATTGTGGCCCCAAAGGGCACAATGTCTAAAACCTTTATATGCAGTATCTTGACAAAGCCTTTGTAGATTGAAGTGAAACTTGGTACACAAGGTCACCTCGCTATGGCCCTGGCCCTGGATTTTCCTACAACACCAAAATTGGATGGAGGTTCCAATTTTATGTCTGTTTGTCTTTCAGTTATCAGTCTGAAACCAGGTGCCAAAAACCAATGACAAATTGTGCGTAGCAGAGATAACCAATGTTCTGTGAAAATGATTCTGAAAAGAATTCAGATACCGAAAAGGTGGGAAAAAAACCCCTGACAACGCCACAAAAAACTTTCATTCAAGTGCATGAACTAAATACATACTTCTGATATTTGATCACATCTAATTTAGCTCATGAAAAGCCACTTCTAACGGGACTTTGACCTTAATTTTTTTCCAAGGTAAATGTTTGTGAAATTGAAAGCTAGTGTTGGCGGAGGTTTGCGCTTAACGAGTGCAGTGCTGTGGTTTTTGGGTTGTGTACAAAACAATACTTTTGAGGATATCATGTTGGGCTTTGAGGAACAGTAATTGAGATTTGTCACCATTTTATGACATTTTATGTAACAAACAACAAATGGATTAATCCATAAAATATTCAACATCTTAATCAATAATGTAAATATTTTAGTGGTAGCCCTATGAAATCATTTCAGATTATATTATATCCTTTATGTGCCTCAGGAAGAAGCAAAGGATTTCTTCCTTTTTACGAGTATTAGTGCTTTAGATTGAAGGTCCAAAAATGCTGATGCTATCAAAACTCATCCTCAGTGCGTGGTGCACCATCTGGACATTTTCTCAAAAAAACTGTTTAATTAATCTCTTGCGGCGAGGGGGGGGGTTGCTTTCTGATCATGAAAGTTTGACGATTAAATCTCCCTGGGACCCTTAGGGCCTCACAGAAGGGCAAAAATGGCCATTTTCATACATTAATTACAAAAAACTGTTTAATAACTTTTTCTGCAATTTTGTATAAAGATTCTTTGGAAGGCTCCTGACAGCCTCAGGAACAAATGACCTCAGGAACAATTGCCCCCAATTGTTCCTGAGGTCATTTGTCTCCCCCCCCCCCCCCCCCCCCCCCAATTTAATTTAATGTATCTGATATAGCATCCATCCATCCATTTTCGCTTGTTAGAGCAATATCTCAAGAACCAGTTAAACAATTTAATTAATATTTAGCATAAGGGTGTACTTAGAGTGTTCCCCCCACCAACACTTTGTATTACAGATTTGTGTGGACCTGGGGGATATGTCATCTCCTGATGATTCTCGTTTACTTATTCAAAATGCTGCAGCTAGAGTACTGACGGGGACTAGGAGAGACCATATTTCACCCATATTGGCCTCTCTTCATTGGCTTCCTGTTAATTCTAGAATAGAATTTAAAATTCTTCTTCTTACTTATAAGGTTTTGAATAATCAGGTCCCATCTTATCTTAGGGACCTCATAGTACCATATCACCCCAATAGAGCGCTTCGCTCTCAGACTGCAGGCTTACTTGTAGTTCCTAGGGTTTGTAAGAGTAGAATGGGAGGCAGAGCCTTCAGCTTTCAGGCTCCTCTCCTGTGGAACCAGCTCCCAGTTCGGATCAGGGAGACAGACACCCTCTCTACTTTTAAGATTAGGCTTAAAACTTTCCTTTTTGCTAAAGCTTATCGTTAGGGCTGGATCAGGTGACCATGAACCATCCCTTAGTTATGCTGCTATAGACTTAGACTGCTGGGGGGTTCCCATGATGCACTGAGTGTTTCTTTCTCTTTTTGCTCTGTATGCACCACTCTACATTTAATCATTAGTGATTGATCTCTGCTCTCTTCCACAGCATGTCTTTTTCCTGATTCTCTCCCCTCAGCCCCAACCAGTCCCAGCAGAAGACTGCCCCTCCCTGAGCCTGGTTCTGCTGGAGGTTTCTTCCTGTTAAAAGGGAGTTTTTCCTTCCCACTGTCGCCAAGTGCTTGCTCACAGGGGGTCGTTTTGACCGTTGGGGTTTTTCTGTAATTATTGTATGGCTTTTGCCTTACAATATAAAGCGCCTTGGGACAACTGTTTGTTGTGATTTGGCGCTATATAAATAAAATTGATTTGATTTGATTGTCGTTTTTTTAAAGTTGGACATTTAAGCATAGGGTTCTATGGGGATCGACTTGCATTTTGAGCCCACCTGAAGTGGGTTTTACAGGGACTGCAAGATTAGATACTTCTGCATTGAGTTCATTTTTTAGCACTGGAGGTTGCTGCTTGGTCATTACTGATATTTTGTCTTTTTTGTGCAGATTATAAAGGACGGCGAGGAACACGCAGATCTAAATGAGGTGGCCAAATTGTTCAACATCCATGAGGACTAAGACGAGGGCGGAGGCTCTGCTCATGCTGTCTGTTGGGAACTTTGACACTTATTGACGCACATTAAAAGACACAACCTATGGTGATACATAAGGGTGGGAGAATCTCTGTAAATTGTCATGTTGAAATATTTTAATATTTGTATCTGACTTCTTTTTTTTTTTTTTTTTTGTAATACTGGCTTGTCTGCTTTCCCCAAATGTTTAAAATGTGCAAGGTGTGATTCTTTCCCCCCACCAAACGGATTACTGCAGTTCTCTGTGATCACAGCAGCTCAACATGCACAAAGCTACAATAAAATTTATTTTTCAATCAGATTGATCCTGTATTTTTACCTTTTGGCCCTCATACTTTAACCCACATGATGTGCTGCTGGCATTTGTTGATGGCAGGGTTCTACATGGTCTAGTTAAAGTGTCCTGAGGCATTTCAATGTGTGCGGTCAGTCAAACTCCTGACAGGTTTGTTTGCTAATGTTGAAGAATTTCTGCCAAGTAAGTTTATGTAAAGGCGTTCAAATGGGGTCGAGTGATGTCATTGTTATTCTAATATGAGTTTAAAGTACAAATGTGTCTGACGGTGTGTGGAAGTCTGATTCAGTTCAAGTCCAGCTAGCGTGCTTTGCAGCAATGTGGCATTAAATGACACTCGGTCTGCTGATTCTGCACAGTGACAAACATGCTCAAAGATGCAGAAGCAATTATCTCTTGTCCTCTGTTAGCAAATCTTTGTTCTAATTTATCCTGTTTGACGCTGTGGAAGTGCACCACAGCCTTACACAGCGTGTGCCAAGCACGTGCCGCTGTCGCTTTCTTGGCCATTAATTTTACATGACTAAATGGTGGAGCTGCAGCTTCCTCTCTGGATGAATAAACATCAGTTCCCACATCTATATTTGAATTTAGGATGATTTAAGAAGCAAATAATCAGACAGAAACTTCAGCCACTGCTGAAGAAACAGAAAATGACCGCTGATCATTTCCAGAGAAGAATTTTATATATATATATATATATATATATATATATATATATATATATTTGTTTTTGTTTTTTTTTTTTTTGTTTTTTTTTAACTTGCAGTACCGATTTAAAAAAAAAAAAAAAAAAAAAAAAAAAAAAAAAAGTAACTGCCTTGGGCTTTTAACATTTTCATGATTTTTTTGGGGGGGGGGGGGAGGAGTTGAAAATATTACATTTTATTAATTACAACATAATGACCTATATAAACCCCCCCCCCCCCGCCCAAAAAAAAGCTTGCTTGTAGGTGGTTTGTTGGCAACAGCATTTCCAAGTCACTGAATCTCTTATATTGTGATTGAAACTAGAAACAAAAACAGTAGGGCTCAGTAAAGGCCCCGTCACACGAGAGCACGAACACTGTATGAATCACATGAATGGGGGGGAAAAAACAAACATTTCAAGCTGCATTCATACGGGACAGACATTCGTAAATTCCATGTGCAAATGCCTTTTGAATACCCAGAATATGGTTCGAAGCCGGCTTGAATGATTCACGGACATTCGGAGTGCAAGCAGTTCCTGATTCCAGGTCGACTAACCAGAGTGCAGGTTGAATGCGAACACAAAGCAGCGCGTAACATGGAAAAAAAATAAAAGGGTAAAATAAAAAAAGGCCAAGTACACACACGTGCGGCAGTACAGTCAGCTGTTCTGACCACCCACACATGGGTGTGTGGCTGAACCAGCCACATGTACGCACAGTGCTTTGATTAGCTGTTGTCCCGGCTGGACTGAAAGGCGCAGTCGGCCATGAGGTCACTGGAGGTTTGTAAAAAGCACTGGACGCCTCTAATTTCACATGGATGCAGTCATGGTGCCAACTACATCGCTGTATTACGTTACTGATCCATATGTAATGATTTTTGATGCATCTCTGTCAAAAGGGAGAATAAATAAAAGTATAAAGATGAGTGATTGTTTACCCACCTGCGCCCCTCAGTCCAGCCCAACTCCAGACTGGCTGGCGTATGCTGAATGGCTCCTGGAGCCGTTCCAAAGGTGACTATTATACCATGATGGATTGGTAATACAGTTGCAACGTCTGTCCTTAATATATGTTACTGTGGTATGATGTGTATTACAGAGGTGGCAGCCCGTTCAGCTGTGTGCAGTACAGCACAGCTGGGACACACTGACTCCCTGTGCTCACCTGACTGGGCTGTTACAGATACATGGTCATGCCCTCATGGGTTACATAACGTATGTGAATTACAACCCCAATTCCAATGAATTTGGGATGCGTAAAATGTAAATAAAAACAGAATACATCCATCCATTTTCTTCCGCTTTATCCGGAGTCGGGTTGCGGGGGCCAAGGGCGTAGGTTTGGTCTCAGCTTTGGTAGGGACAATACCACCCCCCCCCCCCCCCACCCGGCCCCCCTGCTCACCACCATCACCCCCTAACCCACTCATACCATTAGACGCACAAGTACAGCATAATACATAACATGATGACATAATGCTGAATAATTTAACACTTTATTTACAATATTAAGTGTGTAGGCAAACAAACAAATAGCTTAAATAACAAAATTGCACCCAAAATCACGAATCTATTCTATAGGCCTACACCTGAGAGAACAAGACAACAAAAAAAAATACTTGTGGAGCTAACAACAACAAAAAAAAAGTTTTTGCAAACAAGATGTATAATCTATTCTCTTCATCAATAATGCAGTTGTAGGTATCTGGCAACCTAATTTGCCAAAAAAAAAGGGATTTCCAATGATATATATGGTGTATTACGGTAAACGTAAGCCTGTGATGTCATAACGCAGAGGAAAAACACGGAAGTTTCACACTAGTGCTCCGCTGATTCTCATTACCGTAAGTTCTCATGTAAGCCCTCACTCTGAAAAATTTCAACACTGACATATATGTTGCATATATTGTAAAGTGCGTTCGGTGACTTTTGAAACGAGGGAAAAGTATGAAAAAGAGCGCAAAAGTGACAGAAAAGTACATAGACAGCAAACATAATGTATTTTTTAAGGAAAAGGCAGGATGTTAGTGTCATTTGTGAAGGTGTGTTTGTGTGGGTGTGCAGTTTATTTTAAGTGTGGCGCACAGCATTGTTCGCAACCCCTCCACCCCGCCCTTCTTGTTTTTCTGCACCGGAGCAGTGTTGCCAGATATGAAATATGAAACTATCGTACCAAAACCTCAAAATTATCGTATTTTGGGAGAAATTATCGTACACAAACAAAACTATTTTAGCGGTTTTTTTTAAATTTACAAAGAATTTTATGTCACATTTTTAAACAGTAATTATATTAATGGGGAAACTATGGCACAAAAAGAACGCAAATGCACTACCAGACTGTGAAGTAACACAAACATGTGTTAATTACCAGACTAGAAAGAGTAGAATTAAACCTCGAGGTCGCTGTCGTCATCTGATGCCATGGCCACTTGTGCAGATTTTGTTGAACACAGAAAAAATGTTGACACCTCCATAAGGAACTTGAACTTTTTTTATTTTTCTTGTATATCTCTTTGCTCTTGTGTTTTGTTCGTTTGTTATTGCATTTGTTGAAATACAGTTTCGAAGAAAAAAAAAAGATGTTGGTTGGGGAATCTTCCTGTCCTGTCCTGCAGAGATTGGATGGGAACTCATTACTTTGTATGGGGAGGGGGCGGGCTTTCAAATGACTGTCCCGGCAGCCCAAAGCCAGCAGCAGCCCTGTGTGTGTTGTGTCTTTGATGCCGCCTGAGTGCAACGCCTGCAAAATGATTCTTGGGTGTCAGAGAGAGATGCGTGTTTGGGCAACCAACTGAAATTATCGTACATATTGGGTTTTTTCCCATTATAGATCGTACATCGTACAGATGGCAAAACTATCGTACAAATACGATAATTATCGCACATCTGGCAACACTGCACCGGAGCCACCCATCCTCTGCGCTCCGGGACCTCCCACTTTACAAATGAAGCACTGCCTGCCACGAGATGCGCTTTGTTTACATCCATGTGAGAAGAACGTGAGCCAAAGAAATTGCAACATGGGTAACCCTGTCATTCTGGCACGTCGAAAACACAAAACGTGACGACTAAAATTATAGTATCGAGTTCGCAAAAAAATAGTGAATGATTTTGTTATATAAACAAAAATGCTAAATATTGGTAGGGACTATTTTGCCATCCCAAAATATTGGTTGTGACTTGTCCCTATGGTCCATATGCAAACCTACGCCCCTGGCGGGGGCAGCAGCTCAAGCAAAGCCGCCCAGACCTCCCGATCCACACACACACACACCTCCCCCAGCTCCTCTGGGGGAACCCCAAGGCATTCCCAAGCCAGCCGAGAGATGTAGTCCCTCCAGCATGTCCTGGGTCTTCCCCGGGACCTCCTCCCAATGGGACGTGCCCAGAACACCTCTCCAGCGAGGCGTCCAGGGGGCATCCGGAAAAGATGCCCGAGCCACCTCAACTGACTCCTTTCGACGTGGAGGAGCAGCGGCTCGACTCCGAGCTCCTCACCCTATCTCTAAGGGAGTGCCCAGCCACCCTGCGAAGGAAACTCATCTCGGCCGCTTGTACTCACGATCTCGTTCTTTCGGTCATCAGCCAAATCTCATGACCATAGGTGAGGATCAGAACGTAGATCGGTCAGTAAATCGAGAGCTTTGCCCCCCGACTCAGCTCTCTCTTCACCACGACGGTCCGATACAGCGACTGCATCACTGCAGATGCTGCACCGATCCATCTATCGATCTCACGCTCCATCCATCCCTCACTCGTGAACAACACCCCAAGATACTTAAACTCCTCCACTTAAGGCAAGGACACTCCACCGACCTGAAGAGTTCAAAGCACCTTTTTCCGGTCGAGAACCATAGCCTCAGATTTGGAGGTGCTGATTTTCATCCCAGACGCTTCACACTCGGCTGCAAACCGCCCCAGTGCACGCTGAAGGTCCTGATTTGACGAAGCCAACAGAACCACATCGTCCACAAACAGCAGAGACGAGATTCTGTGGTTCCCAAACCAGACCCCCTCTACACCCTGGCTGCGCCTAGAAATTCTGTTCATAAAAATAATGAACAGAACTGGTGACAAAGGGCAGCCCTGGTGGAGGCCAACGTGCACTGGAAACAGGTTTGACTTACTACCGGCAATGCGAACCAAGTTCCTGCTGCGGTCGTACAGGGACCGGATAGCCCTTAGTAAAGGACCCCGTACTCTCGGAGCACTCCCCACAGGGTGCCCCGAGGGACACGGTCGAATGCCTTCTCCAGATCCACAAAACACATGTGGACTGGTTCGGCGAACTCCCATGAATCCTCGAGCACCCGATGGAGCGTGAGCTGGTCCAGTGTGCCGCGACCAGGACAAAAACCACACTGCTCCTCCTGAATCCGAGGTTCGACCATCGGTCGAATTCTCCTCTCCAGTACTCTGGAATAGACCTTACCAGGGAGGCTGAGGAGTGTGATCCTCCTATAGATGGAATACACCCTCCGGTCCCCCTTCTTAAACAGGGACCACCACCCCGGTCTGCCAATCCAGAGGCACTGTCCCCGATCTCCACGCGATGTTGCAGAGGTGTGTCAGCCAAGACAGTCCCGCAACATCCAGAGACTTAAGGTACTCAGGACGGATTTCATCCACCCCAGGAGCCTTGCCACCGAGGAGCTTTCTGACCACCTCGGTGACTTCGGCCTGGGTAATGGATGAGTCCGCCTCTGAGTCCCCAGTCTGTGCTTCCTCTTCGGAAGACGTGACAATGGGATTGAGGAGATCCTCGAAGTACTCCTTCCACCGTCCGACAACATCCCCAGTCAGGGTCAACACCAGTCGTTCCCAGCAGACCCTCACGATACGTTTGGGCCTGCCTGGTCTGACCGGCTTCCTCCCCTCCCAGCGGATCCAACTCACCACCAGGTGGTGATCAGTCGACAGCTCTGCCCCTCTCTTCACTCGAGTGACCGGGACATGTGGCCGAAGGTCAGATGATACGACTACAAAGTCGATCATCGACCTCCGGCTCAGGGTGTCCTGGTGCCACGTGCACTTATGGACACCCTTGTGCTCGAACATGGTGTTCGTGATGGACAAACTGTGACTAGCACAGAAGTCCAACAACTGAACACCACTCAGGTTCAGCTCGAGGAGGCCATACTTCCCGATCACCCCCCTCCAGGTCTCACTGACCCCCATGGCCCCCTCTGCAGATGGTGAACCCACAGGAGACAGAATACAATGATTTTCAAATCCTCTTCAACCTATATTCAATTGAATACACCACAAAGACAAGATATTTAATGTTCAAACTGACAAACTTTGTTTTTGTGTAAATATTTGCTCATTTTGAAATGGATGCCTGCTGCACGTTTCAAAAAAACTGGGACAGTGGCATGTTTACCACTGTGTTACACCACCTTTCCTTCTAACAACACTCAATAAGCGTTTGGGAACTGAGGACACTAACTGTTGAAGCTTTGTCATTGGAATTCTTTCCCATTCTTGCTTGATGTACGACAATCAATTGTTCAACAGTCCGGGGTCTCCGTTGTCATATTTTGCGCTTCATAATGCGGCACACATTTTCATTGGGCGACAGGTCTGGCCTGCAGGCAGGCCAGTCTAGTACCCGCACTCTTTTACTAAGAAGCCACGCTGTTGTAACACGTGCAGAATATGGCTTGGCATTGTCTTGCTGAAATAAGCAGGGACGTCCCTGGAAAAAGACGTTGCTTTGATGGCAGCATGTGTTGCTCCAAAACCTGGATGTACCTTTCAGCATTGATGGTGCCATCACAGATGTGTAAGCTGCCCATGCCATGGGCACTAACACACCCCCCATACCATCACAGATGCTGGCTTTTGAACTTAGCGCTGGTAACAATCTGGATGGTCTTTTCCCTCTTGTCTTGAGGACGCAATGTCCATGATTTCCAAAAACAATTTGAAGTGTGGACTCATCAGACCACAGCACACTTTTCCACTTTGCGTCTGTCCATTTCAAATGAACTCGGGCCCAGAGAAGGCGGCGGCGTTTCTGGATGTTGTTGATATATGGCTTTCGCTTTGCATGGTAGAGTTTTAACTTGCACTTGTAGATGTAGTGACGAACTTTTAACTGACACTGGTTTTTTGAAGTGTTCCTGAGCCCATGTGGTAAGATCCTTTACGCAATGATGTCAGTTTTTAATGCAGTGCCACCTGAGGGATCAAAGGTCATGGGTATTCAATGTTGGTTTTTGGCCTTGCCGCTTACGTGTAGAAAGTTCTCCAGATTCTGATGATATGATGGACTGTAGATGATGGAATCCCTAAATTCCTTGCAGTTAAATGTTGAGAAACATTGTTCTTAAACTGTTGGACTGTTTTTTCACACAGTTATTCGCAAAGTGGAGATCCTCGTGTGGCCCACCTTTACCCATGGTACTAGGTAAGGGCTCCCCGAGTTCTTATATTTAGTATTAGAGACTAATGAAGGTTAACTACTTTATTTAACTTACTGCCTCTTTAGTGTCATGTGCCCTTTGAGTGCGATATTACTCTTAATTCACCCTTCAACACACACTAGTCAAATCACAGCCACACACACTCTCAAACATTGCCAAAATGACCAAACCATAATTAAGCTTGAACTTGTTTACTGAACATATAACAGAAAACATACAGAGCTCACAAAACACATTCCAAATTTTGCACTATATACTCTGTGAGTGGCCCACTCACCAACCACACACACTCACACCAGCCAGCTTATTTAGTTATCAAAACCTTACAGTTGCAGGCCTGAGTGATGCTTGGGAGCGGCGAAGCCCAGAACTTAATGGCCGCCTCACTCTTGGAGCAAAACCAAAATAAATAGGTACCTGGTTTAGTAGTTCAACAGGTATGGACTCTTGGCAAGTTCAGGTGAAGAGGAAGAAACCAAACCGTGTCCTAAGATGGTGATGCTGCCACCCATCTGCTGGTTCAGGCTTAAGCTCCAGTGAGTGATCTCCAGGAAAAGATATCCTCCAAAGTCACACTTTGAGCACTTCACAAATGACTAGTCGTCATCTCCAAGCTGGAATGATGAACAGGTAGTCTTTGTAGCTGAGTTAGCTGAACTAGCTCTCATCCAATGCATTTACTTAGCCAGCAAATGCTAAATGTTCATATGCTAAACCACTTTAAAATAACACAGACACCTTACTGCAGGACAAATGTCAAGTTGAAAAGTCCTCAGGTAGTCCAAAAAGCATTAACAAGTGTCCATTAACGACCATTGAGTTAACGATCATTAAACTTAGTTAATTACTCAAAGAACGATGCACATGTTTGCGTTCATAGCGGTACATCAAAAGCATCTCCCTCCCGGCTTTTTTTTTCACTCACGTCCAGCTACTACCACAACATACTGACAGCGGTGGTATATAGACACAGCACTTCCTTTCGCTCTTCACAATAAAACAGAAATAAGATACATCATAAGCATTTTATACTTTACTTGTTTTTAACTATGCCCAGGTAGTTTTAACAGTTCTCATTCCATTAAAACATAAATGAAATACCCATATTTATGTAATATATTTAACAATTCAAACTTTTTAACCCTCTTTAACTAACAAATCTCATGAACTTTGTCAATACATATTTGTCTGGGTTACACCCTCCCCCTGCTAAATGTCTGGTGTCCTCATCAGACAAACAACTACAACTATGTGAAAGGTGCAATTAAGTTTTACCAATGTGTATGGTAATACCCCTATGTACTATTGTGAGAGGTTGATCTTTGGATTTGCCGGGTTGATCATAAGTCAGTTTGACGACAGGTTTAATTGTTCATCTGGGTCTAGAAGGTGTTTGTGTCAGTATTATGTCATGAGGACTTGGTTGTCGTGTGTCTTCACTTGAGACAGGTTCAGGCTCTGAATCTGATTCAGTGGCACCATCTTGCTCATTATCTTCTTCAACAGAATGATCTCCTTCTGAGACACTGTCGTTCATAGACATATTTCTCTCTGTCCAGGTGTGTCATGACTGGTTTCATCTCTCTTTGAGTTGTTGAAGGTAAATTCCATAGGATCTTTGGGGTCTTACATACTCAAAATCGGAAGACTCTGATGACAGCTCGCTCTCCATTTGTGCTGAATGATCAACAGAAGTATGCTTACTCCTCAGATTTCTTTGTGCAGGTGGCTTTCTTTGCACCTCTCCCACTTCATCTTGCATAGGGATTTTCACAAGATCTCCAATCAGCAAGAGATTGTCCCTGTGCAGAGTTTTCACTTTTCCATAGCCATTTTGGAACTTCAACTTGTACATGGGCAGGTTTGGTAGCTGTTCAAGGATGATGTAGGGAACATCTTTCCAATGATTTTCAAGTTTGTGTTTCCCATTTAGACCAAGGTTCTTCACCAAGACTCTGTTCCCTGGTTGAAGTTTCTGGAACCCCAATCTTTTGTCATAGGCTTTCTTGTTGCGAAGGTGAGCTTTGTTAGAGACTTCAGCAGCCATTTTGTAAGCCTTTTGTAGGTCTGTCTTCAGCTTTGTAAAATAAGCCGAGTGTTGCGTTTCTCCTTTGTCGTTTGGGTAGGTAGCCTGGCTTCTCACCCAAACATAAGGAAATAAGGGGAGTAACCAGTGGAATCACATTTGATACTGTTGTAAGTATGTACGAGATGAACAACATGCTGGCTCCACTGACGTTTCTTCTCTTGCCTTAGGGTGCCTAGCATTGACAGTAGGGTTCTGTTGAGGTTGCGGGTCACCCTGGGAATGATACGGCATTGTACGTGACTTCCGTATTCCTAATATTTTCAGAAGCTCTTTAATGAGTCTGGACTCAAAGTCTCTGCCTTGATCCAAATGGATACGTGCGGGTAAGCCATAGTGGATGAAATACTTTTCCACAAGGATTTTGGTGACTGTGAGAGGTGTTTGGTTTGTGGTGGGAAAAGCTTGGGCGTATCTCGTAAAGTGGTCCGTTACCACTAGCACATTGCTTATTCCTTTTGAATCAGGTTCCATAGAAAGGAAATCTATGCAGACCAGGTCCATGGGGCCTGTGCTCACAATCTGGTGCAAGGGTGCAGCTCTTTGGCATGGAGATTTCCTTAGGACACACTCTCCACAGTTTTTATGTACTGCTCCACCTGCATGGCCATTCTTGGCCAGAAGAACCTGCTTCTGAGCATGTCAGTGGTTCTCTCCACCTCTAAATGGCCAAGGTCATCGGACTTCAAGACAACTGTCCTGAACTTAGTTGGCAGTACAAGCTGGTTTGTCTGTTTTCTTGTGTGGCTAGTACTCACACGGTATATTAGTCCATCTTTCATGACTACCGGTAACTTTGCAATGTCTCTTTTCATGGCTTGCATTTCAGGATTTGACCTTACATCTTCAGGCCACTTGCCTGAGTTCATGGCCTGCATGGTAGTCTTTATGACTACATCTTGACTTTGGGCAATGATTAGCTCTTGTTGCGACATTTGGTTTAAGGTGTTGAGTTGCATGCGTGTTGGGTAAGCATACACATCAGGGATGGACTCAGGAGGAGCTCCAAGTTGCTCAATGTACTTGGGGGAGTCTTTAGGAGAGTCAAGAGCACCAACAGGCTGGCATATTGACTTAATGCCAGAGTGTGAGATACTTTGCCACTCCATCTCATCTCTTGGTTCCATCCTGGACAACAGATCTGCATCAATATTGTTCCGTCCAGGACGGTAGATGATGTCAAAATTGTACACTGACAAATCCGACAGCCACCGATGTCCCGTTGCGTTAAGTTAGGCAGTGGTGAGGGCATACGTTAGCGGATTGTTGTCAGTGCGTACAGTGAAGCGTGCTCCATATAAATAATCATGGAACTTCTCAACTATCGCCCACTTTAAGGACAGGAACTCCAACTGGTGGATGGGGTAGTTTCTCTCAGAGGGACTTAGTTGGCGACTGGCAAAGGCCAGAGGTCTCAGTCCTTCGGGGTACTCTTGATAAAGGACGGCCCCAAGACCACTTAGGCTTGCATCAACATGCAATACATATGGCTTGTTTGGATCAGCAAAAGCCAATACTGGGGCATTTGTGAGGCAATGTTTGATCTTTTCAAAAGCCTTGGTGCATGACTCATCCCATCTTTCACCAAATAGTTCCCTTTCATTCAGATAGGTATTGTTTTGTTTGTTTTTGGGACTTTTCCCTCGCTGTGTGGGAGGATATCCCTTGGTAAGGTCTGTCAGAGGGCGAACAATTGACGAGTAGCCTTTGATGAATTGTCGGTAGTAACCACAGAAACCTAAGAAGGATCGCATGGCCTTTAGGTTGTGGGGTCTGGGCCAGTGGGTAACGGCTTCAATCTTTGTCGGGTCAGCAGCAATGCCATCAGCTGAGACAATGTGGCCAACGTACTTGACTTTTGTCTGACAAAACTGGCACTTGTCAGTCAAAATCTTTACACCTACTTCTTGAAGTCGGTCGATGACTTTCAACAGCCTTTCCTCGTGTTCCTCTATGGTTCGGCCGAACACGATCAAATCATCCAAATATACAAGGACTTGAAAGAGGTTCATGTCACCAACTGCTTTCTCCATCAAGCATTGGAAGGTTGCAGGTGCTCCGGTGATGCCTTGGGGCATTCTCTCAAACTCATAGAAGCCCAGAGGACAGATAAAGTTTTTTGTTTGTCCTCTTCTTTCATGGGGATCTGACAATAGCCACTTCTCAGATCCAGAACGGTAAACCACTTGCTACCTGAGAGGCAATCAAGTACTTCATCAATGCGTGGAGTATTGTATTGGTCAGGTATGGTACGGTAGTCTATACACATCCTGACATCTCAGTTTTTTTTCTGACTATTACTATTGGGGACGCATAAGGGCTTCTGGACTCTTTGATAATACCGGCTGCTAACAGTTTCTGAATGTGACGGCGCACATCATTGATATCTGCAGGAGTGATGCGACGGGATCGTTCACGGAATGGTCTTGGATCAGACATACGGATGCTGTGCTCAACTCCCTTGGCTAATCCTACATCAAGCTCATCTAGGGAGAAGACTGTTGCTCTTTCACCTAGCTTTTGATGTAGTCTTGTCTTCCATTGCTCAGGAACAGGCGATTCTCTGAAGTCTGTCTGACTGGTATCAAATTGCTTGGGTTTGGACTGATGACAGGGTACTGTTGTGACAACATCAGCGACACAGAGTTGCCCTACAATAGTGCCAACAGGTAAATTTACACTCTTTAGCGACTCATTTTGAATCAGGACCATGCATTGGTTGTTTTCAGTGGCACTGCTCGGTATCACCATAGGTTGGAGTAATACCTCTGCAGGCAGTGGATTGGTTGCTGAGGCTTCAATCATCAGGATTTCTTTAGGGATGGGCTGATCTAACATGACAGAACAGGTAGCTTTGAGGCTGCCCCCTGCAGGTATGGTTAGGGATCTAGGGCCTTCCCATTTTACAAAGCCTACTGCAGCATCCTCTTCAGTGATTGACAGAGTAATGCTTGTCTTTGTACTGGAGCAAGACCTTTGAATACCAAAAGCATGAGCTTAAATGCCAGGGGTGTCACAGCATAGCTGGGCCAAGCATTTGGAAAGAATGGCTTTGGCATTAGTCCCTATGATAACAGGTGTCTGATCAGGACCTGGCGGATTGGGACAAATCAGGGCTAGGACAGACATGGTGGTTGGGGCTCCAGTCACTTTCTTTGGGAACTCCATATCAACAACCACATAGCCAAGGTAGGGGTAGCTAAAGTCACTTAGGCCCCATATATCAAGTTTGTTCACTGAGTGGATGGGCGTATTTGGCAGGTATCGTCTGTACCAGGACTCAAAAATGATGCTGACACGGGAACCACTGTCCAACAGTGCATCACATAGGTGCCCATTTACTTTTAATGGCTCAACTGAAGATGGGCCTATTAAGCCTTCAGGTACTCCAACAGGCTCCAGGAGATCTATGGCACTTTTTCT
Organism: Thalassophryne amazonica; assembly: GCF_902500255.1. NCBI lineage: Eukaryota > Metazoa > Chordata > Actinopteri > Batrachoidiformes > Batrachoididae > Thalassophryne > Thalassophryne amazonica. The sequence continues at coordinate 90,934,467 of NC_047111.1, forward strand.
GACTGTGCAGTTAGGATCAGTAGGGGGTGTGGCTTCAGCTTTTGGCAGTGAGCTATTGGTCTTGGCTTGTTTTAGTGCTTGGAGCAGTCTCTGAATAACTTTGCTTTGGTTTTCAGGTCTGTTGCATTTTCCTGCCATATGACCATTTTCACCACAACGGCAGCAAAAGCGTTCTTCACTCTCGGTTGAGGACTTGACTGGTGTGTTAATCGCCATTACAACTTGTGGCGCTGAGGTTTGAAGTGCTTGACTTGTTTTTTTTCAGTGCTATTACTTTAGGATCCAATCTGGTTGCGGTATCAGTATTAGCTGGACTCCTTTTAGTAATTGCCTCTTCAGGCTGAGGTTGAGTGGCAAGAGCTGCAAACATTGACTTGACTTCCTTTATTTCTGCTCGCAGGTGTTGTATTTCTGACTGTCTATTCTCTGCTTGAACTTTGGTATGGACAGTGTGGACTGACTGGTTGAGCTTTACTCAGGAGGCTTTGTACTCCTCTTCTGTCTGGATTTCTCTTAATAGCTCTAAAAAGGTGGGGGGTTTGGCTTGCCTTTCTCTTAATCCGAGTTGCAACAACATTAAGTCAGCATTGACTGCCCCTTTAAGCAGCTGATTGACTCTGGCTGTGTCCATATTTTTGGCTGGCAGGCCACCTCATTGTATGACTTTGGTCAGTGTACGCTCAAGCCTTCTGAGGAAGTCTGAAAGCTTTTCCCCAGGTTGTTGCTGTAAGAGTCTAAAAGAGAAATACAAGTCATCACCAGACTCAGCTAGTCCAAAAGCACTTTCGAGGGCTTCTAAGCACTTTATTGGTGTAATATCAGGATCTGACAGGCGTATTGCTTTGATCACTTCCAGAGCTGGTCCCTTTAAACTCTCCATTATCCTTCTTCTTTTGTCTTTGTCAGAGCCATCACTTTCCTCAACCATCAGGTAAGCTTGCTCTAGCCAATGGTCAAATTGTTCCTCTCCAGCCGGAGTAGGTAAAATACCTGAGAAGACACGCAGACAGCGATACCCTTCACTCTCTGCAGCAGGTTTGTTTGTCTTGTCTATTAGGTTAGTCACAGCACGAATGAGGGACTCTTCTGGAGAGGGGGTAGGTTGTGAATCAGCAAACAGAGCTTGTACATCATTCATGGTTTTTCCCTCTGCCTGTAAGAGAGCGATCAGTTTAAGGTTAAAGTCATCCTGAAGACTGGACTTATCAAATGCAGTGATAATTGGCCAGGCTGCCAAGGCTTCTGGTGCTGCCACTTCTGGTGGGACACGTTCTGCAGAGACTGGCTCTCGGCATTCACAAAGCACGAGCATTTCCTTTTCAGTGTCACCAAAAGTCCTTCCTCTGACTCGACCAAGACACTTAATGGTTTGCATTGTCTCTTCGATGACTGCTATCTCTGTGTTTTCAGGGACAACTGTCAGCAGGGCATGGCCCTCATCGAGCCCCTCTACACGACACCACTTCTTCAGCTTGTCAACTAAGGTGTTGGCCATGTTGTATGTGTATAAATGTGAATATTAGGAGTGAAATTATAACTATAGATGTGACTGTAGGGTTATAAAACACAGTAAACAAAGTAAGTAGATCCCAATTAATCTTAATACTATCCCAGCGGTGCCTCCATTTTATGTAGCCCACCTTTACCCACGGTACTAGGTAAGGGCTCTCCAAGTTCTTATATTTAGTGTTAGAGACTAATGAAGGTTAACTACTTTATTTAACTTACTGCCTCTTTAGTCTCATGTGCCCTTTAAGTGCGATATTACTCTTAATTCACCCTTCAACACACAGTGGTCAAATCACAGCCACACACACTCTCAAACTTTGCCAAAATGACCAAACCATAATTAAGCTTTAAATTGTTTACTGAACATATAACAGAAAACATACAGAGCTCACAAAACACATCGTATCCATTTATCCATAAGCATTTTATACTTTACTTGTTTTTAACTATGCCCAGGTAGTTTTAACAGTTCTCATTCCTTTAAAACATAAATACCCATATTTATGTAATATATTTAACAATTCAAACTTTTTAACCCTCGTTAACTAACAAATCTCATGAACTTTGTCAATACATTTGTCCGGCTTACACTCGCCTCATCTTTACTTATGAACGGCTGAGCCTGTTGGGGATGCTTCTTTTATACCCAATCATGACACTCACCTGTTTCCAATTAACCTGTTCACCTGTGGAATGTTCCAAACAGGTATTCTTTGTGCATTCATCAACTTTCCCAGTCTTTTGTTGCCACTGTTCCAGCTTTTTTGAAACATGTTGCAGGCATCCATTTCAAAATGAGTAAATATTTGCGCAAAAACAATGAAGTTTATCAGTTTAAACATTAAATATCTTGTCTTTGTGGTGTATTCAATTGAATATAGGTTGAAGAGGATTTGCAAATCATTGTATACTGTTTTTATTTACGGGTGATTCTTTAACTACAGGCACTATTGGCCTTGTAAATGTAATTTCCACCACACCATTGCCTTACAATATAAAGCGCCTTGGGGCAACTGTTTGTTGTGATTTGGCGCTATATACATGCGCTCTGATGTCACTGTTTATCTCCATAGAAACTACCCAAACAATCTTTCATACAAACTGTTTAAAGGGACATTACAGTGTTGTGGTGGAAATTACGGCAATAGTGTGGGACAACTACATTTTGTTTAAAAAAAAAATCACAACAGTTGTATGACATTGAATACACCAATTATGTTTTGATTATTTTACTGATATCTTATTCAGAGATATTTTAAAACATTAGAAAAAACATTTCTTTACCATTCATTTTTATCATTGAAGATCAAAAGTCTGGGTGTGGGACAAGCACAAAACGGCAATATTTGCATATAATGATGCTGAAAAAAGGTGGAAAAACTCATCATAGACTACTAGAACTAATTTCTTAACACACTTTCATTGTAAAGATAACTATAAAAGTGTGAAATTTCCCCTTTTTTCTGTTTTTCATACAATATGATCAAAGGACATAAGTTCCCGTAGTCTAAGAATCACCCTTACATTTTACACAACGTCTCAACTTCATTGGAATTTGAGTTGTATGATCATCATCATAGCTGAAACATCACATGTGATGCTGTCATAGTTGAAATCTGTAAAAGAGCAACTCAGTGTTGTTCTCTGCTCAAGGCCGACTTATTAACTAAAATGTACATCTGTGCTCAGCAAAAACATAGCTCTAGCAAAACAGTCTGCACAGTCACTAAGTCAAAGATCAAATGTTACATTCTCGTGGGAGCAGTTTTAATGATTACCTGAACAGTTCAGTGTATATGACTGCTTTGACAATGAGTGATTATTTAGAAGAATAATGGTGCATGAACTCTCACACATGCATATATGTATATATGGAAAATAGAGAACAGAATCAAAAACAAGATCAAAGGCAGTACATCAAAGTAAAGGCATTAACAATCAAAGTAAAGACAATATTTGATAATAATATTGCTAATATATAGAAAACCCTGTCAGATGCCCTGCCCCGCGCAGAGTCAAAGGCTCTGCACGGTGCGCCACTTACACCCATAATGTGCATAATATCACAATTTTCAATTTCAATTTATTTTTATTTATATGACCAAGTCACAACAAAGTTGCCTCAAGGCGCTTCACACAAGTAAGGTCTCACCTTACCAACCCCCAGAGCAAGCACATAGACGATAGTGGTAAGGAAGAACTCCCTCTGGTGATTTGAGGAAGAAATGCTGGACTGCGGTAAACCAGAAAATAGAACATTGCAGTAGTCCAAACAAATGCATGAATCAGGGTCTCAGCATCAGCCACAAACAGGATGGGACGAATCTTTGCTATATTTTGCAGGTGCAAGAAAGCAGTCCTCAAAATATTTCTAATGTGGAGGTCAAAGCCTAGGGTAAATATTAGCTGGTCAAATTCATGCTGATGTCTCACTGGACCAAGAACCATCATTTCAGTCTTATCAGAGTTTAAAAGTAGGAAAGGACAGAAACAGTAGGAGTACAATAGAAACAGTAGGGCAGATCCATTGTCAGTCAAGACGTGTCAGATGATGTATCTATAATATCATGTTTTCATGGCCATTAGGCCCCGTGCAGACGGCCGCACTGCATGTTAGCACATCATGGAGACATGCTGACGGGTAGCACCTGTGATTGTGGCGCAACATCCAGAATGAGCATGATATTACAGATCCATTGTCAGTCCACTTCACGTATCAGAGGATGTATCTGTAATATCATGGCTGTTCGACCCCATTCAAATGGCTGCACTGCACATCTGCGTTGCTCAGAGACGCCCTGACTGACTGTGACACACTGTATTTGGTGTGATTGGGCAATGTTAACATGTAATGCACATAATGATTGCATGCCATAAACTTATTTCCTTTGCATGCCCTGAATAGGATGCACGGGGTTGTGGCTCATTGGGGGCACAATCTGGACATGTCGCCAGGATTTAGTGTCCCTGATCCATTTCGAAGTTCCCTCGAATGCAATCAGAATTCTCAGAATGTAGTCAGACTGTGGTATGACCAGTGGTGGGCACAGATAACCAAAAAATTAACTTCGAAAACAGATAATCAGATAACTGAAAAGTTATCGTTGATAAAGATAAACCACACAAAAATGTATCAGAAGTTACCGATAACCGATAAATTCCAGTGTTGTCTCTGGTACATTTGCAACTACTAACAAGCTGAATTTGAGTTTTAACACCACGATCAAAAGACTCAAACAATGAGTCAGCATTTCTATGTTTGAGCATGCTGCAGTAAAGCACCCTGAGAGCAGTCACAAAGCCAGCTCTCTACCAATCACAATGCTCCGGTCAGGCGGAGGTCTTCAAAAATAAAGGCATCCTGACTTATGGTTTAGTGTGAATACTGATAGAATAATGCCATTAATGTCAATTCTGTCATTTGTACAAAGTTAAACTATAACATATATCTTTTAATGTTGAATAATGCATTAATTCTGAGGTTTTGTAACACACACAGACAGATCGCAAAGGATTCTGGGTAAAATGTGCCTCTGCTAAACACTGATTGGTTCAATCATTCATTATGTAAACCAACACGTTAATGTGACGTGTGTCGTGTGTTGGTGTTTACAGATAATTGAGATAAATATGATTTTGTAAAATATTACATTTTTTATTTGTAAAAACAGGCATTTTTACGGAGCCCTGGAAGTGTCATCGCAAAATGTGGAGAGAATGTGCGCACGTTTTATGATGTAAAACGTGCACTCAATATTGTTGACATATAAATGTTGGCTTTACACTGTGCGAGAGAATTTTTTGGACCGAGTTTCAGGTTAATCGCGCGTCCTGCATCGTGTAGTGTACATAGAGTAACAAGCTGCGTTTAACATCTGACGAACACCTCCTGATCGCCGATCGTATGGTCGAATGAAAATCAAACCTGTTTGATATTATAATGGTCTGCTGTCATGAGGGTATCCTGCTGCTGAAGAGCTACAAGTGTCCAACCACTTGCACTGTGCCTGTGCAAACACCGCAGAGCTGTCTTGTAATGTTTTGTTGTTGTTGTTGTTGTTTTTAAACTTAATTTGTAAAAAAATATATATATATATTGCCATGAACACCACTGGCCAGTAGATGGCAGTAGAGGCCTTGAAATATTTCCAAAACAAAAGCCCAGATAATCTGTCTGCTACATTTAAGATGCATGGAATTTAACAAACGCAAATACAATAACGTCTATAAACCCAGAGAATATACTCATGAGAGTTTTAGGCACTAGAGTTTAATGCTGCTGTCCGTGGAGCCTGAACAGTTTCAGTTTGTCTGAAATGCATTTGTCCTGTCGTGAACACCCTGTCCTACCCATAATGCACTGCTGGGCTCAGCATGTGCTCACAAAACCTTAAAAATTAGCACATTATTTTAAAACTAAAACATATATCTGATATTTTCACTTTATAAAACTTCAGACTTGACTAATTTTAAATAACTTGTCCAAAATTAGTTTTTTCTAAATTTTGAACCATAAGCTAAAATGTATGCCTCTGGATGACTTGGGTGATATTGCCAGCATATCAGTATGGTGTTAAAAGCAATGATTTTTTTTTTTTTTTTTTTTGTTTTTTTTTTTTTTTGGTGACTACTTCTCCTTTGCCTGCAGAGGTAGAGTGGTTTTTCCTGGAAGTATCTTTCTACTGTTTACAGAGGGTAGAACTTTATACATCTGTTAGGAAACCTTTAACAGGTAGGTCTCAACTGTTTTTAAATTTTAAAAATGTTTGCTGTTGTTCAGCTGGGTTTGCTGCATTATCGGTCTTAAAGTTATCGGAGGACAATTCATCGGAAGATAATTAGTCCGATAATGGTTTTTAAAGTTATCTAAAAAGATAATCCGATAACAAAAACATTATCTTCGATAATTATCTGTTATCAGATTATCGGAAGTGTGCCCACCACTGGGTATGACTGCCCTTCGATTGCCGTTATAATTTTTCCCAGTTCGCATGCAGCTCAACAGTGGTGTGCATGTTCTCTACATTCATGCTGACCATATGAATTTGGCCAGTTTTGTTAAGTGCCACACAAATGCTGTATGAGGAATTTGAATGCAGCTTGATATGCACAAATGACATTCAAATGTCTATTTGTACGACATTCGTGCTCTGATGTGATGGGGAGGACGGTCGAGACTAGGGTTGAGCCAGATACTCGTTTTCAGACGAACCCTAGTCTCGACCGTCTCGTTTCAGACGAGTATCTGTTACGATAAAGCATTTTTGACGAGCATGAGCATGATCCGAATAAAACTCATCAATATCTGTGTTCGTGCTGAAGGAAAATCCTGATTGGCTAACTGACTGTCTTCAGAGTCAGTTTTGGCCAGTGATTGGCTAGTCACACACAGCGCCTGCCCCTCCCAACACAGACACGTCTCACTGCAGCTTCTAGCACACACACAGACAGGATCTGATCTCTCTCTGTGTTTGGCTTGACTCTAGCTCATGTTGCTGTGCTCCTTAATTTTTCTTCAATTCGCCTCTGTTTTGGTTTGTATGATATTTAAACTTACTTGGTGAACTTGTTTCGTAACGTACGTGGTGCATTTGACAAGACAGAGCTGAAAATGGCTCATGTTGTGTCGGTCACTGCCTCCACTCCGGTCGCGTTTTTTTTTTTTGTTGTTTTTTACCGTTTGTTTGCTGGCTGGTGATATAAAGTCAGTTGGAAAACTTTGCTCCTGCTGAACGCGGTGCTTTTGAGCAGAATACAGTGAACAAGGCTGACATATTATTTCCCTGTTTGCCATCACTGGATGTTTGCATGAATCACCAAGTTCACACAGATCATTAAAAAATAAACAGTTTTAGAAAAACCTCTCTCTCTCTCTCTCTCTCTCTCACTCAGTCACACACACACACATGCACACGGACACACACGCACAGACACCTTAATCAAAATGCCAAGAACGTTACGTGGTAAAAATAAATAAATAATTGGAAAAAAAAAAATCAGTTTGATCATGAAATTCAAAAAAATTATAAAAAAGAAAGTTGTGTTGAGTATGACAACTCTTGTTCATGCATACTTAGTAGTTCATAATTTCCTACAACACTGAATGTCAATTCTGAGGCTGTTCTGTTATTCAGTCATACACTTAAGAATATTCATGTTCTGAGTTTATAAAAAAAAACTTTTCCGTAAAATAGTTCCTTTAATATTGTGATCAAAAACATTGAATATCAATTCTGAGGCTGTTCTGTTATTCATTCATACACTTAACAATATTCATGTTCTGAGTTCATAAAAAAACTTGTTCTGTAAATAGTTCTCTTACTTTTGTAATCAAAATCATTTATTTGAATCTCAATTTTGAGGCTGTTCTGTAAATAGTTCCTTTACTATTGTGATCAAAAATATTGAATCTCAATTCTGAGGCTGCTCTGTAAATATTCATTCATACACTTACGAAAATTCATGTTCTGAGTTCATAAAAAAAACTTGTTCTGTAAATAGTTCTCTTACTTTTGTGACCAAATTATTGATTTGCATCTCGATTTTGAGGCTGTTCTGTAAATAGTTTTCAAATAAACAATAAATATAGCAACTTCTGATCAATCCAGGTCAATGTCAGACTTAAAATAATGTACAGATGTAAGCCCCACCCATTTCTGGCTAAACCACGCCCCCTCCCGGTTTAGGCCACGCCCACTCCGAGTACAGATACAGATTATTTAGATGGTTGAACCGATACAGATAGTGGTGTACTCGCTCATCCCTAGTTCAGACATTTGGCCAGGATATAACGCCCCAACAATTCGTACAGCCCCTCGAACACAGTCCGAATGGTTTGAATTGTATATGAATGGCCATACGTATGTCGTACCACATTTGTACAGCAGTCAGAATGTGGTACGACTGCAACTTGACCGCCATTTGAATGTTTTCCAACAGGAGCGCAACATGACTGTGGAGTGCATCTGCTCTGGCCGCACGAATTAGAGGGCCGCATTGGGATTAATTCCTGTTGGGTCCCATGGGAGCAGGCGGTCCGAACTTCACTGTGGGCAGTTAAAAAAAAATGCTGGAACGCTACTTTCATCTTAAAAAATTTAACAGGAGCAGAGGACATTAACGAGATCGAATAGAGAGACAGCGCAACGAGTATGTGTCTCTCTGTCTCACAGCGTTTCAGTTACTGCATGCCCATTTGCAGTAACTGAACTGTCACATGAAATTGTATCAAAACAAACAACCACATGAATTTCTATTAATAAGCCTAAACGACGTGTTTTCTCACGCGAGATGGGAGGAGACACAAAATTAGTGCCTCTCTATTGTTGTACGCGCATAAATTCTCTCACGTTTCGTGGGTGCGGTTGGGACTGGAAAACCACATTGCGGGAACAGGCGGGAGTGTAACACACACGTTGCGAGTGCAGGTGGTAATGGTCCGAAATTCAGCAGGAGCGTGATTGAGAAATTAGTCCTGCGCAGAGCTCTAGCGTAAGAATGCTGTATGAGGCGTTCAAGTGCAGCACAAATTTGTATGACTGAATCCTCATTCGTACAGCATTCAGGCTCATTCGTGCTCTAGTGTGTCAGGGGTATAAGATACATCTCCTGAAACAACAGCATCAAATGGAGCTCGTGAGGGAATTGTTCTTGATGTAGACATAAGTGTATTTTCCAGATTTACTCAAAATCCTGAGATCCCCCTGCCTCCATATATCTGCTAGGAGTGTTTACTAGTATCACTGAAGTGATTGAGTCTGTGTGTGTGTGTCCCTGTGGTCGACATGTATACAGTGTCTTCACACTTTTTTCACACTGCATTTATATAGCGCTTTTCCATCTGCATCAGACGCTCAAAGCACTTTTAATAATGCCTCACATTCACCCTGACGGTGCTCACTACACATCAGGAGCAATAGGGGATTAAAGATCTTGCCCAAAGGTCCTTGGTGATTTTCCAGTCAGGCTGGGATTGAACCGAGAATCTTCTGGTCTCAAGCCCAACGTCTTAACCACTAGACCATCACCTCCCCACACTGTATCTTGATAAAAACTTTGCATATCAACTTGAGCAAAGCCAACCTTGCACAACTTTGATGTTGGGTGTGTTCATTCTAATTGTGGCCCCAAAGGGCACAATGTCTTTATGCCTTTATGTGCAGTATCTTGTCAAAGCCTTTGTAGATTGAATTGAAACTTGGTACACAAGGTCACCTCGCTATGGCCCTGGACAAGTTCAACACTGGACACATTTTCATAATAATTGTGGTCACCAAGGGGCTGACTCGTTAAACCAAGCATATGTGAGAATGCTGCAAGATCTTCATGGATCGTGATCACAATTGCTACTCTGTATTGTGCCTTCAGATTGTGCTCTCGGTCTCGGACCTTGCACAAGTCCAAGGTTGGATTCAGTGATGCAGGTCTGTTTAAGTATCACACTTGTCCAATCCAATCCAGTTTTATTTATAGAGCACTTTTTTAAAAGTAGCAAGATTTACAACCCCAATTCCAATGAAGTTGGGACGTTGTGTAAAATGTAAATAAAACCAGAATACAATGATTTGCAAATTCTGTTCAACCTATATTCAATTGAATACACCACAAAGACAAAATATTTAATGTTCAAACTGATAAACTTTATTGTTTTTGTGCAAATATTTGCTTGTTTTGAAATGGATGCCTGCAACATGTTTCAAAAAAGCTGGGACAGTGGTTTGTTTACCATTGTGTTATATCACCTTTGCTTCTAACAACACTCAATACGCGTTTGGGAACTGAGGACACTAACTGTGAGTGTCATGACTGGGTATAAAAGGAGCATCCCCAAAAGTCTCAGCCGTTCACAAGCAAAGATGGTGAGGATCACCACTTTGTGAGCAACTGTGTGGAAAAAAATAGTCCAACAGTTTAAGAACAATGTTTCTCAATGTTCAATTGCAAGGAATTTAGGGATTCCATCATCTACAGTCCATAATATAATCAGAAGATTCAGAGAATCTGGAGAACTTTCTTCACGTAAGCGGCAAGGTCGAAAATCAACACTGAATGCCCGTGACCTTCAATCCCTCAGGCGGCACTGCATTAAAATCCGACATCATTGTGTAAAGGATCTTACTGCGTGGGCTCAGGAACATTTCAGAAAACCATTATCAGTTAACACTGTTCATCGCTACATCTACAAGTGCAAGTTAAAACTCTACCATGCAAAGAGAAAATCATACATCAACAACATCCAGAATGCTGCCACCTTCTCTGGGCCCGAACTCATTTGAAATGGACAGACGCAAAGTGGAAAAGTGTGCTGTGGTCTGATGAGTCCACATTTCAAATTGTTCTTGGAAATCATGGACATCGTGTCGTGACGTTGGACAAAAGAGGAAAAAGACCATCCAGATGGCTACCAGCGCAAAGTTCAAAAGCCAGCATCTGTGATGGTATGCGGGTGTGTTTGTGCCCATGGCATGGGCAACTTACACATCTGTGATGGCACCATCAATGCTGAAAGTTACATCCAGGTTTTGGAGCAATACAGTAGTGTTCAGAATAATAGTAGTGCTATGTGACTAAAAAGATTAATCCAGGTTTTGAGTATATTTATTATTGTTACAGGTAAAACAAGGTACCAGTAGATTCAGTAGATTCTCACAAATCCAACAAGACCAAGCAGTCATGATATGCTTTGCATTTTGCATCACTACCTTTAGCTTCATAGTGGAGTAGAGCAGAGAAGGATTTTCTTTCACCAAAACAGATCAAATCCAGGCTTGCATCTCAGATATACCTTCTGGCAATTTGTAGCTAAACTTTCAGGTCTTCTTTTTAAGAAAATCCTCCTCTATACCACTTCATCATGAAGATGACTAACTGATGATACAAAATGCAAAGCTTGCACTGTGCACAATTTCAACAATCACAGCCACGTAAGCCTATAACTTCTCCTGGGTTGTCTGGATGTCTTGGTGGCTTTCCTCACTCTTCTCCTTCTTGCACAGTCACTCAGTTTTTGAGAAATGTCTACTCCATGCAGATTTACCATAGAGTGCCATATTGTTTGTATTTCTTTGTAATTGATGTAAATAAAGTCCGAAACATATTCAGTGGCAGCTTTAGATTTACTGTTTTGAAGCAAAGTGCATGGATGGAATCCCCTGTGTGTTCTGAGTTCCAGATATTTGTGCTGGCCCAGTGCAGCCACAGCGAGTCACGTGGAGCCTCCATGCTCACCAAATGTGCTGCTGTCTCTTTAAATCTTCCTTCAGTAATTCCTGAAGCATGCATACAGCCATGAAAAAGAAATAAAGCTCCAAGTCATCCACACAAACACTGGCAAGGGGGAAAAGTATTAAAAAAAAAAAACCTCCTCTTCCTCACATTTTGAATTATACAGCAGCAGCTGCCTGTTTTGCACCTGCACAGACACAGAGGCTCAGCAAACAGAAGAGCAACACTCAAGTTTACAATCTCTCCTGATTATATCTTATTTTTTTAAGTTCCGTCTATTCAGTTTTTGTCTACCAGCTCAGAATGCAGTCTTTTATCATGGGCATTCTGTGGAATGTGTGCATCATTTTCCTACAAGGCAGGTAAGAGACAATCATTTTAGTATGTAATAAAACAACATGAAACCTAAGTGCTACTTTCTGAAAAGTTTATTTCATGCTGATGACAGTAATGAGATGTATTGTTAAATGAAGTAATTAATTGCATGTTAAATGAAATCTAATTTATGATTAAAAGAGTTACAGGTGTGGAGCAAACTTATTCTGAAGCTTTCATTGTTTTAAAAAAAGGGTAGTGCTAGATGTTTTTGTGCAAAACTGGTTCACTTTGGCTTCATGTATTTGAACTGCATCGGTTACACTTAAAAGTTGATGTGAAAAGCTGCTTTTTAAAGATTTCTGCACAGTACTTGCAGATTTCTCTCAAGCTAGAAAGAAGATTAAACTACCAGGTCACTTGGAGATCTCATAATTCCAGTATTCCTCAGAAACAATAAATGCCATCAGCTTTTACGTCTCCAAATTACAAGGCAATGCAATGAGGATAATCTGATTTAAATGAGGTGAAATTTGATGCAGACCTATAAAAAGAAAAAAAAAACAATACCTGCTGGACATATCCAGAATTGTAGCGAATAAATTTTATTGTGTTTGGTGAAAAGTAAGAGCATGTGCAGGTAAAGTTACATGTAGAGGATTAGATCTGCTGTTTGTTCACAGTGAGAGTTATTCTTTTGATTTCTTCTCTAATATTCTTGGATCCTGATTGTTCACCTTTGATCCTGATCATTGATCTTAATCAATCCTGATCTCTGATTTTGAGCTTTGAACCTGATAACTGATCTTTGATTTGGATCTTTAGATCCTGATAACTGATCTTTGATTATCATCAAATAGGCCTTTTTATTGAGTGTTTCTCTGTCTTGCTTTGATCCAAGAATCAGGACTAAATGAATTTGGATTGAAGGTGTAGACTGGCCTTTGATTGATCTTTGATTGGCTGTCTTGTTTTGATCCTTGATCCAGAATTAAAAGCATAGATTGACCTTTGACTCTAATCATCCATCCTTAAACCCACCAGAGAGTTTTTTTAAAGTCTGTCTTTCCTTCTATGATCCTATAATCAGGATTCAAGGAACTGGGATCAAAGGCAAAGACTGACAGTTTATTCCAATCAATCTCAGCATTCCTAAGGACCAGAGAGATCAGGATCAAAGGAATGAAACATAGATCAGAGGAAAGATCAATCCCTTAATCTTTGCCCTCACCAATATTTAAAGTACTTGACCATGTCACTGACTACTTCACCTTGTTTCTGACTGTATAACTAACTAGTGGAGCTAACCATTCATCCATAACAGTTATTCCTTCTTCTTGCAGATTTGGGAATTCTAAGGAGATTAAGCTCCCCAGCAGGGCGATAAAGCCCCCTTCTCCATCTGACTTTCTAGACAAACTGATGGGACGCACATCTGGCTATGATGCTCGCATCAGACCAAATTTCAAAGGTAGCAAAGTGTTGAAAATGCTTGTGTGAGGGTAGGTGTGAGAAAATGTCCTGCTCTGTTTGCTGAACACTCTGAGCACTGAAGGATGACAGATTCTGCACAGATGTGTCAGATGTGAGACACCGCAGGCCATCATGTTTGCACACGGGGGCTCATTTTTTGTCATGTGATATTATTCGTCCATGTTGACCAGCTGCAGGTGTTATTTTCACGCAGAGTTCTTTTAGATTTTGTTGTCAAAAAACAATTTGTTTTCTCCCTCACGGGCCTGTTGCAGTCTAGCTTTGATATCTCCTGGTGAGTAAAACTTGAACATTCTGTCCGACGTGCTTCTTCCTCAGTCTGTGCAGTTATAGTTCATGTATATTTCATACTTGCGGCACGTAGTTGTCACTGCATGCTGGGAAAATCACAGATGATTAGATATAAATACACTAATGCAGCTAAAGGAGAATCACTAAATTATTGACTCTCAGGGAATGACTATCTGAAATATGAAATGTTTAAAGTCAGCTACAGATGGATTTTGATAATAGGAAGCATACTGGAAATGACAGTGTTTGGTGCTGTTGTTTGGACACCCAGGTTTTACAGAAACTGTTTCAGTTGTTCATGTGTTTTCATTCAGCCCAACAAAAGTAAATGTTAACCAGCTTTGGAAAAGCAGACACATATGCATACACAAGGTGCATTCAAAAAGTATCCTACCTTGAAAAAATACAATTACTTACTTGGGGGTCTAAAATCCTAATCCCCTTTGAAGTAGTCTTCTTGGGACTGCACACTCGTCTCCCAGAGGTTCTGCCATTCCTAAAAGCATTTCTGGAAGGCCTCTTTTGAAATGGTGTCCATCTGTGCCGTTCTGCATGATTTCTTCTTGCATCTCAAATCAAGTCCCTTTTAGTGTTGTTTTGAGCCAAAAATCAGAGGGAGCCATATCAGGAGAGTAGGGAGCCTGACGACTCACAGGAGTGTCATGTTTGGCAAAGAAAACCTGAATCAGCTGTGCAGAATGATCCACCAACTTTTCTCCACCCAGAGAACCGGTGATTTGTGGTGCACAGCATCACACAGGCAACACTGGACCACCAGATAATACTTTTCATTAATATATTGGTCTTCTGCTGCATAGTGAATGGTAAATGGACTGCATTTATATAGCACTTTTCCATCTGCATCAGACGCTCAAAGCGCTTTACAATAATGCCTCACATTCACCCCAATGTCAGGGTGCTGCCAAACAAAGCGCTCACTACACACCAGGAGCAACTAGGGGATTAAGGACCTTGCCCAAGGGCCCTTAGTGATTTTCCGGTCAGGCTGGGATTTGAACCAAGGATCCTCTAGTCTCACGCCCAACAGCTTAACCACTGGACCATCACCTCCCCATAGTCATGATGCATTACCTCACTGGAGTCAAAGAAAATGGTCAAACTGACTTTGACAGCTCCACACCTGTCGTTCTTTCTTCAGCCTCGGTGATGCTGGATGTTTCCATTGTGATGACTAAAACTTGGTTTCCAGGTCGTACCCATAAACCCATGTCTGATCACCAGTACTACTGGTGTTCAGGAAATCAGGGTCCTGTGAGACTTTCAGACGCAGTTGCTTCTGCTCCGCCGTTAGCATCTTCAGCATGAATTTTGCTGACACTTTCCGCATGCCCAAATCCTCCGTCAGAATGGAATGTACCAAATCTGTGATAATCCCCATCTTGTCTGCAAGCTTCTGGATAGTGACACGACTGTCATCCATGACCAAAATCCGTATTCTGTTAATCACTTGGTTATTGCAGCTTGTGCATCGTCTATTGGAATGTGCTTCGCTCTCCACTGATGTGCACCCATTTTTAAAGTGGTTATACTACTCTTTTATTTGTGTTATACTTGTGACATCATCACCAAAAGCCTGCTGATTCTTGTGATTCGCAAAGTGCGAATGGTTGCAGCTCGGGTATCACCAAGCATTTGGCAAAATTTGATGCAATGCCTTTGCTCAAGTCGTTCTGTGATGTTATAACAAATGACCACCAATGGGTGCTCAGTACACGGACATATATATATATATATATATGTGTATGTGTGTGTGTGTGTGTGTGTGTGTGTGTGTTCTGTAAAATGCAGTGAGTGAATCCGCTCCAGTTTAACACAATGACTCAAAAACACTCAATAGTATCATATTGTTACTCACCTGTTTAAAAGAAGATGTAATGAGGACAAACTCTTGTATCTGGGGAATTTTGAAGCAGATCCATCGAAAGAACAGCTTTGTCTCTGCTATATCCCTTAAATGTTCTACCACCTACTGTATGGTTAGTACAGGCATTTTGCCTACATGAGTGTCACTTCAGTTACAGATGGTTAGTGGATGCTGGGCAAATTGTCACAAATTATGAACAGCTGTAGTGAAAACTCACGTTGTTAGAATGTCTCCTTGAACAATGGACACTTTGTATGTCTCTGTCCGCTAAAAAGCTAGCACCTACAGGGAGAATCATGATGCCCACTTTGTGGGTAAATTCTAGATGATATACGGTGTACAACAGAACACAAAACTAAAACTGACAATAAACAATAGAATCTGTGGCTGGTGATGGTGCCAAATCATTTTTGTCTGTTCTACAAATTAGTGATGCTAACTCAAAACACTGCTCCATGATATTTCAAAACCTATTATTCCGGGGTCTGTATCAAAGGGAAGATTACCAGATAATAATTACCAGATAATATATACAACAGAATGAGAAACTAAAACAATAGATAGGATGAATGTTTGACTGGGGATAGTGCCTTTGTCAAGTCTACAAATCAGTGAAACCAACTCAAAACACTGCCCTGTAGTATTTCAAAGCCTGTTTTGAGCAGTTCTGGAGTCCATAACAAAAGGAAAGCATTGCTACTTCTCCTGTTTGCTTCCCCTAGGTGTTGCCACAGCAGATTATCTGTTTCCTTCTCACTCTGTCTTCCTCTGTCACACCAACCACCTGCATGTCCTCCCTCACCACATCCATAAACCTCTACTCTTTGGTCTCCCTCGTCTTCTCCTGTCTGGTGGCGCCATCCTCAGCATCCTTGTCCCTATATACCCTAGGCCTCTCCATTGCAAATATTTAAACAAACCACAGAAAATTACATCTTATTCAGCTCTGCCACCTCCAGCTCCACCCCCTGTCTTTTTGTTAGCTTCACCATCTCTAAGCCGTACAACATAGCTGGTTTCACTACCATCTTGTACACTTTCCCTTTCATACTCGAAGATATCCTATCACAAATCACTCTTGCCACCTTTGTCTACTCTGCCTGCACTGTCGTCTTCACCTCTCTACCACACTGTCCATGACTTTGGAAGGTGACCCCAAGTATTTAAACTCATTGACTTTCATCACCAAGTGAAATACCAAGTGGCCAAATAATTTATGACTAAACTGTATGTGTGGTTTTTGAAATTACATGTAGCTTGAAACAAGGTCTAGTGTCCACCAAGGCCACTGCTTCTTGATTCATCTCAATGTATTTCATATAAATGAATGTGACAATCTGTTTCCCTCAGGTGCTCCTGTGAACGTCACTTGCAACATCTTCATCAACAGCTTTGGATCGATCACCGAAACCACTATGGTGAGGATTTTCTGCTTTACTAGCCATATGCCCTTCTCACATTACTATAAAGTCCAATACTAATAAATAAATGACAGTGTGACATTCAAATGTACAATGAGTTAACTGTGAATGTTAAACAATATCTTGATTTATCCTGATCTATTATAATTTTACACAAACATTATTATTATTATTGTTAACATTATTGTATTATTAGTAGTAGTTGTAGTAGTATAGTCCATCCATCCATCCATCCAACCATCCATCCATTTTCTTCTGCTTCATCTGGGGTCGGGTCGCAGGGGCAGCAGCTCAAGCAAAGCCGCCCAGACCTCCCGATCCACACACACCTCCCCCAGCTCCTCTGGGGGAAC
The DNA here is from genome assembly GCF_902500255.1 of Thalassophryne amazonica. Classification (NCBI taxonomy): domain Eukaryota; kingdom Metazoa; phylum Chordata; class Actinopteri; order Batrachoidiformes; family Batrachoididae; genus Thalassophryne; species Thalassophryne amazonica. Next base: position 90,951,959 of record NC_047111.1, read on the forward strand.
CCCGAGGTGTTCCCAAGCCAGCTGCGAGACATAGTCCCTTCAGTGTCTCCCGATGGGATGTACCCGGAACACCTCTTCAGCGAGGCATCCAGGGGGCATCCAAAAAAGATGCCCAAGCCACCTTAGCTGGCTCCTTTCGACGTGGAGGAGCAGCTGCTCGACTCCGAGTTCCTCCCGAGTGACCAAGCTCCTCACCCTATCTCTAAGGGAGCGCCCAGCCACCCTGCGGAGGAAACTCATTTCGGCCGCTTGTACTCGCGATCTTGTTCTTTCGGTCATGAGCCAGATCTCATGACCACGGGTGAGGGTTGGAACGTAGATCGATCGGTAAATCGAGAGCTTTGCCCCCCTGCTCAGGTCTCTCTTCACCACAACGGTCCGATACAGCGACCGCATCACTGCAGACGCTGCACCGATCCGTCGATCTCATACGCCATCCGTCCCTCTCGTGAACAAGACCCCGAGATACTTAAACTCCTCCACTTGAGGCAAAGACACTCCACCGACCTGAAGAGGGCAAGGCACCTTTTTCCGGTCGAGAACCATGGCCTCGGATTTGGAGGTGCCAATTTTCATCCCAGACGCTTCACACTCGGCTGCAAACCACTCCAGTGCACGCTGAACGTCCTGATTTGACGAAGCCAACAGAACTACATCGTCTGCAAACAGCAGAGACGAGATTCTGTGTTTCCCAAACCGGACCCCCTCTACACCCTGACTGCACCTAGAAATTCTGTCCATAAAGGTAATAAACAGAACCGATCACACAGGGCAGCCCTGGCAAAGACCAATGTGCACTGGAAACAGGCTTGACTTATCTGCTGCGGTTGTACAGGGATAGCCCTTAGCAAAGGACCCCGGACCCCGTACTCCCGGAGCACCGCCCACAGGGCGCCTCAAGGGACACAGTTGAACGCCATTTCCAGATCCACAAAACACATGTTGACTGGTTGGGTGAACTCCCATGAACCCTTGAGCACCGGATGGAGGGTGTAGAGCTGGTCCAGTGTGCCGCGACCAGGATGAAAACCACACTGCTCCTCCTGAATCCAAGGTTAGACTGTCGGTCTCCTCTCCAGTACTCTGGAATAGACCTTACCGGGTAGGCTGAGGACTGTGATCCCCCTGTAGTTGGAACACACCCTCCGGTCCCCTTTCTTAAACAGAGGGACCACCACCCCAGTCTGCCAATCCAGAGGCACTGTCCCCGACCGCCACGCGATGTTGCAGAGACGTGTCAACCAAGACAGTCCCACAACATTCAGAGATTTAAGGTACTCCGGATGGATTTCATCCACCCCAGGAGCCTTGCCACCAAGGAGCTTTCTGACCACCTCGGTGACTTCGGCCCGGGTAATGGATGAGTCCGCCTCTGAGTCCCCCTTCTCTGATCCTCTTCGGAAGATGTGACGATGGGATTGAAGAGATCCTCGAAGTATTCCTTCCAGTAGTATAGTCGTAGTATAGTGCAGGCTTGTATAAAGTAACTCACAGTGATACTTGAGTGAAAGTACAAGTATCTTACCATAAAATGTACTTTAAGTAAAAGTATTGAGTAAAAGTAAAATGCAAAATGAGTGGAGAGAGAAACAGTGATAGAAAAGAAAGCTAGTGTGGTGTCTGGAGAAACCGGGGGCGGGGGCTCAGCCCCTATAAAAGCCTGGATCTGCCTCTGGCAGAGTGCCGTTCTTTTTCTGAAGACCACACAGTTTTTTTTCCTGGAAGACCCACACACACTTTTCTGTTAAACACAACAGCCAGGCTCTTATGAAACAGAACAGTCATTTATAGCTACACAGTTGTGCTAAATGTAAAGTAAATAATTTTCCAAGCATCACCACCACCAACCACTGCAAAGCAACCAAACACTGCGCTCTTTGCATTCTCGAATCCAAAACGCGGAGTCGCATTTACGCAGCCCTTCTCTGCGAACATTTCAAATAAGATAAATAAAATGAAACAGACGTGCCGGCTTGTTTTGTCTGTATTTTTCCCCTTACATGTGTGTGTGTGTGTGTGTGTGTGTGTGTGTGTGTGTGTGTGTATATATATATATATATATATATATATATATATATATATATATATATATTAAAAAATTTGATGATCAATTTTTAAAAACATTTGACAGACCACCTTTGGGATAGAAATGTTTCGATCTATTCCTAAACTCAGTAGTAGGCCTTGTATCAGGGGTGGGCAGTTAGTTTTCCCATGCGGCCTCATGCATAACAGAAAATACTGTGGCGGGCTGGACCAATATATTGAACTCAACTCTATTCCATATTAATTTTATCTCTATAAAAAAACAATAAATTGTATTCTCTTGACAAGTTGCAACTATGAATGTTGTTGTTGTTCATTCGGCTGCCCCCAGTTTTGTTCGGGGTCGCCACAGCGGATACAGCCAGATCCGCATTGGTAATTGGCACAAGTTTTACAACGGATGCCCTTCCTGACGCAACTCCAGTTTCACCTGGAGAAACACTCACAGCCGCTGGTGTTCCAAAGAGTTCTGCCATCCAAGTACTAACCAGGTCCTGCTCTGCTTAGCTTCTGAGATCTGACAGGATCAGGCTTACACAGAGCAGACCAGCTGCACAAGTTACAGCTATGAATAACCAATGAAAAAAATGAAGCAGGCTTAGTAAACACACCAACATTATATACCGTGCATCTGGAAAGTATTCACAGCGTTTCACTTTTTCCACATTTTCTTACGTTACAGCCTTATTCTAGAATGGAGTAAATTATATTTTCCCCCTCAAAACTCTACTCAGTGCACCCCATAATGACAACATGAAAAAAGTTTTTTTTTTTAATTATTGCAAATTTATTAAAAGTTAAAATTAAGAAATCACACGTACATAAGCATTCACACCCTTTGCTCAGTTCTTTGTTGATGCACCTTTGGCAGCAATTACAGCCTCAAGTCTTCTTGAATATGATGCCACAAGCTTGGCGCACCTATATTTGCCCATTCCTGTTTGCAGCACCTCTAAATACTATCAAGTTGGATGGGGCACGTCAATGCACAAACATTTTCAGATCTCTCTAGTGATGTTCAGTTGGATTCAGGCTTGGGCTCTGTTTGGGCCACTCAAGGACATTCACAGAGTTGTCTTGAAGCCACTCCTTTGATATCTTGACTGTGTGCTTAGGGTCATTGTCCTGCTGAAAGATGAACCGTCACCCCAGTTTGAGGTCAAGAGTGCTCTGGAGCAGGTTTTCATCCAGGATGTCTCTGTACATTGCTGCATTCATATTTCCCTCAATCCTGACTAGTCTCCCAGTTCCTGCCGCTGAAAAACATCCCCACAGCATGATGCTGCCACCACCATGCTTCACTGTAGGGATGGTGCCTGGTTTCCTCCAAACATGATGCCTGGTATTCACGCCAAAGAATTCAATCTTTGTCTCATCAGACCAGAGAATTTTGTTTCTCATGATCTGAGACTCCTTCAGATTCCTTTTGGCAAACTCTAGGTGGGCTGCCATGTGCCTTTTCCTAAGGAGTGGCTTCCATCTGGCACCCTCCCATACAGCTCTGGAGCTCTGACACAGTGACTATTGGGTTCTTGGCCACCCCCTGACTGCCTCCCTCCCTTCTCCCCTGATTGCTCAGTTTAGACAGGTGGCCAGCTCTAGGAATATCCCTGTTGGATCTGAACTTTTTCCAATTACAGGTGATGGAGGCCACTCTGGTCATTGTGACCTTCAAAGAAGCAGAAATGTTTCTGTACCCAGATTTGTGTCTCGAGACTGTTGTGTTTAACAGATATGTGTGGGTCTTCCAAAAAAAGGTTGTGTCGTTAGAAAAAGAACAGCAACTCTGTTACAGCTATACAATTGGTGTAAGAGCAGGTCATCCACCTGCTCTTACACCTGTTGTTCCACTTATTCTGTCACCAACACCGTCAGCGTGGCGCGGCCAAAACCCAGCCTTTTACAAGACCTGAGGCCCCCTGCTGGTTCCTTCTGGACACCACAGTCCTCCCCTGAAAATGTATTACTTGACCTTTAAAAAAAACAAAACAAAACAAAACTTACACACCTGGTGCAGTAATCCCTTTTTCTATAAATTCAGTCTGTCTTGAGACTTAATCGTCCTCTCAGGTCTTCCCTCAACCTGAACTGCAGGGACTGGTTCCCAGACCTCTGGAAGAACCAGACGTGTCTCACAGTTCTCAGATTGTGGTTGTTTTGTCTTGAATAGTCCAAAATCAAAAACATCAAAAGCATGACTATCAGGACTTACATCATTTTTTGACCATTTGTTCTTGTTTCCAACAATTGGTTAACATTTCTTCACACATGCCCCATTCACAGAAATCAAATAAGTGACCGGATGCAGAACTCATCTCTTAATCTCACCACTCACCCACTCCTCTCCTCCCCTGTAGTTTCTAAGACTACTTGTCCAACACAGAAGTTCCTGAGTCTGCCCTTACTTTTTGATTCTTTCTGTGCCAATCGATCTTGGGCCACTTCTGAAAAGTTTGGTTTTACCAGAGACAACCTTGTGTGAACAGTTCCAGTTGTCACATGTGGTACATTTCTGTAACCAATCAATAAATTTGCAACATAGTGTTGCAGTGACTGACCACCAAGTGCTCTGCTTTTTGTCAACAATCTCTTAAAATTTTGCACCAACCGTCCAGCCAATCCGTTTGATGCTGGATGGTATGCTGGAGTTTTGATGTGTTTGACCGCATTAAATTTTAAGAATGTCGTAGATTCACTTGAAATAAATAGAGATCCCTTATCAGTTACTACGTCTTTAGGTAACCCATAAACAGTAAACAGGTTTCTCAAAACTTCGATGGTTTTCACATGGTAGTAGTCGACATAGGGATGATCTCTGGCCATCTTGCATATGTACATATCAATACCAGGAACATCTTACCCTTTGATTCTGCAAAATCCAAGTGTATTCTTTCCCATGGACCTGATGCCCATTTCCAAGTATGCACTGGTGCTTTATCAGGTGTACTCCACTGATATTTGCAGACTTCACATTGATTCACTTCCGTTTCAATTTCTTCATCCAAAGAAGACCACCACATTAAGCTCCTAGCTATGGACTTCATGTTGACCATTCCCCAGTGGCTGTCATGTAGCTCTGCAAGTAACCTATCTTTCAGACTATGTGGGATAATTACTCGAAATCCCTAGAGTAAACACTAATTTTCCACAGTTATATCAAATATTCTCCTCAAATACGGCTGGACAAAAAAAAAACATTTTACCTTAGCCAGGGTTGGATCTTTTGCAGTTTCACTTGCAATCCACTGAGGTGTGATCAGCAAACTGTCAAGGTATGAAACTCGAAACACCTACTTCCACAATTGGCAACCTGGACAATGCGTCTGTATTTCCATGCTGTTCAGAAGGGTTGTGTACCTTATCTCATATGACTAAGCTACTAAGATTATTGCCCAACTTTGCATTCTAGCAGATTTGCATTCTAGGATCTGCCAAGAGTGGAACTGTTTTTGGGCCTATGATCTTCAACAATGGCTTGTGATCAGTGATCAATGTAAATTTACATCCAAACAAATAATAATTGAATTTCATTACTCCAAAAACTAATCCTTTTCAATTTGAGAATAGTTTTTCTTGGCTTTTGTTAGCATTTGTGAACTAAAACTTTGTTTGAAACTAGCTGTCTTTTATCTTCTTCAAAAGCCCTGTCACACGACAGGACTCCCATTTGGCATCTTTATGCAGCAACCTTGTCATCGGTGCTATCACTGTTGACAAATTCGGTATGAACTTCCCATAGTAACTCAACAAGGACAGGAAAGACCTTAACTCTGTCATAGTACTTGGAGTTGTTGCTTGAGCAATAGCCTCACAGTTGTCTTTCAGAGGGCGAATTCTGTCAGCACCGTCTGGAATAGACCGTTACCGTCTAAACCTTGTAACACTTAATCCATCAGCTTCTGAAATATAGCAGGTGTGCTTGCCACCCCATAAGAGAGTCTGTTTACTTTGTAAAACCCCTTATGTGTGTTAATTGTCAAGAACGTTTTCACGTTCTTATCTAATTCAACCTGATGATAAGCTTGTGACAGAGCCAGTTTTATAAATCTGTCACCACCTGCCACCTGTGGTTTTGGTATTTGGTATTGATCGACTTCTAACAATGGGTTTATAGAGACTGTGTAATCACCACAAATCCTAACAGAATTATCCACCTTGGGAATGTTACATGTAGGTGAGGCCCACTCACTCTAACTTACTGCAGTTATCAAAATTTGAGCAACTTAAATTTTTGACCCCTGTACAAACTGAAATTGACTTTTGTCACCACTCTTACTTGTTTTCACCCCATAACTCCATAACATTCAGTCACAGATAGCACAAATTATACCTTTTTGGAATCTTTGTGATCAGACAAATAATGTGGTGTAGTTTTCAATATGATTGGAGCATCTTTTAATTTTGACCCCTGTGTGATTCTTCAATTGACCTCTACCTGGCTGCCTTTTGGAAATTCAAGTGGCCAATCATTTTTTCAAAAGAGTCATGTCTAAGGATATTTGTGCCAGATTTGGTGCATCTGTCACCTTTTGCAGGATTTCTCTGTAAATATTCTGTTATCTGCTGAATAATAGTTCACGCACAGTATGTCCTGTCAACATATTTGTTATGGTTAGAAACCGGACCAAATGGTTGGACCAAAATGCAAGGAGCAGAACAAAGGGATTTATTGGACAATTGGATGTGCAACAGAACTTGGAATTAAAGGGGAAACCTGGATTGCGGACACACGGCCCACACAGTGGTGGAACCAGGGAACCGCAGCCTGACCGGAATCGGAACCAGGATGATGAGTGGACGTGGGATCCCACAGCAGGAAGCAGTGGAAGAATGATACCGGCAACCAGGTGGCTGCCTGCAAGCTGTCGCCATGGATGCTGGAGGAGGAGAAAACAGGAGTGACATGCCGGGCACGCGAGCACAGTCGGTGGTTCAACTTCAAGTTGAGTTTAAAGCGTTGGAGCACAGGTGGCACATGAAGCGTGGCTAGACAAAAATCAGAAAACTCTGAGGGAGTACGCTCAGAGAACATGACAGCTGGCATAAACTGAAATGATTGCAAGGTGCTGCAGAAAATAGCTGGTCACAAAATGAGTGTGGACCCTCAAACGGTGCATAGGAATGCACAAAAATTCTGAATGAAAACACAGACACTGAGGCCAGGTTTACCAGGTAAGAATCACTGAGTTTTTGGCAAAGACGATGTGAAGAGCCAGGGCTTTTATACAGGTGCAGTGATGAGAGGCAGGCATGTTGATCAGCTTAAGGTGTGCCACCTGTGCAGAGGAGAACAGAGGCAGAGACCAGCAGCCATCAAGGCAGCCCACAACACTATCCCCCCCTCAATGGAAGCCCCCAGGTGACCTTCAGGGATTATCACAGTGTTCTCTGTAGACGTCCTGGAGGAGAGACAGGTCCAGGATGAGGTCCCGCTTCACCCAAGAGTGTTCTTCGGCTACATAACCCTCCCAGTCCACAAGATAGTAGAATTCCCAACCCCAAAGATGAACATCCAGAATCTTATTCACAGTCCAGGCTGGATGGCCATCCGCGATCCAGGCAAGAGATGGCGGAGGAGCTGGAGGACATAAACAGCTAGCATGGACGGGCTTCAGCCGGGGCACATGAAAGAGAGAGAGGCAGCTGGAGCCAGACAGCAGAGGGATTGACCATGCGGTCCACCATGAATGGCCCAATATACCTGGGTGCCAACTTCAGAGAGGGGGATGCCACTTGACGAAAGCCACACCTCCTGCCCGGGCTGATAGTCAAGGGCTGGGGTCCGGTGTTGGTTGGCACGGCAGTGGGTCTGGGTCTTGGTCTTTCGAAGGTCTGAACGGGTGGCCTTCCACACCCAATGGTACCTCCTGAAGTGGAGCTGCACAGAAGGAACAGTGATGCCTGTTTCCTGGGATGGAAATAGCAGAGGTTGGTAGCCTACAGAGGCTTCAAATGGTGAGAGTCTGGTAGCAGATGAGACCTGGGAATTGTGTGCATACTCCACCTAGGGGAGATGTTGGCTTCAATTAGTCGGGTGGGAAGACATGATACACCTAAGCGTGGACTCCAGGTCTTGGTTCGCCCGCTCCGCCTGCCTGTTGGTCTGAGGGTGGAACCTGGACGACAGACTGACCAAGGTCCCAAGTGCCGAGCAGAAACTGCACCATACCCGGGAGGTAAATTGGGGTCCTCAGTGAGAAACAATGTCCTGTGGGATGCTATGCAACCAGACCACATGGAGGACCAGGAGGTCAGCAGTGTCCTGGGCAGATGGGATCTTCGGCAGGGCCACAAAGTGGGCTGCCTTGGAAAACTGGTCCACAACCATGAGGACAACAGTGCTACCATCAGATGGAGGCAATCCCGTAATGAAGTCCAGACAGACGTGGGACCAGGGGGACTGAGTGTCGGGAGAAGCTGCAACAGTCTAGTGGGTGGCTGGTGAAAGGTTTCACCTCTGGCACAGATGGTACAGGCTTGAATGAATTCCCTCATGTCTGCCTGGATGGTGCACCACAAGAAGTGGGGGCGGAAGAGCTCCAAGGTCCAGTGACTGCTGGGATGGCAGGACAGTTTGGAGGAGTGGCAGAATTGGAGGTCTTAGGACCTTGCTTCAGGTCACAAAGGGTCAGTATGGCAGTCCAAAGCCTCCTGGACAACTCTCTCAACATCCCAGGTGAGAGCTCCCACGATCATGGACCAGGGAAGGATGGTAGCCAGAGCTGTGGGTGGTTCTTTGGCAGAGCAAAACTGCCAGGAAAGAGTATCCAGTTCTTCATTTTTACTGACTGGTCAGTGTTGTGTGGGCCACCAGAAGAGGAGGTACTGCTGGCCCACCACCAGAGGGCGCCCTGCCTGAAGTGCGGGCTTCAGGCACGAGAGGGCGCTGCCGCCACAGACACAGCCGGGGGTGACAGCTGTCACTCATTATCTCTTGACAGCTGTCACCCATCTACACTACATCATCTCACTCCATAAAGACCGGACGTCATCTCCACCTCGTTGCCGAGATATCATCTACCTGTGAAGGTAATATTCTCTGCTGTATCTAAAACTGCCATAGTCTGAACTCTTTTGCAGCCGCTTTCCTGTGGTGTGCCTTATCTGCTGGATTGGCGTTTGGTGTGAACAGCAACGGCTTCGCTTCACACCCAAACCAGATAAGTGGTTTAACAGGAGCTGCACGAGTGTGTGATTAGAGGTGGAGGTGACTTTCCACCTTCTGACTGTTTTTGTTACTGGGTGTGCACACACCCACATCTCACTGTTTGTGCTCCTCGCCAGCAGTACCAGATCCGACAGTTGGGGACGGTGATCACCTGGGAATTCTGGACTTGGCGGCTCCAGTATTCACCAGGTTCTGTGGCGGTGGAAATCGTGTGGTCCCGGCTCTTCTCAGGACAGACGACTTCTATCCTCGAGCCTGCCCACACGTCACCTTGGTGTATTGACTGCTATCAGATTCTGTGATTGTCTGTATAATCGTTGTGCACATTCATAACATTAAATTGTTACCTTTTGGCTCATCTATTGACCGTTCATTTGCGCCCCCTGTTGTGGGTCCATGTCACTACACTTTCCCCAACAGGTCAGTATGAGAAGGTGAAATTGAAGCGGCCAAAAAAACAGGGACCACCTGGCTTGATGGGAGTTTAGCCACTTAGCGGACTGGATGTATTCTAGGTTGCGGTAATTGGTCCAGGCAATGAATGGAACTGCGGCCCCCTCCAGCCAGTATCTCCACTTAGCCAGGGCTTTCCTAACTGCCAGGAGTTCCCGGTTGCCCATGTCATGGTTCCTCTCAGCGGGAGACAGGTACAGTGAGAAGAAGGTGCACGGCGGAGATGGTCATCAACCTCAGATCTTTGGGAGAGGACAGCACCGCCTCCACTATGAACTAGCGATCCAGGTCCGGCTGGGTGAGAATGGGTGCTATGGAAAATGGGTATTGAGAAGAGTCAATTAGAATGAGTCTGCCTAAGGAGTCCAATGAAAGGGTGTTTTGGTAGAAGTGACTGCAGTAAGGAGGGCAAAGACCTAGCTAAAGCTGTGGATAAACTGTCAGGAAAAGTTGGCAAATCCTAGAAACTTTTGAACTTGTTTGACAGAGGACGGAACAGGCCATTCGGTGACCGCTTTAACTTTTGGGGGATCAGGCTTGATTTGGTTGTGGGTGATAATAAAACCGAGAAATGAAACTGCGTGAAGGTGAAAACCACATTTCTCAGCTTTCACAAACACCCAGTTCTCTAGCAACAGCTGAAGGACTAGACGTACGTGCTTGGTGTGAGAGTGGGCATCCAGGGAAAAAATATCAGGATGACATAAAGATGAACAAGCATGAACTGGTTGAGGAAGGCAAGCAACACTTTGTTTACCAATGCCAGCATGTGACACGCACAGCGGTGGAACCAGGGAACCACAGCATGACTGGAATCGGAACCAGGATGATGAGTGGACGTGGGAGCCCACACCAGGAAGCAGTGGAAGAATGATACCTCAAACCAGGTGGCCGCCTGCAAACTGTCAACATGGATGTTGGAGGAGGAGAAAACAGGTGAGTGACGTGCCGGGCATGCACAGTCTGTGGTTCAAGTTCAAGTTGAGTTTAGAGCATTGGAGCACAGGTAGCGCGTGAAGTGTTGGCTAGACAAAAATCAGAAAACTGAGGGAGTACACTCAGAGAACATGACAGCTGGCATAAACTGAGACGATTGCAAAGTGCTGCAGAAATAGCTGGTCACAAACTGAACGTGGACCCTCAAACACTGTGTAGGAATGCGCAAAAACTCTGAGTTAAAAAACAGATAGGGCAGGTTTACCAGCTAAGAATCACTGAGTTTCTGGTGAAGATGATGTGAGGAGCCAGGGCTTTTATACAGGTGCAGTGCTTAGAGGCAGGCATGTCGATCACCTTGAGGCACACCACCTGTGCAGAGAACAGCAGAGACCAAGGCAGCACACAACAATATTATTAGCATGAAAGTGTTATTTATAGATAGATAGCTGAAAGTGGTGCTTTCTGTCCCTCACGTTACACTGGAGGCTGTTTTGTCTGCAGTAATTTTTTTAAACTCATGTTTTGCATTAAAAATGTTACTGTGTGTGTGTGTGTGTGTGTGTGTGTGTGTGTGTGTGTGTGTGTGTGTGTGTGTGTGTGTGTGTGTGTGTGTGTGTGTGTGTGTGTGTGTGTGTGTGTGTGTTGTGTTTTGTTTTGTTTTGTTTTTGTTTCTGACTGAACTCACTGTAGGACTACCGCCTCAACGTATTTCTTCGTCAGCAGTGGAATGACCCACGCCTGGCATATAAGGAGTATCCAGATGACTCCCTGGACTTGGACCCCTCTATGCTGGACTCAATTTGGAAACCTGACTTGTTCTTTGCAAACGAAAAAGGAGCAAACTTTCATGAGGTCACCACAGACAACAAACTGCTCCGGATATTCCAGAATGGAAACGTCCTCTATAGCATCAGGTGATCCCATTTCAACAAACTAGATAATTGTACCCATGGAATGAAGACAGGAAGGGCTACAGCAGTCTGACATTTGACCCCAGTGACCCTCACCTTCACCCAGTGATGTGCAGTGAGGTTAATGGCTGGTGAGGCACTGACTTCATCACAATCAGATTTAAATACATATGAACACCACAGAGTAGCTTAGTCACTGTTTGATTGGCAGCAGCTAACGGGTTATGTTTAAAATCTCATATCAGCATTCTTTACACATACAAACTGTAGCACACAAAAAAGCACATTTAATTAAAAAAGTTGCTATGGTCTTACCTTTACTTATAAATGAAGTCCACATGTGCCGCTCCTTCTGAACAAAAGCATCAGTGACTTGCTTGTCGCAGTTTTCCTTATCTTTCTTCAGTTTTAAAAGTCTCAGTGGAGATCACTGCCAGGGAAGAAAGTCGTCCTTCATTAGTCCTGTTCCGACTGTATGTTTGGAGTCTTTTCTGGCTTTGAATGTGAGTGGTCGACCGCTCATCTGTGATGACACTTCTTTGTAAATTCTTCAGGTCACAATATCCCATCTGAGTCCAGACATTGTCAAAAGTTGAGAAACTAAGGCAGGAAAATTTTGAAAAGGCAGTGTCTTACTGGACATCCACACAGCCAGACTTTACGTATGTCCAACTTCATTTGAAAAGACTGTCACTTCTGTTGTTTGAAGTAAATCTTTTAGCTATGGTGTATACATACACACACACACACATATATATATATATATATATATATGCATGCCGATTTATCAGTTCAGTCACGGCCCATCTGCTTCATATTTTCCTTGTATTTGTTCATGTTTTCCAGGCTCACATTAACTCTTTCCTGCCCTATGGATCTGAAGAACTTCCCCATGGACAGCCAAACATGCACCATGCAGCTTGAAAGCTGTAAATTGATTTTTCAAAGCCAGCTAGTACTGATTCTGTGTCCATGAAACTTGGTGTATTTTATCTCTCGTCTGCATCTCTTCCAGTTGGCTACACCATGAATGATCTTATTTTTGAGTGGTTGGACGTTGGCGCAGTACAGGTGGCTGATGATCTGACACTCCCACAGTTTGTGCTCAGAGAGGACAAAGGTCTTGGTTACTGCACCAAACACTACAACACAGGTACAAAACACATGCTGACCTGTCATCCTGCAGCCTTTATAAAAATATTCCCCACCTTGTAAGTTTTTTTTTCTTGTTTTGTTGCATTCAGTCACACTGGATATAATTGGGCTTTTCTGACACTGAAAGACCCATTGATTACAAAACAACCTAATTGTTTTCCAGTGGAAAACTGAACAATTAACTGCATACATATACACCTCATTTAAAGGAGTTACAATGGTGCTTTAAACATAAATATGGCAGCCAGCACCTATTTTCTACATATAGATTTAGTGGTTTGATGGCATCCTCTGCAGAAAATGCTCTGAGCTTGTCCATGCTGTTTATAATCTCAGTCTGACTGTGCATGCATGTGATTTCCATGTGTACATGTTTAGTGCATGTGAGTCCTACTCTGTGAAACTACTGTCCCGCCTCATGTTAATAAAGGAACAGCAGTACTCAGTTGTTGAAATCTCCCCACCCCCCAAGATGGCAGACAGGAGCAGCTTTACAGTAATACATCCAGAAATCAAATTTAAGGCTAAACATCAAGAACGTGGTTAGACTAGAATCTACATACATCTGGCTTTTATCACATTGAGAGCTGTTAAAAGCTGAGACCAGAGGATTCTTGGTTCAAACCCCCATCTGGCCGGAAAATCAGTAAGGGCCCTTGGGTAAGGTCATTAATGTCCAAGTTGCACCCTGTGTGTAGTGAGCACTTTGCATGGCAGCACCCCGACATCATTGTGTGAATGTGTTTGTGAAAGGGTGAATGTGAAGCATCATTGTAGAGTGCTTTGAGCTTCTAATGCAGATGGAAAAACGCTATATAAATGCAGTCCATTTTACCAACAAAGTACTTGTCAATTGTAACACTCATTACACCTACAAAGGTGCCACTGAGTATGGTCCTTGTGTGGTAGCATCTTGACATAATTTTTTGTGAATATGAGACATTCATTCATTCATTGTAAAACTTTCCTTCTTTGGAAAAATATCAGACTAAGCACAATATTTGCGGCTGCAACGATCCAACCTAAAACCCAAGAAAACACAGCATAGACTCCGAGCTAAAGCGTAACACTCTCATTTCCCAGTGATGCTACTGGGAGAGCTTTAAATTTCAAAGTCATTCACTGTAATTTGACTAGCAGAGGATTTGATTGATGCCATGTTTTGTTTAGACATGAAAACTTGAAACGCTGTGCAGAACACAGAAATATCTTTTTTTTTTCCTTGTTGTTTTTGTTTGTTTGTTTTTGCTTCTGCATTGAAAACTGGCCTCAACGGTTTATATCTTCTTCTGTGTTTAGGTAAATTCACTTGTATCGAGGTCAAATTTTACCTGGAGCGTCAAATGGGGTACTATCTGATCCAGATGTACATACCTAGTCTGCTCACTGTTATCCTGTCTTGGGTGTCATTCTGGATCAACATGGATGCGGCTCCAGCTAGAGTGGGACTTGGAATCACAACTGTGCTGACCATGACCACACAAAGCTCTGGCTCCAGGGCTTCCCTCCCAAAGGTTGGACAGCTTGGTTTCCTGTATTAATGATAATTCATTGCCAAGCATAACGGGACTATATAAAGCACTTTCACTTGTCAGAAGTTGGGCTATACGCAGGGGCGTAGCACCAGATTCTTAACATTAATAACATGCAACACAAAAATGTATTTAATGCCAGTTTTTTGTGGGCTCCCCCCCCCCCATGCTCTGGGCCCCTTTACCCCCCCCAGTCCGACGCCCCTGGCTACATCTTGAAATGAATAATGATGAGTGACTTTAATGTTTTAAATATGTGCGTTGCTTTTCACACTCATACAGGTGTCCTATGTGAAAGCCATTGACATATGGATGGCTGTGTGTCTCCTTTTTGTGTTCGCTGCACTGCTGGAGTACGCGGCTGTGAATTTTGTGTCACGTCAACACAAGGAGTTCTTCAGACTGAGAAAGAAGCTAAAAGAGCAGCAGCAGAGAACTGTGAGTAGGACATACCTAGACTACCCTCCAGGTGTCTGTCACCTGGCTGTGCATGAGCATGCCACCGTGCAGCTGCACATCAGTGTTCACTCAAACATCACCTGTTCTCATTTTGACCTTTAATCCCAATGACCTTGACCCAAATGACTGACCTTTGGTCAATTTGATGCCACCTGGCAATTCTAGAACCCACCTAGTACTTATGTGTGCCAATTTTAGTGGAGATCAGACTGGGGGAAAAGAAATCCTAATTTTGACCTTTGACCCAATTATCATGACCTTTACAAAAACAAACCACTTAATGGCAATTTTGGGGTCAACCTACACCCACATAAGTTTGGTCTAAATTGTCCAAAGCGCCATGGAGGAGTCGTGACACCAACAAAGACACAAACAAATGTTTTCAAATTATAGTCTGATTCAAATATTTAATAAATTTAACGGACTCGTGAACAGATCCTTCCTTAAACTGTGACAGCAGCTGCATGTCTGCTTAAATCCTTCTTATTGTTTTATTTGGAGTGCTCAGCACCACTGTCTCCTCCGACTGCATCTTCAACCTCATTTCACATTAATGTCACATTTGCATTCATGTCACCACAGAGACAGTTGTTACTTGTTAAACGTTAAATGCAGCAGACGGATCGGAGCCGTGCAGTCTGTCTGATCAGCTCTCTGCTGCTGTTCTTCTGTCAGCAGAGAAGCAGTGACAGTAAAGTCAAAGGAAACAGTGTGTCGAGTAACAGCGCTCCTCACAGGACCACCGCTACGCTGCCGTGCAGCGCCTGCGCCAGAGTACGTGTCACCGCTCGTTTCAACAGCAAATCATCAAAGACAAATCTGTGTGACGGAGCCTCTTGTGTTTTGATTTGTTGTAGGAAGAGGAGTTGGCACAGCAGGGTTTGTTCTTCCAGAGTTATGGGATTGCACTGACAGCAGAAATGGATTCCACGCCAATCTTTGCCAATTTACCCCCTGGTTTAGGTTTCTATGACATCCACAGGCGCTTTGTGGATCGGGCAAAAAGAATCGACACCATATCTCAAGCCATGTTTCCCATGAGTTTCCTCATGTTCAATATCCTCTACTGGCTGACTTACAAAGTCCTACAACACGAGGTTCAAGTCCCGCTGTGACGGACGCTGCAAACGTGTTGGATCCTCCTGTTTCTTCTCCGTTCACTCAAACATTTACAGACTGAAGGTCTCTCGCCGAGCAGTGCATAATGTGTGCCCGCAACACAGAAATGCCATCAGTTTCTTTTGAATTCTTCATACATTTGAAGATGTGCACCTTTTTTGTGGGTGGTGGGCACGGATTCTATGGACACTTCAGTGTTTGCACAACTGACTCACAGTTTTGAGTTTTGAACTGTTTGGGAGTGCAGCACATCTCCTTTGGAATAAGAAGAAAATCTGTTTACATTATTTTAGGACTATTATTTTAGCACTATTTTTGGTACTGTCAGGTCAACAAGAGTGCAGCTTCCTTGGTAATGGAAAATAAAATCTTTGATCACACTATTTTGCTTCTTTTAAAGCTACAGTTTGTAGGATTTGTAGGCCCTTATTAGAAAAATGGAATATAGCATTTGTAACCAACTGTTCAGTCATGCATATTTACCGGCAACATTCAATGTGTTTTCATAGGCTTAGAATGGGCCTTTTTTCTCTTTCTTTCTTATTAAATAGTTAATTAATCCTAATTAATTAATTAATTGCACAGTATGTAAAACAGTAAAAAAAAAAAAAAGTCCAGTAGAGCTAAGTGCCACTCTTTGGAGCTTTGAGTTCATCGTTTGAAGTGACTGGCCTTGCAATCTGAGTTAAGTTTAAATCAAAATCAGAATTGAATTTTTTGCCAAGTAAGTTTGCTCATACAAGGAATTTGATCTGGGGTTATTGGAGCAATAAGAAAAGAAAACACATAAGAAGTAAAAGAGTCAAATAGACAAAACTATATTCACTGTTAAATAAAATGGAATGGAATGGCACAGTAGAGTACAGGTGCAGCTAAGAAGGGCACACACACACACACTGTCACTGGCTGAGTCTGTTTTCTGCTACAATCTTGTGGAGGAGGTTCTTTCATTTGAATCATTTGAATGAGGGATGATCATGCACAGAAGACCCTCTATGTGGAAAGCTGCTGCTGTCCTCTGGCGTGCACGCGCGCATTCACTCTTAGCTGCCCGCTCAGTCTGTGTCAGGGCTGCAAGGGGCCGAATGGAGATATAGTGGTGACTGCCCACCTGCCGCTGCTGCTTTTTACCACGCAATATGCGATTTATTTTATTTTTTGTTTAAGTTGTTGAAGTCACAATTAACCAGCTAGACAAATATTTCCATTTTACAGACTCAGCGGCCCCACAGAGTGTCTTGCCACTTTTCGCTGTTCGTCTGTCAGCGGTGCTCGCTCTTTACCTTTGATATCGGGAGATTTTAAGTATGAATTGGGAGGTCGGGAGATAACTCTCCAAACTGGGAGACTCCCGACAGTATCGGGAGAGTTGACAGGTAAGATGTAGGCCATAGGCCAGCATGCCCCGTCCCCAACAATCCTATAAACTTGGTATCATTAGAAAGCTTAGGATGTCGAGATTACAAAAAATAACTGGAAACGGTACTGAGACTCACTATGACATATGACAACTTTGGTTTACTACCCTGCCATTAACCACCCAGTTATGGAATATAAAACTGTCAAAGAATGCCTGCGAGTAGCAGAAGAGGCCACACATGAAGTAGGTCAAGAGTATGTCATGATAGCCTTTGACATGGGGGTTTGGATGAAGGCATACCCTCTGATCTGAACAATTAAGCTGTGCACATAATTCAATACATAGTCCATTCTATATAAAGCAGAACTCTCAAGTCTCACACATTTGGAGTGAGACTCATGCTTTAAAGAGGTCCTGTCAGGTCTCACGCATTTGACATGAGACTCAACATGTTGTCACACTATCATGCTAATGCATGACATTCTCCAGCATTTCACCGATATGACCTCCAAGACAAGATTCAGCATAAAATAACTCCTTGAGCATATCTCAACTTGAGAGCTCTGTATAAAGGCAGCTTTCATTTGATCTCTTATATGTCCCATTTGCTTAAAAGATGGTGATTTGGTAACTCTTTAATGTTGTATCAAAATTCATAATCAGACATTTTCTTTTGACTAGCGTTTCACTCATGGTTGTTGTTCAATCGGCTGTTCCCGGTTTTGTTTGGGGTCGCCACAGCGGATACAACCAGATCCGCATTGGTAATTGGCACAAGTTTTATGCCGGATGCCCTTCCTGACACAACTCCAGTTTTACCTGGAGAAACACACACAGCCGCTGGTGTTCCAAAGAGGTCTCCCATCCAAGTACTAACCAGATCCCGCTCTGCTTAGCTTCTGAGATCTGACGGGATCAGGCTGACACAGAGCAGACCAACCAGCGTTTCACTCATGGTACCAACATGAAACTCAATCATGGTAATAGCAACATGAGACTTATCTAAACTGACAAAACCAACTGAGCTACAAAAACACACTAAATCAATAACATTATCAACACTGTTAAACTAACATAAACCACAATAACAACATTTTAAACCTCAAAAACCTGAACTCCCATAGTGCATTGCAGCACAGTACCCATTGTTTATTGATTAGCTAAAATAGCTATTTTCTCCAAAAATATTAGTTCTATCAA
Source organism: Thalassophryne amazonica (assembly GCF_902500255.1). Taxonomy (NCBI): domain Eukaryota; kingdom Metazoa; phylum Chordata; class Actinopteri; order Batrachoidiformes; family Batrachoididae; genus Thalassophryne; species Thalassophryne amazonica. Next base: position 90,970,301 of record NC_047111.1, read on the forward strand.
TTTTCCATTTTCACAGCATTCATCTTTGACCCAAAATACATAAGCAAGTCAAGTTCACCCCAGTTTTGTGTGATCGAAGCCATTCGCTGTTTCACAGTTGTGAATCTCACGGCCCATAACTCAAGCAAGAGGTCACTTACGGTTAGAGTTACGGTTCAGGGCACAGTGTAAACAAACCTCGTGAAGTATGGACAATACAACAACATCGGGGCACAGCAGAAGTCCATCACAGGTGCTACTTGGGAGAACGTGTCATCATCATGATTGCCTGTGAACTCGCTGGATCAATGCCATTCATATCCTTGCTTGCCATTGTTTGCATAATCTGTGAGATACCAGAACTCTGCTAGCGTCGCGGTGCATTCTAGGAAGTGCAGGGGTCCACCAGGGGGATTATGGGAAACATTAAAGTACGAAATACACACACACGCACACAGAGGCCACTTGGCTATTATAATATAGATTCCAACCCTAAATCCTCTCTGGTGGACCTGGACACATTTTTGTCTACCAGATACGTATGTTTCTGGATGGCCATTTATGGGATACTGAACACTTTTTGTCCTGATCCAGATCAACAAACACATCAACTAAAGATGCTTTATACTGAGACCAGGTCCAGACTGTACTTTGTTATACAATTTAAAAAGATCCAACATTCCCTGAACAGCAAAAACAAAGAGAACGCGGTGAGGGAAAAGGGGAAGAAACCTCAAGCGGAAACAGACTAAAAGGAGTCACCTGTTGGGGGCAGTTGGCAGATCACATCACATCACTGTCCAGACCCACGCGGTTCCTTTAATTATCCATAATTCACTTCTGGCTGGTGCAGACATGCAGCAGCATAGGAGCCAGTACTGGCCTTCAAAGGTCATATATTTGTAGAACTGTTGTCATAGTGCCAAAAATGAGGTGAACTAAATAATAGTTTGGTGGTCTGGCTGAGGTATGCACTCTGAATACCCTTCTATTTAGGGGATTGTGCTTTCATGCAGTCTAACAGCAGCAAAATGCATGGAGTTTGATGAAAATCCTGCAGAGGGGTCAGTCTCATTCCAAGAATAATTCATTATACAGTTCACTATATTTTGAGATAGTTATGAGGCAGTAGTGATGGACAAGAGGTTAGTGCCCTTAGTTTCAGTGCGTAAAGTTCCCAGCTCAAACCCCATCCTGCCCATTTCTCCATGTAATGTGGAGTTGTGTCAGGAAGGGCATCCAGTGTAAAACTTGTGCCAATTCAACATGCAGACGCAGGTAAGCCTGAGTAAAAACAAGGAAGCAGCTGGATGGAGTTACTTTATGAATTTGGGTTCAGAATTCTTTTTTTGACAAAGTAACGTCAAGCCCCGCCCCTTCAAGAAGTGTTACCGACATAAATTTTTGATTGTCCTACTAATGACTAACAGAAGCTTGGGAGAACTATGATGTCTTTGAGCGCAGCCTAGTTTAATGAAATGCATCAATTTATACTCCAAAATGACAAATTATAATTAAAGAATCTTTTCCTTTGTACTGCAAGTTAGTCCTCACTTACTCAAAACACTGCTCCAAAATGTTTCAAAACTTTTGAGACAGCCGTGTCTAACATTCTGGAATCCACATGAAAAGGAAGACATCACAGTATGGACCAAAATATACAACATAATGGGGACAATAAAGCCATACTTAAAGAATGGCAGGATTGTGTGGCTGGGGATCATCCCAAAACTTTCTGTCTACACTGCAAATTAGTGATGGTTCAAACTCACTGGTTCAAAATGTTTCAAAAATTATGAAATACCTGTGCTGTGTTGACATCTGGTGAACACATGCACCTGCTGGATGGTTCCAGAATCTGCTTCCATATCAATCGTTCAAAGCCAATAAAATGTAAAACTTGATCCTGCATTTGGATCTGGATCACCTCCAAAATTTAATGGAGTCTTCCATGGCCTAATACCTGTGGTGAAATTTTCATCAAAATTTGTGTAGTAGTTTTGACGTAATTTTGCTAGCAGACAGACAGACAAATAAATAAATAAAGAGCAATCATAGATTTCTGATGTCCGCCAATCTGGATCTGGATTACCTCTAAAATCCAGTGGAGTCTATGCTATGTTGAGCTATGTCCATGAAGCAGATTTGAAGTAATCCTTCAAAGCCTACATAAAGGGAAATCTTGATCCAGAATCCGGATCCAGATCTGGATCACCTCCAAAATTCAGTGTAGTCTTCCATGCACTAATATCTATCCGTGGTGCAAATTTGGTGAGAATGAAATAGTTTTGACGTACTCCTTCAAAGCCAAGGGAAATCTTGATCTAGAATTTTTCAAATTCAAATTCAATTTATTTTCATTTATATAGAACTAAATCACAACAAAGTTGCCTCAATGTGCTTCACACAAGTAAGGTCTAACCTTACTAACCCCCAGAGCAAGCACACAGGCGACAGTGGTAAGGAAAAATTCCCTCTGAGGAAGAAACCTCAAGCAGGCCAGACTCAAAGGGGTGACCCTCTGCTTGCATCATGCTACAGACACAATTACAAAACAATTCTCAAAATGAATATACAGGAAATGTTGCCAGTGTACAAGACAGGAGGGTTTCCGGAACAGATACCAGACACATCTCTGGACGGAGCCGCACCTCAAACAGAGAGAAAAGGGGAAAAAAAAACAAAAAAAAAAAACAGAATCAAGACATCAGAAAGACAACAAATACAGTGTAATTTGTCAGCATTAAGTAACAAGCCGGCCATTAGCCCTAAGCTTCACTAAAAGACCCAGAATTTAAAGTTGAGGCTGCGGCTTGGCCCGTTTCCAAATAAAATGAATTAAAAGAGTAAAAAGCACAGTACTATACTATGCCAGTATACTAGCCATACAAAAGGGAAAATAAGTGTGTTTTAAGTCTGGACTTGAAAGTCTCTACAGAATCTGACTGTTTTATTAACCCTCTGGGGTCCGAGGACATTTTTTGGACAGTTCACTCTCCTGGCATAAATGTTTTATTATTGCTGTTAACAGTTCTCCCTGCATCCCACAATCAAAGTTTTATGTCTCTTTTTTTCAGGACAACCTGTGCTTTCATAATATATATGCTTTTGTTGTGTTTTATAAGTGTAATAAAGGTTTACAATCAAAACTAAGGAAGGAAAAAGTAAAGCGGAAAATAATTTTCCACACATTTACTCAAAACACACAGCAAACTATTATAAACAGCTGTTTTGACACTTTATAAAGGTAATTTGAGGTCTTGTGTGAAAGACTGTACAACAAAAAGGTTTAAACAATAAACACAAATGCACATTTTGAACAATATATACAAAATGGTCGATGCATTTTTTTGTCTTTATTGTAAAACCAACAGAGTTATCCAGTAACATTCACATGCAAACTAGTGGAGCAATCCTGATAGTTACACACTCTTTGTTTGAGCACGTGAGATTGTCATCAGAGGCTCTCCGTCTGCTCTCAGTGATCGCTGTGCATAATGGCGCAGGGCGCATTTGGAGCCCAATAGTATGTATTCATTGGAGCACCCAGCGGGGTATTCAAACGGGCCAACTACTAACATATCACTCCTGAAAATGATCTTTGGCTTTTCATGTGAGGTAAATCTGCCCTATGATTGGATTTTGGAAAACCATGTGATGGTGAACCAATTCCGATTGGACACTCACATTGCGCACGTCATCACACAGCTTCTATGAGGAGTACAAAGATGGTTGGAGGCTGGCTCGAAAGTCTGTGGAGTTAACTTTTCAGCAAAAAAAAAAAGTATGTTTCTATCTCATATCATTAAAAAGTTATTTATAATTTAGTAAAGCTTGGTCTTAGCCGTTGTATACGATGGCGTCGGCCCCAGAGGGTTAATGCAGGGAGATCATTCCACAGAACAGGGGCATGATAAGAGAAAGCCCTGTGATCCGCAGACTTCTTATTCACCCGAGGTACACAAAGTAGTCCTGCACCCTGAGAACACAAAGCCCAGGCCAGAACGTAGGGTTTAATTGGGTCAGCTAGGTAGGGAGGTGCGAGTCCGTGAACAATTTTATAGGCTAGTAGCAGAACCTTAAAATCTGATCTCACTAGGACAAGAGGCCAGTGAAGAGATGCCAAAATGGGTGTAATGTGGTCAAACTTTCTGCTTCCTGTCAAAAGTCTGTCAGCAGCATTTTGAACCAAATGGAGACCCTTAATGCTGGACTGCGGTAAACCAGAAAATAGAACATTGCAGTAGTCCAATCTAGAAGAGACAAATACATGAATCAGGGTCTCAGCGTCAGCCATAGACAGGATGGGACGAATCTTCGCTATATTTCACAGGTGGAAGAAAGCAGTCCTTGTAATATTTCTAATGTGGTGGTCAAAGGACAACGGAGGATCAAAAATTACACCAAGGTTCCTCACTTTGTCAGTGTGATGTATTACACACAAGCCTAGGCTAAGCGTTAGCTGGTCAAATTGATGCCGATATCTCATTGGACCAAGAACCATCATTTCAGTCTTCTCAGAGTTTAAAAGCAGGAAGTTGCTAGACATTCAGCTTCTCACTGATGCAAGGCAATCTTCTAAGGATTTTAAGTGAGTATCATCTGCATAGCAGTGAAAGGTAATCCCAAAATGCCACAATATGTGCCCAAGGGGTGCAACATAAAGGGAGAAAAGCAGGGGGCCTAGGACGGACCCCCGTGGAACCCCAAATTTCATGTCACTAAGGTTAGAGGTAGTGTTACTGTACAGAACATAATGAGAACGACTGGTCAAGTATGATGCCAGCCATGCAAGTGCACTCCCAATAATCCCAAAATGATTTTCCAGCCTATCAAGTAGAATATGATGATCCACGGTATCAAATGCAGCACTGAGATCTAACAGCACAAGAACCATAGTGGTGTCCAAATCCATTGTAAGCAGAAGGTCATTCACCACTTTAGTGAGAGCTGTCTCTGTAGAATGATATTTTCTAAAAGCAGACTGCAGTGGATCAAAGAGATTATTCTCAGTAAAATAGTCCACGAGCTGCTGTGAAACCACTTTTTCCAGAATTTTAGAGCAAAGTGATAGATTTGATATTGGCCAACAGTTTTTCAGAACACTAGGGTCAAGATTAGGGTTCTTAAGTAATGGTTTAATCACTGCAGATTTGAAACATTAAGGAACAGAACCAGAAGTTAAAGAAAGATTAATAATTTCCAGCACAGTCGGCCCAAAAGTGCACCACAGGTCCTTAAACAGTTTTGTTGGTATAGGATCAAATAGGCAGGTTGTTCTTTTTGTTGACATTATGAGTTTTGTCAGCATGCCTAGAGAGATACTCTCAAATTCTGTAAATCTAGGTAATACCTCAGTAATGGTGCCCACCTCAAAAGTAGGGTGGAGTGGCTGGGTTAAGGCATGCTGGGATATGTTTAACCTAATGTCTCCTATTTTCTTCTCAAAGTAGACCAGGAAATCTTGTGCTGTAAAATGAGAGGGAACTACAGGTGGTTGTCCATGAATAAGTGTTGCCACCGTGTTGAACAAGAACTTTGAGTTATGCTTGTTTTTGTTGATCAAATCAGTGTAATAGGTCCGCTTTATACCCAGTAATGCATGCTTATAGTCTAAGATAGCATCACGCCACGTAAGGTGGAATACTTCTAATTTTGAACTACGCCATTTCCGTTCTAGACCTCCAGCCACAAAACATGGCAGCGAAACTGTAAACTTAATAAGTGAATGATCAGAGACCACTGATGTAAGAGGCATGATGTCAGTATTCGTGACAGAAATACCATGTGCGAGAACCAAATCCAGGGTATTTCCACTAATGTGCGTTGAGTCCTGAAAACATTGCCGAAATCCTAATGGATCCACATTTGCAGAAGGGATCAGAAGGCTTATTTATATGAAAGTTAAAGTCACCAATGATCAGAATATTATCTGCACTCACTGACAAGTTATAGATGAATGCACCAAATTCATCTAAGAATTCAGAATATGGGCCAGGAGGCCTATATACAGTGACAAAGTAATACGCTGATTTTTATTCTTCTGACAAAGCAAAGCGGAGAATCAGATGCTCAAACAAGTTATATTTGTGACCCCCAACAGCTAATAAGCTAAACCTAGATTTATAAATAAGAGCAACGCCCCACCTTGCTTCGCATCACAAGGGACGTGACTAAATGTATATGCTGGTGGGCAGGCCTCATTTAAGGGGAGGACAGCTGTAGGTTTAAGGCAGGTTTCACATAACCCAATCATATCTAAGTGATGATCAATAATTAGATCATTAACCAACAATGATTTTGAGGATAGTGATCTTATGTTAATGAGACCCAGACTAAGGACCTCAGTTGGGTTGGCAGTTGGACTGGTTGGGTTTAGGGGTGGTTCCAGAGTAGATGCTGAGAATTAGGTTTAGGTTTGAGACATTCCACACGAATTGTAGGTAGCAGACACAAAATCTTTGATATTGCTGGAACAACCATTGGGCCATCCTCAATTTCAACATCATCAAATGTAGTAATGAGTATTAAGTTTGCAAAACATATCCCTCTATGATTTTTATGGACATGTCTATGCTGCACTATCACCATAGTGGATCTTATGCACTAATTTCCCTACTAAGCTAATGGATTCCACAACCACATTTGTCATAAGCCTTGCAGGGTCTTTAATCACCTGCTCCGCGGCCTGCTGTAAATTACTAATGTTACCCTCCTTGTAGAGCTTTATCTATGCTCGCAGACAAGATGGCGGTGCCTTCCCCAGTAGGGTGGAGGCCATCCGGCATCAGCAAGCTAAGGCGGCCCCAGAATGAAGGCCAGTTATCAATAAAACTAAAGCCTTGCTGTCTACAAAATTGTGGCAGCCACCTATTTAACGATGTCAGCCTGCTAAACACCTCATCATTTCCCCGGGAGGGGAGGGGACCTGAGACTATTAATCAATGCCAACACATCTTTCTGGCAAGGTCACAAGTCCTCTCTCTGTCCATTTTTGTGCTCTCTGAGTGCTTCATCCTGACATCATTGGTGCCGACATGAATAACTGTGACTATATCTCATGTCATGTTCCTTAGTCTGTCTTCCCTTCCGGAGCGTCAGCACCCTAAGATGGGAGGCAATGTCGGGAGCTCTGGCCCCAGGAATACATTTAACGTCAGCCAGCATCTGTAACCTGACTTTGCGGGTGATCCCCTATCACTAAAGTCCGGCATTTCAGCCTGGAGACAGTAGTGGAAGTCACTCATGGACTCAGAGAATTCACATCAGGCAAATCCAAGGAGGAGAATCAAATCAATTTTATTTATATAGCGCCAAATCACAACAAACAGTTGCCCCAAGGCGCTTTATAATGTAAGTCAAAGCCATACAATAATTACGGAAAAACCCCAACGGTCAAAACGACCCCGTGCGAGCAAGCACTTGGCAAAAGTGGGAAGGAAAAACTCCCTTTTAACAGGAAGAAACCTCCAGCAGAACCAGGCTCAGGGAGGGGCAGTCTTCTGCTGGGACTGGTTGGGGCTGAGGGAGAGAACCAGGAAAAAGACATGCTGTGGAGGGGAGCAGAGATCAATCACTAATGATTAAATGCAGAGTGGTGCATACAGAGCAAAAAGAGAACGAAACACTCAGTGCATCATGGGAACCCCCCAGCAGTCTAAGTCTATAGCAGCATAACTAAGGGATTCAGGGTCACCTGATCCAGCCCTAACTATAGGTTTTAGCAAAAAGGAAAGTTTTAAGCCTAATCTTAAAAGTAGAGAGGGTGTCTGTCTCCCTGGTCCAAATTGGGAGATGGTTCCACAGGAGAGGAGCCTGAAAGCTGAAGGCTCTGCCTCTCATTCTACTCTTACAAACCCTAGGAACTACAAGTAAGCCTGCAGTCTGACAGCGAAGTGCTCTATTGGGGTGATATGGTACTATGAGGTCCCTAAAATAAGATGGGACCTGATTATTCAAAACCTTATAAGTAAGAAGAAGAATTTTAAATTCTATTCTGGAATTAACAGGGAGCCAATGAAGAGAAGCCACTATGGGTGAAATATGTTCTCTCCTTCCAGTCCCTGTCAGTACTCTAGCTGCAGCATTTTGAATTAACTGAAGGCTTTTCAGGGAACTTTTAGGACAACCTGATAATAATGAATTACAATAGTCCAGCCTAGAGGAAACAAATGCATGAATTAGTTTTTCAGCATCACTCTGAGACAAGACCTTTCTAATTGTAGAGATATTGCGCAAATGCATAAAAGCAGTCCTACATATTTGCTTAATATGCGCATTGAAGGACATATCCTGATCAAAAATGACTCCAAGATTTCTCTCAGTATTACTAGAGGTCAGGGTAATGCCATCCAGAGTAAGGATCTGGTTAGACACCATGTTTCTAAGATTTGTGGGGCCAAGTACAATAACTTCAGTTTTATCTGAGTTTAAAAGCAGGAAATAAGAGGTCATCCATGTCTTTATGTCTGTAAGACAATCCTGCAATTTAGCTAATTGGTGTGTGTCCTCTGGCTTCATGGATAGATAAAGCTGGGTATCATCTGTGTAACAATGAAAAATTAAGTAATGCTGTCTAATAATACTGCCTAAGGGAAGCATGTATAAAGTGAATAAAATTGGTCCTAGCACATAACCTTGTGGAACTCCATAATTAACCTTAGTCTGTGAAGAAGATTCCCCATTTACATGAACAAATTGTAATCTATTAGATAAATATGATTCAAACCATCGCAGCACAGTGCCTTTAATACCTATGGCATGCTCTAATCTCTGTAATAAAATTTTATGGTCAACAGTATCAAAAGCAGCACTGAGGTCTAACAGGACAAGCACAGAGATGAGTCCACTGTCTGAGGCCAAAAGAAGATCATTTGTAACCTTCACTAATGCTGTTTCAATACTATGATGAATTCTAAAACCTGACTGAAACTCTTCAAATAGACCATTCCTCTGCAGATGATCAGTTAGCTGTTTTACAACTACCCTTTCAAGAATTTTTGAGAGAAAAGGAAGGTTGGAGATTGGCCTATAATTAGCTAAGATAGCTGGGTCAAGTGATGGCTTTTTAAGTAATGGTTTAATTACTGCCACCTTAAAAGCCTGTGGTACATAGCCAACTAATAAAGATAGATTGATCATATTTAAGATCGAAGCATTAATTAATGGTAGGGCTTCCTTGAGCAGCCTGGTAGGAATGGGGTCTAATAGACATGTTGATGGTTTGGAGGAAGTAACTAATGAAAATAACTCAGACAGAACAATCGGAGAGAAAGAGTCTAACCAAATACCGGCATCACTGAAAGCAGCCAAAGAGAACGATATGTCTTTGGGATGGTTATGAGTAATTTTTTCTCTAATAGTTAAAATTTTATTAGCAAAGAAAGTCATGAAGTCATTACTAGTTAAAGTTAAAGGAATACTCGGCTCAATAGAGCTCTGACTCTTTGTCAGCCTGGCTACATGCTGAAAAGAAACCTGGGGTTGTTCTTATTTTCTTCAATAAGTGATGAGTAGTAAGATGTCCTAGATGTCCTAGCCATTTCCTCTCCAACTTACGGGTTATCTGCTTTAAGCTGCGATTTTGTGAGTTATACCACAGAGTCAGGCACGTCTGATTTAAGGCTCTCTTTTTCAGAGGAGCTACAGCATCCAAAGTTGTCTTCAATGAGGATGTAAAACTACTGACAAGATAATCTATCTCACTCACAGAGTTTAGGTAGCTACTCTGCCCTGTGTTGGTATATGGCATTGGAGAACATAAAGAAGGAATCATATCCTTAAACCTAGTTACAGCGCTTTCTGAAAGACTTCTACTGTAATGAAACTTATTCCCCACTGCTGGGTAGTCCATCAGAGTAAATGTAAATGTTATTAAGAAATGATCACACAGAAGGGGGTTTTCAGGGAATACTGTTAAGTCTTCAATTTCCATACCATAAGTCAGAACAAGATCTAAGGTATGATTAAAGTGGTGGGTGGACTCATTTACATTTTGAGCAAAGCCAATCGAGTCTAACAGTAGATTAAATGCAGTGTTGAGGCTGTCATTCTCAGCATCTGTGTGGATGTTAAAATCGCCCACTATAATTATCTTATCTGAGCTAAGCACTAAGTCAGACAAAAGGTCTGAAAATTCACAGAGAAACTCACAGTAACGACCAGGTGGACGATAGATAACAACAAATAAAACTGGTTTTTGGGACTTCCAATTTGGATGGACAAGACTAAGAGTCAAGCTTTCAAATGAATTAAAGCTCTGTCTGGGTTTTTGATTAATTAATACGCTGGAGTGGAAGATTGCTGCTAATCCTCCGCCTCGGCCCGTGCTACGAGCGTTCTGGCAGTTAGTGTGACTCGGGGGTGTTGACTCATTTAAACTAACATATTCATCCTGCTGTAACCAGGTTTCTGTAAGGCAGAATAAATCAATATGTTGATCAATTATTATATTATTTACTAACAGGGACTTAGAAGAGAGAGACCTAATGTTTAATAGACCACATTTAACTGTTTTAGTCTGTGGTGCAGTTGAAGGTGCTATGTTATTTTTTCTTTTTGAATTTTTATGCTCAAATAGATTTTTGCTGGTTGGTTTTTGCTTGGTGGTCTGGGAGCAGGCACCGTCTCTACGGGGATGGGGTACACCACTGCGCCTCACGATCCTTCTGACTTTTTGGGTTTTAAGCAGGAGGTGTCAGAAAAGTTACCACAGGGATAACTGGCTTGTGGCGGCCAAGCGTTCATAGCGACATCGCTTTTTGATCCTTCGATGTCGGCTCTTCCTATCATTGTGAAGCAGAATTCACCAAGCGTTAGATTGTTCACCCACTAATAGGGAATGTGAGCTGGGATTATACCGTCATGAGACAGGTTAGCTTTACCCTACTGATGATGTGTTGTTTCAATAGTAATCCTGCTCAGTACAAGAGGAACCGCAGATTCAGACATTTGGTGTATGTGCTTGGCTGAGGAGCCAATGGTGCGAAGCTACCATCTGTGGGATTATGACTGAATGCCTCTAAGTCAGAATCCTGCCTAGACAAAGCAATACCGAAGCGCCGTGGATTTTCGGTTAGCCCCTGATAGCTGGGCCTCCCCCAGGGGGGAGCCCGGTGAGCAGAGCCGCTCGTGACTGGACTGGGGCGCGGCCGGATATGCGGCCGCCCCTCTCCTCCCACGCAACTCATGTTTGTAGAGAACCTGGTGCTAAATCACTTGTAGACAACCCTGTGAATCAGTTCGCAGTGGCGAGTGCGATCGGGGTACCACAACCGGGCACCAAGCCCTATGGGGCTTCCTCCTCCTAGCCATAACCCAAAAGCCGTCCTACACAGCCGGCGTTTCTAGGCTGATGCTAATGGGCACGCTAGCTGGCCCAGCACTAACCTCATCTAACTCCACTGAGATAAGAAGCTGTTCTAACTTACAGACACGGCTCTCTAAAAGAGCCACCCTATCTCCCAACATCACACAGGATTCACACAGAAGTAAATAAATTAGTTAAAATTCACAGCAGTTACACTGAAAAAGTAGCAGAAATATTAGACTTGTAGGAAGAGTACAAAGAAAAAAAATAGATAATAGTGCTGTCTCGCTCGCTCGTCACCGTCCGACACCAACACTGCAAAACTTGTGACTGAGCACGCTGCAATGTTGTGCTTCATGTTGATGAAATCGGCCAGCGATATCCAGTCAGAGAGAATGCGCAGAGCACAGTAAAGGTTTTATTTTGTAATCTTGTATATTTTATATATATATATATATATATATATATATATATATATATATATATATACGAGGTCTGTTAGAAAAGTATCCGACCTTTTTATTTTTTTCAAAAACTATATGGATTTGAATCATGTGCGCTTGCATCAGACAAGCTTGAACGTTCGCGCGCATGCGTGAGTTTTTTCACACCTGTCGGTTGCGTCATTCGCCTGTGGGCAGGCTTTGAGTGAGCACTGGTCCACCCCCCTCGTCGGATTTTTATTGTTTAAGAATGGCGGAGCGACTGCCGCTTTGTTCCATGAAAATTTTTTCAGAAACTCTGCCAGACAGCCAGATGGAAACCATTTGGAAAATTCAGGTGGCTTTCAGTGAAGATTCTATCGGTATCACACGGATTAAGGACCATTAAAACTGGATTAAAAACAGCCCACGGCGGCGGAGGGTGCACCGCGCCCCGAGCGGCCATCGACAGGCTGGAACGAGCAGATCACTTCCAAATTTAAGGCTCTGTTGATGCAGGACGTCGTGTGACTAGCAGAGAAGTTTCAGAAGAGGTCGGGATCAGCACATTATCGGCACATTCCATTGTTAAAGGAGATTTTGTAATGAAAGCCGTGCAGACGGATTCGCAAGTCGTGACGCAGCCGCTCACAGCCGCCGGACAAACAACACCTCCGTGTTGGAAGTCTCACAGGACAAGTTTGAACATGCCCAGCTGTTAAACAATTTCTCGGATACTCACTCGACTGAAAAGCCATCAAAAGCTGTCTGAATCTTCTGAATGGTTTCCAACACGGAGGTGTTTTTTTTTTTTTTTTTGCGCGCAATGAGCGGCTCCGTGCCGACGCGCGAAATCCTCTGCACGTCTTTCATTACAAAATCTCCTGTAACAGTGGAATGTGCCACAAAAGTGCTATGTCCAGCTCTCTTGCCATTTCTGTGGTAGTCACACGATGTCCCGGATCAACATAGCGTTCAGTTTGGAAATGATCTGCTCGTTCCAGCCTGTCGATGGCCACTTGGTGCACCGCGCGCCCTCCGCCGCTGTGGGCCGTCTTTAAAAAGGTTTTAACACTCCTTAATCCATGTGACACCGACAGAATCTTCACCGAAATCCATCTGAATCTTTCGAATGGTTTCCAACTGGCTGTCTCTAACAGTCTCTGAAAAAAAATTCATGGAGCAAAGCGGCAGTCGCTCTGCCATTTCACTGACAATACAAATCCGACGAGGGGGGTGGACCAGTGCTCACTCAAAGCCTGCCCACAGGCGAATGACGCAACCGACAGGCGTGAAAAAACTCACACATGCGCACGAAGGTTCAAGCTTGTCTGATGCAAGCGCACAATTCAAATTCATATAGTTTTTGAAAAAAAAAAAGGTCGGATACTTTTCTCACAGACCTCGTCTATTGCAACCGATTAAATTGAAGATATTTCATGGGCTTTTTGATGAAAATTGGAAAACCTATTGAAAAAGGAAAAAAAAAAAAAGATGGGAAAGTTGGGCCCAGGTTGCATATTTGCATGGGCACAGACCTCTGTCATGAAAACTGGAAAAGCATTTGTAAAATTATGAATAAAATTACCTCCAAAAGAAATACAGTGTTGCCAATATTGAAATGAGGTTTCCTGAAAATGATAAATTATGAAAGTTCAGGAATTGGTCATGTGACCACTCATTTTCGAAGAGTCAGACATTTTACTCATCCTGTAAAGAAGGGAGCATCAATGCATGAGAGTTAAGCATATTTAAGTGCAAAAACTGTTTTTTGCCCTTCAAAGTAATGATCAAGGTTTTTTTTATTGTTGTATCTGAACGGTTATAGACAAGTTTAAAAACATTTCACACGTTGCAGTGCTTTGGTAAGCTACACTTTGAGTCTATATAGCTAGCATGATGTTAGCTTAAATCTGCTGACTCATGCATTTTTTCCAAAGTGGTGGGGTTGGGGTGATTTGTGCCAAAAGGTCTGGGTTAAGTTGTGCCAGTGGCACAACTCACCCCCACTTATGAACATTTTTTGTGTAATTTTACATTGTATTCTTATATTTTATCACTAAAACTGTGTGACATTCCAATTTTTAGGGTAAAAGGATATAAAAGAACTGGACTTGCTAATCAAGTCTTTAACAAACATATGGAGAAAGAGCTGGCAGAACATATAAAGGCGCTAGCAGCGTTGTTTCATGGTCTAAGTCCCATTAAATGCCGCGAACTGGCTTTTGAGTATCCACGAAGAAATGACATCAATATCCCTGCCAACTGGATCAAAGAGGAAAAAGCAGGTTTGGTTAAGTGTGCATTTATTAAGAAAAAGTAATAGGGACCATTAATAATTATTTCCCAAGGAAATGCTTATTATTATAGCTTCAACTTATGTAAATCTTAATGTAAACTGCAATGGCTCAATAAGGGAAAAATTAAGAGATATTATAATAATGCTAAAAAAAACTTAATCTTTTATAGGACGTGATTGGTTTGCAGCCTTTAAAGCACGCTACCAGTTATCATGCCGCACTCCTGAAGCAACCTCTCTTGGTAGAGCTACTGCCTTTAATAGGCACAATGTGGGGGAGTTCTTTGATAACCTCTCTAAAGTGATGGACAGATAATAATCATATAGCTCACACTGTCATTCACACTCACTGTCACACTCACTCGCTCACTTACTCACACACACACACACACACACACACACACACACACACACACACACACACACACACACACACACACACACACACACACACACACACACACACACACACACACACACAAGGAATAGGAAGGAAAGGAGGGACATCATTTCTAGAGGTGTATAGTAGCAGAATTGACATTAAAACAACCACATCCAAGTACCTAAAATGGCTGTAAACCTCTCTGATCACCAGAACTTTTCTCATTTCAGGTATAACGTCCCTCCACACAAGATCTACAACATGGACGAAACTGGAGTGACAACAGTACAGACACCCAAGCAGATTGTCACAGAGAAAGGGAAGAAACAAGTGGGTTCAGTGACATCAGCTGAAAGATGAGAGCTTGTCACTGTAGCCTGTGCAGTAAATGCCACAGGAAATGCAATCCCACCCATGTTTGTTTTCCCGCGTGTCCGTTTCAAAGAACAGTTCCTGAATGGATCACCAGCAGGATCTGTAGGTTATTCTACAAGGTCTGGATGGATGAATGAAGAAGCCTTCATCGTCTTCATGGAGCACTTCATCCGCCAAACCAACTGCTCCACCAGTCACCCAGTCCTGCTCATTCTGGACAACCATGAATCAATTAAACAAAACAGTCTATTACGCACTGAAAACCTACTACAACAGTGCGACTGATGGATGGATGCGCTCTAATCCTTGGAGAACCACAACGATTTACGAGGTCACACAACTTGTAAATCAAGCATTCATGTCAGCAATGACACCCAGAAATATCACATTAGGTTTCAGAGTGACAGGCATATTCCCATTCAACAGGGATATCTTCCCAGATGAAGATTATGCCCCATCAATGCTAACAGACAGGCCAAACCCAGAAGAACCATCCACCAGTGATGCTGCTGAAATGCCTGGACTATCACAGCCAAACCATGCCACAGGTCTTGAAGCAGGTCCAGACCCAGGGGAGCCACCCACTTCTTCACAACCAAATCCCAAGCAATCATCAGGTGACGAAGCTGGTTCTTCTGCCCATTTGGGTTATGTATCTCCAAAGGCCATACTTCCCTTGCCAAAAGCCACAGCAAGAAGGACCATAATGAGAAGAAAGTAAAATCAAAAACTGTGACAGACACACCTGAGAAAATGGAGCTAGAGCAGGCACAAAAAGAAAAAGAAGATAAAATGGCTGAAAAGGAAAAGAAAAAGAGTGAAAGACAGAAGAAAATGAGAAAAAATAAGAGAGAGGCTCTGAAAGGGTCCACGCCAACCACACCAAAAAAGAAAGTGGTTGCCTTCAGTAGCTCAGAAGAGAGTGACATTTCCATTCCACTTGACACCACTGACTATGACAGTTCAGATGTCCAGAATGATGATGATAATGATGGTGACAAGGATGTGTCTGCTGGGGACTTTGTTATTGTGAACTTTGCAGGCAAAAGCAAATCTTACAACTATGTTGGATTGGTTGAGAAGGTTGATGGTGCAAAGTTCCTAAGAAGAAGCAAAAGGTCTGTGGATGGAAAGCCCATCTTCACTTTCAAAGAAAATGATGGAGTTATCCCTAGAGAAGATGTGTGTAGGAAACACCACAAAAACTTGGTGGTACAGCCAGAAGGGAGCAGAAATGTATATTTCCTTGTGGGATGTGATGTAGTAGGCCAGATCTGTGAAGAGTTCCTCATTTGAATTTTATTTTGTTCTTATGTGTTCATGTGGCTCTAGGCCTTGGAAATGTTTTCATTTTGAACTCAACCTTGTTCTGAAGTGTTGGGCCTTGTTCAAGAAAATATTAAGAAATATTGTTAAAATAACTTTAAATAAACCTTAAATGAGCATGCTTGTATTGCATTTGTCTAGCTTTTACAGCTATTACAGCCAGCATTACAATTTCTGTTATTAAAATATACAGTTTTACTTAAATAATTAATGGCACAATTTAGCCCAATGTATGTTCTCCAAAGGCACAACTTACCCCGCACCGGGGGCAATTTGTGCCACAAGACCACTTTTTTTCAGAAAGCTATATTTCTTCAATACTTTACTTCAGTTCCAAAGTCATTGTTCCCAGGGTTGCACCACATCCTGAAATATATTTACATAATTAAGTTGGAGGCGTTACTCGCATGGCCTCGCTTTGAAGTAACTAAGTAAAAAACAGCACAACTTACCCCACTCTCCCTATGCCTGACTCCGTGGTATAACCCACAAACTCGCAGCTTAAAGCAGATAACTCATAAGCTGAGGAGGAAATGGCGTCTCACTAATTTAGAAGATCTTCATTTAGCCTGGAAAAAGAGTCTGTTGCTCTATAAAAAAGCCCTCCATAAAGCTAGGACATATTGAAGAAAATAAGAACCCCAGGTTTCTTTTCAGCACTATAGCCAGGCTGACAGAGTCAGAGCTCTATTGAGTCGAGTATTCCTTTAACTAGTAATGACTTCATGACTTTCTTTGCAAATAAAATTTTAACTATTAGAGAAAAAAATTATTCATAACCATCCCAAAGACATATCTTCATGTTCGGCTGCTTTCAGTAATTCTGGTATTTGGTTAGACTCTTTCTCTCCGATTGTTCTGAGTTATTTTCATTAGTTATTTCCAAACCATCAACATGTCTATTAGACCCCATTCCTACCAGGCTGCTCAAGGAAGCCCTACCAAAACTAATGCTTTGATCTTAAATATGATCAATCTCTTTATTAGTTGGCTATGTACCACAGGCTTTAAAGTGGCAGTAATTAAACCATTACTTAAAAGCCATCACTTAACCCAGCTATCTTAGCTAATTATAGGCCAATCTCCAACCTTCCTTTTCTCTCAAAAATTCTTGAAAGGGTAGTTGTAAAACAGTTAACTGATCATCTGCAGAGGAATGGTCTATTTGAAGAGTTTGTCAAGTTTCAGAATTCATAGTATAGAAACAGCATTAGTGAAGGTTACAAATGATCTTCTTATGGCCTCAGACAGTGGACTCATCTCTGTGCTCGTCCTGTTAGACCTCAGTACAGCTTTTGATACTGTTGACCATAAAATTTTATTACAGAGATTAGTGCATGCCATAGGTATTAAAGGCACTGCGCTGCAGTGGTTTATATATTTATCTAATAGATTACAATTTGTTCATGTAAATGGGGAGTCTTCTTCATAGACTAAGGTTAATTATGGAGTTCCACAAGATTCTGTGCTAGGATCAATTTTATTCACTTTATACATGCTTCCCTTAGGCAGTATTATTAGAAAGCATTGCTTAAATTTTCAGTGTTACGCAGATGATACCCAGCTTTATCTATCCATGAAGCCGGAGGACACACACAAATTAGCTAAACTGCAGGAATGTCTTTCAGACATAAAGACATGGATGACCTCTAATTTCCTGCTTTTAAATTCAGATAAAACTGAAGTTACTGTACTTGGCCCCACAAATCTTAGAAACATGGTGTCTAACCAAATCCTTACTCTGGATGGCATTACCCTGACCTCTAGTAATACTGTGAGAAATCTTGGAGTAATTTTTGATCAGGATATGTCCTTCAATGCGCATATTAAGCAAATGTGTAGGACTGCTTTTTTGCATTTGCGCAGTATCTCTAAAATTAGAAAGGTCTTGTCTCAGAGTGATGCTGAAAAACTAATTCATGCATTTATTTCTTCAAGGCTGGACTATTGTAATTCATTATTATCAGGTTGTCCTAAAAGTTCCCTGAAAAGCCTTCAGTTAATTCAAAATGCTGCAGCTAGAGTACTGACAGGGACTGGAAGGAGAGAGCATATCTCACCCATATTGGCTTCTCTTCATTGGCTCACTGTTAATTCCAGAATAGAATTTAAAATTCTTCTTCTTACTTATAAGGTTTTGAATAATCAGGTCCCATCTTATCTTAGGGACCTCATAGTACCATATCACCCCAATAGAGCACTTCGCTGTCAGACTGCAGGCTTACTTGTAGTTCCTAGGGTTTGTAAGAGTAGAATGAGAGGCAGAGCCTTCAGCTTTCAGGCTCCTCTCCTGTGGAACCATCTCCCAATTCGGATCAGGGACACAGACACCCTCTCTACTTTTAAGATTAGGCTTAAAACTTTCCTTTTTGCTAAAGCTTATAGTTAGGGCTGGATCAGGTGACCCTGAATCCCTTAGTTATGCTGCTATAGACTTAGACTGCTGGGGGGTTTCCCATGATGCACTGAGTGTTTCTTTTTATTCACCTCTTTTTGCTCTATGCACCACTCTGCATTTATTCATTCGTGATTGATCTCTGCCGTCTTCCACAGCATGTTTTTTTCCTGATTCTCTCCCCTCAGCCCCAACCAGTCCCAGCAGAAGACTGCCCCTCCCTGAGCCTGGTTCTGCTGGAGGTTTCTTCTTGTTAAAAGGGGAGTTTTTCCTTTCCACTGTCACCAAGTGCTTGCTTGTAAGGGGTCGTTTTGACCGTTGGGGTTTTTCTGTAATCATTGTATGGTTTTTGCCTTACAATATAAAACGCCTTGGGGCAACTGTTTGTTGTGATTTGGCGCTATATAAATAAAATTGATTTGATATACACACACAAAAAACAAAAACACTGCGCCATAAGCCATCTGGAGGCTGTTAGCAGGACATTAGGATGAAAACCTGAACTTTTTTTTCCCCCCCCGCTACACTGTCTTTTTTTTTGTAGTACATGCACGCACAACCGTTGTCCCGGTTGTGTGAGGGTGCACACAGAACAATTTGATTGAGCTAATTGATGGTGCTAGTGCTTGTAACACACAAAAAAAAAAATCCACTCCGCTGTAATCCGTCTGGATGCATGAAGAACTGTTCAGATGATAGTTTGTGTTGAACTTCAGCAGCAGTGGAACAC
The DNA here is from genome assembly GCF_902500255.1 of Thalassophryne amazonica. Taxonomy (NCBI): domain Eukaryota; kingdom Metazoa; phylum Chordata; class Actinopteri; order Batrachoidiformes; family Batrachoididae; genus Thalassophryne; species Thalassophryne amazonica. The sequence continues at coordinate 90,989,517 of NC_047111.1, forward strand.
CAAAATGTAAGGCCCTTTTCTGTTTATGAATTAAAATATCAAATGACAAGGATCTATTTTAGCCATTATATAAAACAAATGAATATTTTACATTCTTTCAATGGTACGAACAGTTCATGAGGTGAAAGCTGGTCCAGCTTTCACCTCATGAAATATTTGTACCATTGATCTCAAACATTATTTGTTTACTAATGAGACAAAACAGAACTGACAAAATGTGCAACATTAGAAATGTTGCAAATAAACAAATCACAAAGAGTCTTAAGTCATGAAAATTCAAATTTTTATTTCAAACTAAATTGTGAACACTGGAGGGCTTACATTTTTTCCCCCTTGGGAATCAGGTATCATGCTTTCTTAAAAAAGTGACATGTTAAATTCAGAATAAAAATGAGAATGTTTGCTTAAAAAAAAAAAAGTCAAGTTGTAAGACATTTGAGAAAATGCTATTGCCTCAGAATTCAGGGGCGAGAGGCAGGAAAGTGATAAAGAGCGAGAGAGAGAGAAAAAAAAAAAAAGCATCAACAAGCACAACAGCAATTTTCAGACAGACACTGAAATCTCAGCACTTCATTACCGTTGGTACAGAAACATGTGACCGTTACCTTTGTCTACAGCGTAGTCACACTCACACCTTGTAGTCACCTCTGAGTAAAACAAAGAGCCCCCCAAAATCCACTTCCACCTGAAGCAAAATCAGTTTGAAAGAGTGGCACAAACACCAAGTCCAACATTCCCCGTTACAGATGACTGATTACTGGATGAAGCAGCAGCACTTTGGATACCATTTCTATCTCTAGTTTGTCTCCCTTTTTCACACTGCAACTGGTTCAAGTGACCATTGGCCACCTTTGCTGTGATTTCTGTCAGCGAAAAGATGTGCGTTTGTGTATCCGAGTTATCAGAGTAGTGTCAGCTTTGGCAACAGCGAATTCAATGCTTCTTAACTCATGTTGCAAATCTCCCTCCCTTACAACATGATCCACATTACAAACCAAGTGTGAACACAAGCTCCTGATTTCAATGTTCCACACTCCATAACTAGTCAGGCCCATAAGTAGTTAGTCTGATCATTTCTGCAACTTTGCCTCTGTACACAATCACAATACAGCAGCTCAGTGGAATAGTAGCCGAGCTACGGTTTGATCCTGTGTTTGGCCAAGACACTTTCTGCACATATGCATTGTCACAGTGCACCCGGCTGTAACTGGTTACCGGTCTTGACTTGTTTTGGGCTGGCATCTAGGGAGGAATTGCAGACTAATCCGCTTCATTCTACGGACTCTGGAGGATATGAACTGGCATCAGTGGGTCCATAGAAGACATCACCACAGTGGAGTTTAAATGACAAGTGTCTGTAGTGTGGACTGTTAACTTTAATTCTAAAGTTTCAACAAAAGTATTACATTAAATATATGAAAATTATGGTCATTTGCATACACAGTGCTCATCTTCTCAGAGCCCATAAGTAACTGGACAAACTAAAGACTTATTTTTTAATTCACTGCCACTTTTCTTTGGACAAGTCAGGGGTTGGATACATGAACATTTCATTGAAGCAGGAGGCTAGTGAGGGGAGCCTCCAGAACAACTGTTGGCGTTAAAAGGCTTCTGTGGCTCTGAATGGAGAAACTGTGCATAATACAACTTTTGACTGTTCCATGACTAGATGTACAACTTCATGGTAGAACAGAAAAAAAGAGTGCCTTAAAACAATGTGAAATTTCAGCTAGTTTGTAAAAAACACAGGAACTTCAAACCTAGATTTATTTGTTTTCTTGTATTAAAATCCTTTTGTGCCACTCCACGAGGCTGTGAGCAGTGAAAAACAAAAGCAGCACTATCATGCATTTCTCCAGACCGAGGTCTACAAAACCTTCCTGGTTGTCTGGGTGGCTCAAGTCATTTCCTTGCAACGCCACTCAGTTTAATGAAAGTCTACTTAATGCCAAAAACTTTATTTTTGCTAAAACCCTTGACTGTGTGTACACTACAAACCTTTGTACCATTTCAGTTTCATTATGATGGTATACACAGGCAAAATTACGTCAACTCTCAGTGTCCAAATATTTACAGACCCAACTGTGTACAAAGAAATGCTTTAGTATAAAATTTGCTGGGCAACAGCAACATTATAGGGGAATAATACATCTATGTCAGTTCTTGGGGGGGGGGAATCTTGATTTGTTTATGCACTGTTATAAATCGCATCCTATTTGTGCATCTATGGATTAAAATATAAGTTTTAAAACATGTTAAAAAATAGTTAAATTTGTTCAAATTATGTGCTACTTGAGACATTAAACTTGACAAACTCCAGCAAGCAGTTCCCATCTGTCCCATTATAACTTATTTTGGCTTTAGATCGCATCATTTCAAAGCCAGACTGTCTAAATCCACAACACACACACAAACACACACAGAGATAACACTCACTGTCTTTCCAAATGTTAAAGCAGTTTAAAAAAGTCACTGTATAAGTATTTTTCATACAGGCACCTGAAAATTAAACTGGAGTTTTGTTGTAGTTTTTTTTTTCTAAATTTACAGGGAACTTGCATATAACCGGAAGAACACAGCCACAACGAGGCCAAACTAAAACAACCTGAAAGCCTCTATCAGCATCCTGGAGATGATTGTACATCCTGAGGGGCTGAAAACATAAGCAGGCTTTTCTCTTTCTCTACAGTTACTGATTCACTGTCTGCTCCAAGAACCTGTTTTTCTCAGGTTTGCATGTTATGTATTTTAATAGCTCCATCTGTATTATGCATATTCATCATAACCTTTTTGCTGGATTAAGTGCTTGAAAAGAGGAGCCTTGAGGTGGGAGGTTAGGTGATTGTGATCTCCCTTTTTATATAGGACCTTCAAAAAGACTGCAGCAACACCACTGATTTTTACTGACCCCGTTTGACATTACATCCAGAAATGTTACCAATACATGCTCGCCTAAACCACTTTGGCATTGACCAAGTTCAAACCTCACTGTCAGTGGATTGCAGGACGTCCCAACAAATTAAAACTCTCAAGCTTTCTCAATTTACAGCCAAGGAAATCAAACATTTTACATTAGATATTAAAATATTGTTGGCAATCAAGCCTGAGTGCTCTACTCACCTTTGGTAACTGCCTTCTCCCAGATATAAATTTTACAGTTATACATATGTGTTTTTAAGAAGTCAAGAATTGACTCAGCAGCGCAGCAAGCAAGAGTTTAAAAAAAAAAGAAAATACACACACCCACCCTTCAGCACAATCAATAGCCAAGAAATAACACTAGTGACCAACTTAATTTAAAAAAAAAAAAAAAAAAAAAAAAAATTAGCAGTGTAAATTGTTTGAAGACATAACGGCCAGTTCTGTGTATTTAATTGGCTCATTATCAAGCCTGCTTTGGTGTCAGATGACAGTTCTGGTCAGTTTTCTTAGCACAGATACAACACAGTAAATATTCCCTATATTAAATTAATAGTGTCACAAAAAATTGTTGTAAGCAATCACAAATTGCACAAATGCATAAAATATACTGCGCAGTTTCTTTTTTAAAGAAAGTGTTACATTTCTACTCTTAGTACCTTGACACATTTCTTTCCTTCTTTTATAAAACTGAATTTGTGTCCTAGACAGCCACTGTCTGAGATAATTAGAGCACTCAAAGGCTTGTTTGTAAAAAAAAAAAATTTAAATTTACCTGTCCTGTAATTTTAATGTGCTACTACAAATGAGAATTAGCCAATTTTCCCTCAAATACCCTTTTCGCTTCCTCATCAAACATTAGACATTTGTTCTTATTCAGAGGGAAGCATCTCATGATAAAACAAAAATGTTAAATACCAGAGTCGATCGTCTTTTGACATGGAAGTAAAAAGTGATGACTATGCGTGGAATACTTTACCACGTAAAAAAAACAAAAAAACAATCTTAACTGTGCACATGCTATCTAATCAGGACACGCTGCAAAGAAGCGCACTTGAAAGCTCATCTCCAGACTGGAATTGCCTCAAAATAACCTCTACTGATGACAAAAATACAGAAGTCTTCACCATCAACACGTGACAGAGAAAATGAAGAGCCAGGAAAGATGTAGACAGTGGATGAAGCAATGTGCTTTATAAAAAGGTGAAAGAGGAAAAATTTGTGTTAAGCCCAAAAAGGCATGTTCAAATGACACTTTTCCACAAAAGTCAGTCAAATCGCCAATCAAGCAGCTGTTTCCAATTTGAGAACATTGCGGGGCCATTTGGCAAAGACGATATTTAACTTAAGTCATGGCTTTATTGACACTACCTGAGTACATTTAATAATTCTGTTTTTCAACTTATTTTCTAAAGAGTAACAGCACAGAGCCATTCTTTGAGTATTTCTTGTCAGTACATATAGAACTCTCTAGCAATTAAAAGATAAAAGCAATTAGTTTACATAAAGTGCTATTAATCCACACATTAAATCAAATCATATCTTATAGAGGAAAACAAATCTGGACAGTTTGTCACATTGAGTAAACTAATCCTGACTTGGAGATGCCGATTAAAAATGTCACAGCCAGCTGGTTAGCAGCTGGAAAATTTGAGCTCCCGAGACATGATCACTAAATCTTACCAGAAAGAAGGGGGGAAAGAAAAAAAAAAAGTTAGCAAGAAGGGTTTATGCAACAAATAGAACAGCACACTTTAAACATTTTGAACACAGACATTAGACATGAGCAAAAGTCACACCAACTTCTGCGACGCTTTTGCACAAACTGAGCTGAAAAGCATTGAATGATGCAAAAGGAATCTCCACAGAAAGCAAAAGTTCTAACATATGAATATCAAAATCTGACTTTAAACAAGACATACCGTGTAAACATTTCATCATGTCCGACTGTGGACGTTTCCTTTTGCTTCAGTCATTCCAAACTTTGCAGTCACTGCTATTTTCCTGGAGAAAACAGGCTTCCACATGAATCTCTCACACATACACGCTATTGCACGCTAGTATGCACAATTTAACGGTTACTTTCATTCTAACACAACTCTCATCTTTACGTTTCAGCTAAGCTTGATAAAGTGGCTTCTCTGGAAACCCGAGATCTGTATTGCAACTGTGTCAGAGACCCCGACTTGCTCATTTCCACCAGTAACCAGTAAACACAAACAAAAACGCAATAACACAGATGAGAGCAAACATGGAGCCACAAAATAAAGCCAAGCTGAAAATACATGTCCCATTTCAACAAGAGGAATTTAAGTTTTTCGAAAACAGATTATGCAGTCAAACTATCCTGTGAACCCAGTGTGGGTCCTGCTGCTACACAAACGGCACAAATTGCAGAAGACCTCACTGTGGTGCCACTTTTGTCTTAATTTCAGATCAACTTTTTAGAAAATAAACTGCCTGTTTAGCTTTAACATTGCCCTAAATAAGAAGCAGAAAGACTACAGCTTTTCTTTTTTTTTAGCACTCCAGGAGCAGACTTAAAGTAAAGGGATGTGGTTTTCCTTCTATTGGGCACCTGTGCTCTGGCCATACTGCTGTGCAGATTAACACTTGCGTCAGACAATGGTTTAAAAAAGAAAACCAAAAATCCCAAAGGTTTAACAAGTACTGGTCTGATTTCTACTAACAATTTAAGACACTGTCTCCCTTTGTGAATGAGGCTGTTACAGGTCAACAGCCATCCAAAAACTCTCTTCCAGCTGTTTTGTTTCATGATGAATTCAAGCTCTCACACAAATGTGCAAGTATAATGTCCAACATATCTACAGTGAACATGTTTAAATGGGTGCAGAAAGTAAATGACCCAGGCGTCCCATTGTTAGATTTATGGTTGCTGCAGTAGTTCAATGGGATAAAGGCTTTAGGGGGGATGTGGGGATGTAATCCACAGCACCTCCTTGTGATTAACTCATGAACGTCATCTTCACACCCCTCCCCACTCCCGCCCATCTCACCCAAGAGCCACAAGACAAGGCCATTGGATCTCAAAATGTTACGTCCATTCATGAGGAAGGAGAGGCACCAATCAACTTCTCCACAGTGTCAGTTTGTCTGATGCCCTCAAAATGTCTATTACTCCACTAGAATTTTTGAGGGGAAGCCTGTCAAGCCAGACTCAAAGATGATGGTCCTCGCACAGTTTTGACTTTCTGTCCAAAGGGAGCAGGTTTTCCAGGTAGATATAACTGCAGCACCTGAAGAGAAGCAAGAAGTACTGTAGTTGTTCTACCTCATTGAACAGGTCCATCCTTGGCCTCATCATAAACCACAACTCTTTTTGGATCTGGAGCAGAGAAGAAAAAAGAAAAAGAAATATATGATTGCTGATCAAGAACATTTAAGAAATGATTCGATCTACTGATGAAGAGTCTTTTTGCTAAACGATTCCCTTATAGGTCCTTCAGAGCTGCCGTTGTCTTTTGAGGGTGTTTTTTTTTCTTTTTTTTTCAGGAAAATAAACATTTCTCTACGTCGATTACAAACCCTGCAGCAGGTTTGTAATCAACAGTTTCTGCAGTGCGACTCTGCTTTGAACCTTGAACCAATGAAGCAGTATGCCAATCCGCTGCTTCATTGGTTCTTTGCTTAGCTCCTCTTCAGAAGCCGCAACTCCGCTTCTTAACCACTCTCAAAGCCATTAAAATGTCAATCATGAGTCACTTTTGTGCAGATTAAAGTGACTAACTTGGACTCCTGTCTTGTTGCGAGAAAGAAACGAGAATCGTCCTCCGTTCCGTTGCCCCAAACGCCCCTAAAGCTGCCACTGAATGTCTTGGACTTTATTTACATTAAATACAAAGAAATACAAACAGTATGGCACTTTATGGTAAATCTGCATGGAGTAGACAGTTCTCAAAAACTGAGTGACTGTGCAAGAAGTATTAGAGTGAGGAAAGCCACCAAGACAACCCAGGAGAAGTTATGGGCTTATGTGGCTGTGATTGGAGAAATTGTGCACAGTGCAAGCTTTGCATTTTGCATCACTACTCTTAGCTTCATAGTGGAGTAGAGCAGAGAAGGATTATCTTTCACCAAAACAGATCAAATCTAGGCTTGCATCTCAGATGTACCGTCTGGCAATTTGTAGCTAAACTTTCAGGTCTTCTTTTTAAGAAAATCCTCCTCTATACCACTTCATCATGAAGATGGATAACTGGTGATACAAAATGCAACTCCAACCAGACTGACAGCAGCAGCTTTAAAGATGTCCAGACATGCAGTACCTCATTCACTGCATTGCTCATCATGCAGGTGGCTATAAGCCTAGTAACCGTGGAAACCCCCCTGGCAGATCTATGTGCAAGCATTCTGGGGTGTGCCATGAATCATATGAATGCAGTGTGTGCACACAATTAAAATGAAATTGTCATTTCACCACTAGAAATACATTCACGGGTGCACAAATTAGCCATAATTGGATGCTTAAATTAACCAGGAAGGAGTTTCATAAAGAAGGCCATATTTATAACACAAAGTAGATATCAATACGTTCAAAATGGAATCAGACTTTTATTTACTGCCCACATGAGCTTTTCTTCTAATAAAATTCAACCACAAAATGTTTTTTTCAGATTTCAGAGGTTTCTCCCACAATAACTGTTTACCACAGATATGCCAAATTTACATATTTCATAGCCAGTATAGCTGGCATTAAGGAGCCAAGAAATGGAAAGGCTTCTTTGAGTGTAATGGTATGTTTCAGTGTCTCAAACATGGATGCTCGCAATAGTCAATATAATATTTTAGTTTGAGCATACATAAACTTCACAGTTTAGTGTCAATGTCTGTTGGACTATAGTCTGGGTGTCCATGACAACTGCCACAGAAAATTTCAGGCCTCCAAGTCCATTATTTGCTGAGATATTCTACCTTGAACATGGCTCCAGAAATGACTGCCATAATTTTTGCCTAAAAAAAACGGCAGACCCCATGCACACTAAATTGGCCATATCTCAGAAACTACTTGGCCTACAGGCCTCAAACTTCAGATTTGTTGTTCTGAATAGTCTGGGAATATTGATTAAAATTGGAAGAAAATCTGAGACAAAGTGCGTGAGGCCCTCGATGAACTGACATGGAATGACCCACATCTATTCCAAGCACTTTGTTGGTGAAGCTGGGCCAAATATTGAGCATCCTGAGTTTTGGACATTATTCCAGCCATGTTTCTCCCTAAGCACGTTAAGTCATGTTTCCCATGAGGCAGATGCTACATATCTAAAAGAGACTATCATTTTGGTATTTTCTCTAAAGTTATCAGTGGTATAGTGCTTGTAGTGGTAGACATCTCGTCAATTAGTACGCCTCAATCACTTCATATGCAAATAGCCATAATGTTGTTAAAACGCATTTTAAAGCTATACCTATTACTGTGAAACCGCTGCATTTTTGCCCACGGTTATCATACTGTCCAAATCGCATACCGGCCCATGCCTACACCCCATAATGACAACATGAAATAAAGTTTGAAATTTTGCCAAAATTATTAAAAATAAATAACTAAGAAATCACATGTACATAAGTATTCACACCCTTTGCTTAATACTTTGTTGATGCACCTTTGGCAGCAATTACAGCCTCAAGTTTTCTTGAATATGATGCCACAAGCTTGGGACACCTATCTTAGAGCAGTTTTGCCCATTCCCCTTCGCTGTACCTCTCAAGCTCCATCAGGTTGGACAGGGAGTGCCAGTGCACAGCCATTTTCAGATCTCCCCAGAGATGTTCAATCAGATTCAGGTCTGGGCTCTGGCTGACCACAAAGAGGAGTTCAATCTTTGTCTCATCAGACCAGAGAATTTTGTTTCTCGTTGTCAGAGTCCTTCAGGTGCCTTTTGGCGAACTCCAGATGGGCTGTCATGTGCCTTTTACTGAGGAGTGGCTTCTGTCTGGCCACTGAACCATACAGGCCTGATTGGTGCATTGCTGCAGAGATGCTTGTCCTTCTGGAAAATTCTCCTCTCTCCACAGGGGAATGCTGGCGCACTGACAGAGGGATCATTGGGTTCTTGGTCACCTCCCTGACTAAGACCCTTCTCCCCCGTTCACTCAGTGTAGACAGGCAGCCAGCTCTAGGAAGAGTCCTGGTGGAGCCGAACGTCTTCGATTCACGGATGATGGACACCACTGTGCTCATTGGGACCTTCAAAGCAGCAGAAATATTTCTGTACCCTTCCCCAAATTTGTGCCTCGAGATAATCCTGTCTCAGAGGTCTACACGCAATTCCAAGTTTCTTAAAAAGAAGACCTGAAAGTTCAGCTACAATTTGCCGGACGGTACATTTGAGATGCAAGTCTGGATTTGATGATTTGGTGAAAGAAAATCCTCCTCTATATCACTTAATCATGAAGCTGTATAACTGGTGATGCAAAACATGCACAATTTCTCCAATTACAGCTACAGAAGCCTATAACTTTTTCTGGGTTGTCTGGGTGTCTTTCATCACTCTTCCCCTTCTTGCATAGTCACAGTTGTTGACTATCAACTCCATACAGACTTACCACAGAGTGCCATACTGTTTGTATTTCTTCATAATTGATGTAAAATAAAGTCCAAGACATATTCAGTGACTTGGAAATGTTCATGTATCCATCCCCTGACTTGTCAGAAGAAAACTGATTTGCAGGCATTATACCAAAGCGTTCCCATTACTGCTCCCTTGTTTTCACTCGGTCACCACAGCAGATTCAAGGTGGACCTGCATGTTGAATTTGCCCAACTTTTACACCAGATGCCCTTCCTGACACAACTTCACATTACATGGAGAAATGTGGCAGGTGTAGGGTTTGAACCGGGAACCTTCTGCACTGAATCCAAGTGCACTAACAACTTGGCCACGACCCCTACAAGTATGTAGTTTTTATTTAGTGTAATTTTATCTAAATGACTCAAAGATTTAGCAATATAATTAGACAGCATTTTTACTCTGTACACAAAATTAGTAGGGTTAACACATTAATGCCGACAATTTTTGTTTAAACCCATTTTAACAGTTTTTTTTTTTTTTTTTGCAAGTCTGTCGCTGACTGCTGCGTAGACATGGAGATGGGCACAAAACTTTTACGTGGCAATTTTAATTTTAAAGTGCTTCCAGATGGAGTAGTCGACAGAACCAAAGCTGCTAAAGTTCTCCTCCAGTGTGCCCTGCGCCAAGCACTGGGGGAAAAGTTCTCTGCAGCCGTCAAAGTTCTCCTCACAGCGAGTGCTGCAGGATAGGGGAGACTATCAGTTTCCCCCATAAGATTTTTAAATGTATAACCTTCTGAAACACTGCTGCCTACATTTTGAGCACCAAATTGTGTGAAGGAAAGCCGTATCTTTTTTTTAATGTTTGTTACAGCCTTACTTTAAAGAAACAAACAAGGCATCAGACCAAAGCACAGAATAGTGTAGATGTGCATCAGGAACATCAGAACTGCTAATTTATACCCAGCAGTTTATTCAAGAAAATCCTTATGGTTTTTTCTTACATTAAATAACTTGTAATTAAAATAGTTTTAGGTTAAAAAAAAAAAGATTATTTAGAAATCTTTGTAAATTAAAACCATAACTCATCTGTTGTTGTTTCAGGTGAGATGATTTCTTGATTAACATGATAATGACCCTTGGACTTTTATTTTTTCAAATAATAAAATAGTATTTAAAGACCTTTGTTTTATTTAGAAGAGTTTGCAGAGACGACAGGTGAGCTGGGCTCGCAGCACATAACCAGATGAAGGTCTCCTCTGCAACTTCAACCTTAAATTGGTGGCATTTTTGGAAACACTTTCATCATTTTGAAAAGCAGAGATGTTCTCTTCTTCCATCTGGACTTCAAATGTTGGTATATTTACTTAGACTAACAAAGAAGACCCTTTATAAGCCCATAATGCAAAAGCCTCGGGGGGGACACCCAAGCATGCCCGAACCTCTGGCTTTTTAAGGTGATTTTTCCATCCCATTACACTGAGAATAAAATCAAGCTGACAACCCTGTTACCTGCAACTGCATAAACAAAATGCTGTTAAGTGTTTGCAGAACAAACGCTATAGCACTTTTGTTCATATGGCAGAACATATAAAATAAAACTGTGCAATGCACTACTTTTGACTTCATTTTTGGATTTTGCATATAACAATGCGATTAATTGTGGAAATCATGCAATTTAAATCTTTTTTTAATTGCTGCCCAGCTCTAAAAATTACATTTTAATTTTGGACATTATACACTGAGCTACAATTTACTTCAACTACAACACTATTTTTCTAGCTTGGTAGAGTTTGATAAACCCATTTCTAGCACAAAGAGTTCATCTACATGAATATGGGTGTATTTTCAATAGGATTTGAAGAATTTTCTAAAAATGCATTTAATTTAGAGCCAAATTATTTCTCAACAGCAGTCTAGACAAGTACGTGTCAAAACTTTAGAAAACTGAGACTGTTCTGAACATTCTGATGTGCAACACATGGGCATTATACTAAAACTAAGTCTAGGGCAAGTAAACATCCCTACAACTCAGTTAAAGTATGCCCACCGCAGATAAGCCATGAATGAAAGCGCTACATTGGGGTGGGAGAAAAGAAAAAGAGAAGTTCAAAATTTATGGCGGTCACCAGGACACACTGATGAACACAGCAACAGCTAATGAATCCTCAATACACCCTTCAACTATCCATCCAGCAGGTGGCAGACGTCTATTACAAAGGCAAAACAAAACTGCCTTTTTATGAATCTGGTACATTGTAGATCAGATGTGAAACAGGTTGCCCTCTTTTTTTTAGATTACATAGATTCTAATATGGTAACATTTATTGACTGAGTTATTTTGCTGAACTAGAAACAATGGTGTCATGCAGTCATTTATTTACTGTCCAATTGTACCTTTAGAGGGTACCTGTCCAAGCTGACTATTTTATTCATGTAAACAATAATAACAGTCGAAAAACCTACATCAGCTGACCACTGGTGAAAGTGTCACTTTTGATAAATGTGATGCTATATTTTCCATAATTTTTACGGCCATTAATGTTCAGTACAAACAAGTACTGAACAGGTTTAATAAATTACAATTAGTCCGACTGTACCTTATACGCTATATGACAATTAACATCTGAGGTGGATCTACAGTCCTGTCACGAATATTAGCCACAAAAATGGCTGAGAAAAAAAAAAAACAAGATTTGCCTTGACATTTCTAAAAATTACACAGGTTCAGGTCGACTGTCTACTTACCTTGTTTTTGCAAGTTGAAAACGGATTCCATTTCTGTTGAAGGGAAATGAGGGGAAGTTATTACTAAATATTGATACCAACAAATCAAAGTGCTTTGATTTGTTCAGACAAATAGAGTTCACCAATCGTCAGTGTGATGTTAAAATATTGAAGCGAAATAAAGACTTTCTTCCAAAAAAAAAAAAAAAAAAGTATCGGAGTTTAAAAAAACAAACAACTTACCTTTAGCGTGATAAGTGACAGCAGCTTTCATGTCAAAGGATCCCCAGCTACACCTTCTGCCAATGATTTCAGAGTGAACATATTCTTTAGAAGAGCCAAACAACAAGGTGGTTAACTGACCCTGTGCAGGCTTAGCACCACTGTCTTTACTAGGAACAGACATAGGACAACCTGTACTCTTTGCCTCAACTTTTTCCTTTTCCTGCCCACACAAGTGCAGCTTTATTCCTTCAGTGGTCATACAAGCATCAGCCCTGTCACAAGTCCTTTTCTCAGGGCCTTCACCCAATATGATCACCTCTGGGAGCAGGTTAGGCTTGGTTGCAGCAGCCTGACACTCGTTTTCAGTCTTGTCATCTGTGGCCACCTGCCCACCTCCTCCTTCTAGCCCCAGGTTGGGCTCATTGATAAAGGAAAGACCCCACTGATTCTGGAAAATGTCTCCCAAGGCTTTCTGATTTGTCTGAGCAGCCAGTGGGTCAAGATGGCGAGCACTAGGGAGTACAGGTTGCATATTTAAAGGGTAAATTAAAAGAGTACACTTTCTAAGTTCATATGCCTCTGTATCTACAGGACTAGCTGCAGAGCTACAGTTAGTGTCTGAAGGATATGCTACATTCTCGCCACTTGGGATAGATGTGGCTGGCTGAATACTACAAGCAGTAGGTGCAAAGAAGGTACCCACTGATTGGCAACCATTTCCATTTCCAGAAACGGGACCATTAGTAAAGCCAGCTGAGGTGATGGTTTTCATAGCAGATATTGGGACTTGAGACACCCTGACAGGGGCAGGCAGTGCCTCTCCCCCACCTTGAGCTACTTTGTTGAGGTTCTCTTTTACTTTACTTGCATAACTGATCTTGGGAACTATTTTAGCACTGCTATTGTCGACAGGAAATACTGGAGGGGGCTTGAACAAAGTCCAGGAGTCCTCCTTTGAAGGTGATGAAAGTTTGGCTTTGTGCCTTTCCTCAGTCTTTTTACCAATAATTCCTACTGGTTTGCCATCAGAGTTTTTCTTCTGAGATTCACTCCCTGAAACCTCTGAGACAACTGCCCGCCGCAGCACTGGCTGAGCCTCTGCTTTATGGGTGGCTCTAAAGCCATCCAGTCTGTAACTTGTTCCCTTCTCAGCCATTTCAACATTAAAAACCCCGGGCTCCTGTGTAGTGTTACCCTGCTGCGTGTCTTTCTCCTTTGCCAACCCGCCCCTCACATTATCAGTGTTTTTGACATTGTTACATCTGGCCTTGCGTTTCTTCGGAGTAGTATATCCAGCTTCAGAGCCGCTGCCATCATTGTCTTTACTAGAATATCCATTTGTAATTAAACCACAGTTTACAACTCCATTCTGAAGCAAAACAGAGTCTTTTTTATCCAAAGACTGGCCCTCATAATGGTTCAAATCCACAACTTTGTCCTTATTTTTAAAGTCCATATTCTTCTTGTGGTCCAAACCTTTGCCACTCAGCTTTGGAACAGTCATATAGAGCTTTTGCAATGACTTCGGTTTCACATTTGCATTAATTATGTGTCTATTTCCATTGGTGCTGGAGGAATGCAACATGCCACCAAAGTCAGACCGATGTAGCTTCTTCTCACCCTCTTCGTCACCGAGGTTTACTTTTTTATTGCCTGGAAGCAAAAAACAGAATCAGTTCAGACAGCACTGATCACTGCATATTCAACATTTCCAAAAAATCCTACAACTACAAAAGTGAATAAATAAATGCTTTAGCATTCCAAAATCAAAGGGCAAACTGGTTAGCATGGTTCCTGCATTCTAATCGTGGAAACACAGAAGGAGCGGCTTCAATACATTAATATTCCAAAATTTCCCATATTGTCTATTGTGTCGGTAGCATGGCCTAAGCAGAGGGTCACCCCATTGAGCCTGCTCTGGTTGAGGTTTCTTCCTCAAATCAGAGGGAGTTTGTCCTTACCACTGTCACCTGTGTGCTTGTTCTAGGGGTTGGTAAGGTTATGCCGCGTTCACACCAGGCGTGATGCGACTGACAGCAGCGGCAGATTGCCATGTAATCCCTATGGAAGGATGTGATTTGGCGCCAAACCACGCAGTGCGACGCAATGGACGCGAATGAAGCGACGCGAGTGAAGCAATTTTGAGCGATTGGCAGGTTTGTGGCGCGACATTGCGTCACGTCACATCGCGTTGCCCTCCTCCCCAAGTTGAAAAATCTGAACTTTCATCTTGTCGTGCCGCGATGACCAATCAGGGACTGAATATGTAGTGATGTGGAGATGTCTGGAGTTTGACTGAAGATGTCAACATGTCCTGTCTCTGGTAGCCTGCCTGTGAGCAGGACTTATGTCCCTTTTGTCCTTTATTTCGCAATTATGACAGTTTTTGGAGCGAACTGCAGCCCCGCAGCAGAGAGAGCGAAGTTTTCTTTTTCTTTACGTGCCCGCGTTCATCGTCCATGAAGATTATTTTACTTACTAACTACACAGATGTATAATAAAACAATTGGTGACTGGTTTCTAAACACAATTATGACAGAGTTTTTGCAGCGAGGAGCAGCCCCACAGCAAGCAGCAGAGTTTTTTTTTTTTTTTTTTTTTTTTTTATTGTTTACATGTGCACGCGTGAACGGGACAGGAGGTCCTCAGACTGGGTCCTGCAGAGGCGGAAGGACCGCTGAAAGCAGCCGTCATCCAGCTGCAGCTCCTGCAGCAAATGATGACACTCTCCGAATTGGGAACACAACAACTCGCTCCGTGTGATCAAGATCCGCCATGTTAACTTGACTGACAACCGGAGCCAGTGAGCGGAATGGAAGCGATTGTGGCGCGTCCGTCGCCACGTGACCGAAGCGAATTTGTGGCGTCTGGTCGCAGCGGGTGTGAACGCAGCATTAGACTTTACTTGTGTGAAGCGCCTTGAGGTAACTTTGTTGTGATTTGGCGCTATATAAAGGCAAATAAAACTGAATTAAATAGAAATGAAAATTACACAGAGAACTGATGCTAAATAACAATGGTCAACGGAACCTCGCACCTCAGGCATGTGTGACAGAGTTAAGTGTAAAACAGTGCAGCACTGATGATTAAGGGTGTGGTTTTTTGAGATGGTACCTTTCTGTCTGCTCCACTGCATGGAACAAAGAAGTGATGACAGAAGTAGCTACAAATTGTTCAAGAAAATTATTTTATTGAATTTATTTACATAGCACCAAATCACAAAATAATTTCCCCAAGGTGTTTCATAAAATATATAGCCTTATCTACCCCTCTGAGCAAGCACACTAACAACACCTTCAGGGTTTTTTTTTTTTTTGGACTTCACACCAGACTCAGAGGGGTGACCATTTGCTCTGACCATAATACCAGCAAAAAGCTGACAAACAGGAAGTACAATAAAGAATTATCAATCACGCAAGACAGAAGATGCAGCTTGGAATTCAGGCACTCAAAGTCCTGTATTCATAAAACAAAGTGTCTAAAACATTCAAACAGTAAAGAACATGGATCTGTGAAGTGGATCACAACTGTGCTAGTCAGTCAGTTGAGGGTTCTGATTTTTAGGACATTCAATGTCAGCCATGTCCTCCCAGTAATTGATTCTCTTGTTAAGACCATTATTGCTCGTCACCTACAGACTGTCCATCAGCCACTCCCAGTCCACAACTCAATCAGCCAGAACCAAAAGGTGGAAAACCTCAGCTTCAGCAAGTTAGTACAGCAGACAAGTGGGAATGGGCGATATGGCCCAAAATTCATATTGCAATATACATTGCAGCCTCTTGCGACAACAATATATAAATTATAACAACTATTTCAGAACAGGTTACATAACCCGAAGGAAAGCCAAACTGCTGTTCAACTCTTTACAAGCTGCACAAAAATCCATTTTCATATACCAGCAACTTCTGTACCGCGTGAGAGGGTCTTCTCCAAAACTGGAGAGGGAGTAACAAAGAAAAGGGAGCCTAACACCAGTGAAATGATCTTGCGTTTAAATAAAAACCTCTGACGTGCCCAAATCCCCATCATTTTGTATACCCATTTTCATAACAGCCCCTAGTTGCACTTTCTCAATTTATATCTCTATGACATACAGTATTTTATGATGGCACAACCACATTATAACAAGTATATTATAAACAAAAATATAGTAAGAAATTTCAAGATGCACATAGAACCTTCATTATTTAACATACATAACAGTGCCTTACTGTTTCATGACACCTTGCCATTTATTGTTCCATGCAAGTGCTATGCTGAAGATTGGCCAGCAGGTATCACCCAATTTAACCCTCTGGGGTCCGAAGGCATTTTTTGGACAGTTCACTCGCCTGGCATAAATGTTTTATTATTGCTGTTAACAGCTCTCCCTGCATCCCACGATCAAGTTTTATATCTCTTTTTTTCAGGACAACCTGTGCTTTCAGAATATATATGTTTGTGTTTTAAGTGTAATAAAGGTTTACAATCAAAAATAGGCAAGGAAAAAATAAAGCAAAAACTAATTTTCCACACACATTTATTCAAAACACACAGCAAACTATAATAAACAACAGTTTTGACACTTTATAAAGGTAATTTGAGGTCTTGTGTGAAAACTCTACAATAAAAAAGGTTCAAACAATAAACACAAATGCACATTTTGAACAATATATACAAAATGGTCTGTGCGTTTTGTTGTCCACTGATATGGTAAACAGTGCTTTACGCAGAGAAAGCAACAGAGTTATCCAGTAACATTCACATGCAAACTAGTGGAGCAATCCTGATAGTTACACACACTGTTTGAGCACGTGAGATTGTCATCAGAGGCTCTCCGTCTGCTTTCACTGATCGCTGTACGTAATGACGCAGGGCACACTGAGTATGTACTAATAGTATGTACTCATTGGAGCACCCAGGGGGCTATTCAAATGGGCCAACTAGTAACATATCACTCCTGAAAACGATCTTTGGCTTTTCACGTGAGGTAAATCTGCCCTACGATTGGATTTTGGAAAACCATGTGACGGTGAACCAATTCCGATTGGACACTCACATTGTGCACGTCATCACAGTTTCTATGAGGAGTACAAAGATGGCCGATGGCTGGCTCGAAAGTCCGCGGAGTTAACCTTTCAGCAAAAAAAAAAAAAAAAAAAAAAGAGTAAGTTTCTATCTCATATCATTCACAAGTTATTTATAATTTAGTAAAGCTTGGTCTTAGCCGTCGTATATGACGGCGTCGGCCCCACAGGGTTAAAATAAACACGTGAAATATATCGGTCTGTGTGGAATGAATGTATACATTATACAAGTTTCACTTTTTGAATGGAATTACTGAAATAAATCAACTTTTTCATGATATTCTAATTATATGATCAGCACCTGTATGTATCTTATGGGCTGCATCCAGTTCTGTTAACCTTATATTTCTTTTTCAAATTCTCCCATTTCTTGCATCTAGCCCTATTTCCTTTAGAAGTTTCCTTGACAAATAACAGTCTATTAGGACGTCAGGTCATGTGTTACACATATACGTGTGTGTATATATATTTTCCAACTTACTCCCACTGGTGAAACTTCTCATTTTCTGCCTGAAAGCTTATTAGGAGACGAGTGTGCTCAGGGCTCCCTGTTTGTTTACAAAATACACACGCATTACAGACCTTGAAATCCAACAACAGGGATCGCTATTATCCAAAGATTTATGAACGTGCAAATTAACGTGCTTATCCTTTATCACAGTTTTCTCCATTCTGAGATAGAAAAGTGTCTTATCATAGCATTCATGTGTATGTGCATTATAACGCCTCAGCGCACGAGCAAAGTTACAATATTCTTAAAGTAGACCTGCATTGAAATAAATGTTGTCAGATTTCAGAAAGAAATAGCTGATATGTATTTATAAGACCCTTGTGAATGCAGTAAAGTAAATCTGTAAGCCCAAATTTGTAATTCAGCGGAGAAATCTTCGTTTAAAAATGACAAATTTGCAGCTAAAATTTAGCCCTCTGTGAAAACAGTTTGTACAGCCGTATCATTTCCATGGCGCCAGGGACAAGACGACGCGCTCCCGCCTACACTCCGATCCCGCACTGAAACTGATTTTATCTGTTAGTAATGTTACTTATACACGTCCTCGTTTCAACATCCAAAAGTAAGCTGCAAGGAATGTGAGATACAGATCTGTGTGCTCAGATCAGCAACGACAGACAGCGGGCGCCGTTCTTCCTCTCTCGCTCTCTGCCTCCGCTACGCTCGCTGTTTTAATGCGAAGCGGCCGGTACACCTGTTGCTGCAAGGACAGACTTCTTGCGGCAAAATCCACAGCACCGCACGCCTCAGCAATCGGAGCCCCAGAGCTCCATGGACGCTGAGAGAGGTTTATATATTTTTAATGACTGGGATTCTTTGCGGGTCTCGCCTCCATATCCCGCGATGGTACCGGAGGTGAAAGACAGATTTTCATTGTGACACCACTCAATCAAACGGGCGTATGAAAAAGTCCCCCAGAATAATTTTCAAGCACAAATAAAAGAAATGTGTACTCCCCAAACATGCCGCAAGACAATATGAAGTTTTAAAAAAGTAGATCCTTCCATATAAGACAAGAAAAAGGTGCAGATGCTAACTGACGTAAATCCACAAATTACAACTGGCGCAATGCATGCTGGGAGAGGGTCTTGTCCGTGACGTCTCGGCAGCGTCGATGATGAGAGGGACAATTTGCGGAGGGCTAAATGTTTGCTGTAAATTTGTCATTTTCAAATGAAGATTTCTCCGTTGAATGACAGATCTGGGCTTGCAGATTTACTTTACTACATTCAGAAGGATCTCATGTGTAAATGTAAGTCATTTTTTTGTTCAAAAAATCTGACTGCATTTTTTTCAATGCAGGTCTCTTTTAAGAACGACAATATACGCAGC
The DNA here is from genome assembly GCF_902500255.1 of Thalassophryne amazonica. NCBI lineage: Eukaryota > Metazoa > Chordata > Actinopteri > Batrachoidiformes > Batrachoididae > Thalassophryne > Thalassophryne amazonica. The sequence continues at coordinate 91,008,829 of NC_047111.1, forward strand.
ATGCATCCAGCAGCATAGACGTTGCAGTCATAGGCAATTGCCTGTAAAGTTTTTTGGCAAGCTATAACTTTCTAAACAGCGTAAATTGTAATGAAAGCCGCTTTCATTTGTGCGGCTCTGGGTGCCATGTTTATTTCTGTGGAGACAGCGATAAGCTCCTCCTACCCTTCCAAATGGAGTGTGCTTCCAGATTCACTCCATTTGGAGGGGTTTGTAGCCCTCCGCCTCACTGCAAAAAGAGAATTCAGACATCCCTCTGTCTCTCGTGCCCGCGTAAAACGGAGGGGAAGGTGTAGAAGGGCTGGGGGGTAGAACTGAGATTCAGCCTTAAAAATGGTTAAATTTTACAAGTTGGAGAAAACAAAACAGAAATCACATCCCATTGCCATTTCAGCAAAATGTCAACACTTTGGTGCAGCGACATTGTGCCATTGCTTAGAGAGAGCCCTGGACTATTAATGTTTTTTAAAAATGCAAAAGTACTTTTTATCCGATTACTCGATTAATCGCCAGAGTAATCGATAGAATACTTGATTACTAAAATAATCGATAGCTGCAGCCCTACCCAAGAGTGACAGAAACTAGTGCAGCGACGACAATCCAAAAATACGTGGATTTAACTGGCTTGATTGATGGATTTAACTCAATGCAGCTGACAAGATGGAGGAATCTGTGGGTTGCTCACAGAATTTCCAGTTTGGCATGAAGACGCCATTGTGATAGTAAGCTTTGACAAGCCGACTACACCCTTTCACAGCGATTCGCCGACTGAATTACTTACAGAAAATGAAACCGTGCAAACAATGGAATTGGATTAGAATAGGAATACCCCTGTTGTGTCTGATGATTTGCCGATATTCATGCTGGATTACGGTCGTAAATTGAGTTTTACTGGCACTGTTAAAAGGCAGGGAATCTATTTTATTGACAGCAATGTTGAAAAAAATTAGCTGACATTAAACCACATGTGGAGTTACACAGCACTGTATCAGTATCGACACTGACATAATTTAAGTATTGGAAAATGCCGATACAACTTGCGATGTTTTCCGAAACTGGAGAGGAGCCATTGTGAAACCCCTCAACTGCTGTTGCTTCCTCTCTGCTTTGTTTACTGCAGAGTGAGGAGGGAGGTTTCTGAAGCCAAGCTGTTTGAATGGACTGAATTGTTGCTGAGAATGTGTGCTGAAAAGTTTCAAATCTAAATAAAGGCGTTTTTTGAATAAACTTTGACTTACAGTGCACGGAGAACAGACAGCAGCTAGTGGACCAAACAGTTCATTTTTAAAAATACACAAACGCACTGCTTCACTTTATAAATGCACAGTAAGTCTATTTCAGATGATCAGCGTGGATCCTCTTTCTCTTAAAGAGCTAATCAATATAGCACCAGAGGCTACAACTTTCCAACAATTTTAAGAGAAAGAAGGTCCACGCTGATCATCCGAAATAGACTTACTTGCAAATATGTGTGTATTTTTAAAAGACACACAGTTTGGTCCGCTGGCTGCTCTCCACTCTACGTGAACTTTAAATCAATCAAGTTTATTCAAAAACTGCCTTTATTCGGATTTGATCAGAGTTTTCGTCGATAGGGTACAGAGCGGATTTATCAGTGTGGCTTTTGTGGAAAAGCTACACTCCACAGCCCAGGTTTTCACAGGCTGTGCTCACGTGCAGCTTGACTGACTGGACAACCACCTGCCCTTTCGGCCCAGTGCCAGGGGAGCACTGAGCTCCTGACACCGGGAAAGATCCAGGAAAACAGAAAGGCAAACCATAAATTTGGCAATCTACGTGATGGCCCAGCGACATTGTGCCATTGTTTAGGGAGAGCCCTGGACTATTGATGATGTTTAAAAACACAAAAGTACTTTTTATCAGATCACTTGATTAAATAATTACTAGAATACTCTATTTAAAAAATATTCTATAGCTGCAGCCCTAGTCCTTGGCAGACGTAATAATAATAATAATAATAATAATAATGTGTGTGTAGCGCCCGATGTGTTGCTCTGCTTTAGCTGCGCAAATTCACCCCAGTGCGTCATCAAATAGGAGGAGCTTCCATTCCGCTCGCCGGCTCCGGTTGTCAGTCAAGTTAACATGACGGACCTTTATCACACGGAGCGAGTTGCTGTGCTCTTAATTGTTGTGGAAAGCTGACAAACGTCGCCAGTGGTGCCGTCGCTGGGTTCACAACATCCTCATGAGACGTTCCTAATTCGGGGTGTATGATTATTTGCTGCAGGAGCTGCGTCTGGATGACGGCCGCTTTCAGCGGTGCTTCCGCCTCAGCAGGACCCAGTTTGAGGACCTCCTGTCCCGTTCACGTGCGCACATGTAAACAATAAAAAACTGTCCGCTGCCCCTGTTGCGGGGCTGCTCCTCGCTCTTCCCCAAACTCTGTCATAATTGTGTTTATAAAGCAGTCACCATTTGTTTTATTATACATCTGTGTAGTTAATAAATAAAATAATCTTCACGGATGATTCACTCGTGCGCGCATGTAAAAAAACAAAAACAAAAACTGTCCACTGCTGTGGGGCTGCTGCTCGCTCTTCCCCCAAACTTTGTCATAACTGTGAAATAAAGGACAAAAGGGACATAAGTCCTGCTCACAGGCTGGCTACCAGACACAGGACATGTTCACATGCAACTCAGTCAAACTCCAGACATCTCCACTTCACTACATATCCAGTCCCTGATTGGTCATCGCAGCGCAAAAAGACAAAAAGATTTTTCAACTTGGGGAGGAGAGCAACGCGACGCAATATCGTGCCACAAACGCGCCAATTGCTCAAAATCGCTTCACTCACGGCGCTTCATTCGTGTCCATTGCGTAGCGCCACAACGCCTCCTTCCATAGGGATTACATGGCAACCTGTCGCTCGCGTCGTGCCAGATGTGAATGCGGCATTAGGTTCTACAAATTTTCTGGAATCACACACACCAAACTCATTATATAAACTTTACACATTTTATAACCATCCCTGAAAAAATGTCAGTTATCTATTTTTTAAACATTACTCAATATACAGCCTGTGGATCCCCATGTCAATGCGCTAGTTCCATTTATTCTTCCAAATATTATGGATGGAATAATGCAGCTGCTTTAACTGGATTGGTTGCTGTTGCAGTGGCTCCCACACAGAGCAGGCCAAGCAGACCGACCCCACCTCTTGCAAAAAACAGGAGACAAGGGGGGCAGCAGTAGTACAACTCGCTAAAATGTTGGTGACTTACATAATCAAACACATGGAAAGGGCAATATATCAAGGCCAGCACAATTGTGTTCATCTTTATACATGTAATAAGCTGATATAGTAACTATTGCAATAGGCTAAAGAGCATGATTTAAATGTCTAATAAGATCACATTACATTAATGACTCCCCCTGGATGTGACACCAGTCCATTGAAAGTTGCTTACCGAGCCAAGATCGATACCAATTACACATACATACATACATATATATATACACACATACACACACACTCAACAAAAATATAAACGCAACACTTTTGGTTTTGCTCCCATTTTGTATGAGATGAACTCAAAGATCTAAAACTTTTTCCACATACACAATATCACCATTTCCCTCAAATATTGTTCACAAACCAGTCTAAATCTGTGATAGTGAGCACTTCTTTGCTGAGATAATCCATCCCACCTCACAGGTGTGCCATATCAAGATGCTGATTAGACACCATGATTAGTGCACAGGTGTGCCTTAGACTGCCCACAATAAAAGGCCACTCTGAAAGGTGCAGTTTTATCACAGCACAATGCCACAGATGTCGCAAGATTTGAGGGAGCGTGCAATTGGCATGCTGACAGCAGGAATGTCAACCAGAGCTGTTGCTTGTGTATTGAATGTTCATTTCTCTACCATAAGCAGTCTCCAAAGGCGTTTCAGAGAATTTGGCAGTACATCCAACCAGCCTCACAACCGCAGACCACGTGTAACCACACCAACCCAGGACCTCCACATCCAGCATGTTCACCTCCAAGATCGTCTGAGACCAGCCACTCGGACAGCTGCTGAAACAATCGGTTTGCATAACCCAAGAATTTCTGCACAAACTGTCAGAAACCGTCTCAGGGAAGCTCATCTGCAAGCTCGTTGTCCTCATCGGGGTCTCGACCTGACTCCAGTTCGTCGTCGTAACCAAGTTGAGTGGGCAAATGCTCACATTTGCTGGCATTTGGCATGTTGGAGAGATGTTCTCTTCACGGATGAATTCCGGTTCACACTGTCCAGGGCAGATGGCAGACAGCGTGTGTGGCGTCGTGTGGGTGAGCGGTTTTCTGATGACAATGTTGTGGATCGAGTGGCCCATGGTGGCGGTGGGGTTATGGTATGGGCAGGCGTATGTTATGGACGAAGAATACAGGTGCATTTTATTGATGGCATTTTGAATGCACAGAGATACCGTGACGAGATCCTGAGGCCCATTGTTGTGCCATACATCCAAGAACATCACCTCATGTTGCAGCAGAATAATGCACGGCCCCATGTTGCAAGGATCTGTACACAATTCTTGGAAGCTGAAAATGTCCCAGTTCTTGCATGGCCGGCATACTCACCGGACATGTCACCCACTGAGCATGTTTGGGATGCTCTGGACCGGCGTATATGACAGCGTGTACCAGTTCCTGCCAATATCCAGCAACCTCGCACAGCCATTGAAGAGGAGTGGACCAACATTCCACAGGCCACAATTGACAACCTGATCAACTCTATGCGAAGGAGATCTGTTGCACTGCATGAGGCAAATGGTGGTCACACCAGATACTGACTGGTATCCCCCCTCAATAAAACAAAACTGCACCTTTCAGAGTGGCCTTTTATTGTGGGCAGTCTAAGGCACACCTGTGCACTAATCGTGGTGTCTAATCAGCATCTTGGTATGGCACACCTGTGAGGTGGGATGGATTATCTCAGCAAAGGAGAAGTGCTCACTATCACAGATTTAGACTGGTTTGTGAACAATATTTGAGGGAAATGGTGATATTGTGTATGTGGAAAAAGTTTTAGATCTTTGAGTACATCTCATACAAAATGGGAGCAAAACCAAGTGTTGCGTTTATATTTTTGTTGAGTGTATACACACACACACACACACGAGGTCTGTTAGAAAAGTATCCGACCCTTTTATTTTTTGCAAAAACCTGATGGATTTGAATCACGTGTGCTTGCATGAGGCAACCTTGAAACTTTGTGTGCATGCGTGAACTTTTTCACGCCTGTCGATTGCGTCATTTGCTGGCAAGCAGCATTTGTGCGAGGATGTGTGTTGTGCTCTTGGCGGATTTTCATTGCAAGGAAAATGGAAGAACGAGTGGAGCAGCGCTACTACATCAAATTTTGCCAGAAACTGGGCGACAGCCAGGTGGAAACCATTTGGAAGATTCAGACGGCTTTCGGTGACGATGCTATGGGCATCACACAGATTAAGGAGCAGTACAAAACGGTTTAAAGGCGTCCGCACAGCAGTGGAGAGCAAGCCACGCTCCGGTCGGCCATCAACATGCCGAAATGACCAGATCATTTCCAAAGTGAACGCTGTGGTGATGCCGGACTGTCGTGTGACTATCCGAGAAATTGCGGAAGAGGTGGAAATCAGTACTTTTTTGGCACATTCCACTGTGACAGAAGATTTGGCCATGAAAAGAGTGGCGGCGAAATTTGTGCCTAAGCTATTAACAGCGGAGCAAAAGCACCTCCGTGTTGAAGTCTCAGGCCATGCTGGACTCCAAAAAATGATGCCCACCTCAAGAATTTCTGAATTTATTACATGTTTTCATTCAGGCCAGGGCCATGTTTTCACTGTGCACAAGGCGTTTCATTTTCCACATGGGGTACAAAGGCTCACATGGAATGCCCCTATGTTCTACCTGGGGCAAGTGGTTGGGTGGGAGCAAAATTTTAGTTACAGCTGTGGAAGAGATTGTGTGTTTTTCAGGGTGGGTAGTTTTAATTTCCTGAACCATTCTTCATAACACAAGCTTCTTAGTCCCTGGAATATCTTTAGGTTTAGTTCTCAGTTGGGCTTTTTTCAGTGATGTTTAAGGTGTGAACCACATATACTAGTGATGTAATGGAGCATAGCTGATCTGTGATCCATACAGACCAATCTCCATGATCATCACATTGCCCGTGGAATTGGACATGGGTGGAATCGAATCACAGACCTTCTTGCTATGACGCAGGAGTGCTAACCAATGGTCCATCATACATAAAGGTCAACCAGGATCAATGTTCCATGTCGAGTACTAAAACCCATCAATAAATCTGTTTATTTTACAATTACAAGCAACATAATTGCAAGATCTGTGCGCACGTCAGTGGGTCCACCTGCTCTGGTTCCTCGTCCAGAACAAAAGAGGGATCACACCCAGCTTGCTCCAATTAAAAAACAAAACAAAACAAAAAAAAAAAACAAAAAAAAAAAAACAAATGCTGGTATGCCGTGGTGACTGCTCTATCTCTGTATTACGTTACTAAGCCATGTATATTGATTTATAACACAAAACTGTCAAAAGGGGGAATAAATATGAGTGCAAAGATGACTGAATATTTCAGAGCAGTAAATTGAACAGTTCGTGTGAACGCATATTGACTCCCCATGTGTGGTTATTCCACAAGCTGCCACTGATCCACAAAGTGAATTCTGCCTTCCAGAACAGCTCTTTATATCATCTACCTGTTGCCACATGTACCTAAGGGCTGGATTGGATTGTCATTCCTACACTCAGTTATATTTAATAAAAAACAAGCGCACGAAGGAGCTGCTGCTGCGTTCAAGTACCACTGGAAATTACACAACTTTTGTTTCAAATTCAGCAGCTCCTTGCGGCAAAATAATTAATTGTATCCACACAAAAGATTAATTCTGGCCCATATAAAGGTGCTGCGTTCATGTACCGACGGAAATTACAGGGCAAACTCAGCCTGTTCGCATGGATTTTTTTTTTTTGGGGGGGGGGGGGGGGGTGTCAGCTTCAATAAGCTCAGGCACTTTATACAGGCCAGAATTAATCTTTATGTAGATACAATGAATTATTTTGCCACAAGCAACTGCTGAATTTGAAATAAAAGTGTAATTTCCAATGGTTCTTGAACGCAGTGGCAGCGCAGCTCCTGCGTGTGCTTATTTTTTTTATTAAATATAACAATGAGTGTAGGAATGACAATCCAGCCCTTCTGCATATGTGGCAACAGGTAGATAATTCAAATGATTATATAAAGAGCTTTTCTGGAAGGCAGAATTCACGTTGTGGATCAACTGCAGCTGGTGGAAATAGCCACACATGGACTGATCAACTTACTGCTCTGATATAGTCGATCATCTTAACACTTATCTTTTGACAGTTTTCTGTTATAAATCAATGTATATGGTTTAATAACATAATACAGTGATAGAGCAGTGACCACAGCACACTATTTTTTTTTTTAAATTAGAGCAAGACGAAGCATGCAGCGAGTCGATAGACAGGGTGGATTCTGATGTTGTTCTGGACAAGGAACCAGAGCAGGTGGGTCCACTGACATGCACACAGATCTCCACAGCTTCTGTTTGCAGTTTCTCCACGACTCAGGCACTATGAGCTCCGTCCCAGCGCCGAGTCCTGGAACTCAGAGATGCAGACACACACTGCTCCAGCAGTGGCTCCAGGCGCATTTCCTTTAAAGCGTCAAGATGGTTAGCTTCGGTTTCCTTTATTCCTCTTTCATCCCTTTTACACTGTTGCTTCGCAGGCTATTTGGTGATAAAGCTCTTTTGTCCACCTTTTCTCAATGAATTGTGACTTTTACTTTTTTTCCCTTTGTTCAGGAATCATTGTGTGCCGTGTGACTGGGCCATTAGGGCTTTGTTGTCCTTCATTAAGTGCCGTGTGACTGGGCCATAACAGATACACTGGCTCCACTCAGTATGAGAATGTACAAAAGCTTAATACAGCATGAGAAAGTTCTATGCAGTTATTCCTCACATAAATAAAGAGCAATTGAATAAATCTTGCAGTTTTTCAGGAGTTTCAGTAGATGTTTTCCTTCTGGTCATGCTGGCAGTTTTTATGTACTTTATCACATTTGACGCAAAAATAAAGTGGTACAAAAAAATGTAAGCCTTCATCTTAAAGATGTGTGTGTGTGTCAGGTTAAAGGGCGGCTTCTAAGCAATTTCGGAAAAAAAAGTAAGCTGACGGTGATCGTCCCATAAATAGGTGGAACTGCTGCGACAACGTGAGATTTCCAAGTCAACGTTAATGCTCGTGTCTGCGGCTAGACGCCAGCTTCTAGTCTTGAAACATCTAAAAACCCTGAATACTTGCTAGACCACGACAGGCTAACAAGTGGCCATGTCTTGTTTACTGGACAACATGCAACAGGCCTGTCAAATACCGTGAGTTGAGTAGGTATTTTACTCATAGTGTATGCTACTAATGAGTACTGTACACGCACATAAAAACTGACACGAGTGTCAAATTAAGTGACGTTAGAATTACACATCGAATCTTCTAGCTTTTAGCATTAGCTTCTGACATGGCCGACGGGAAATGGCTAGCTAGAACATTCCAGCGAAGCCGGCTCGGTTTCCTGAGCGTGTCCGAATCAACTGAGCCGCGACTACCACTTCATGACCACTCTCCCTTAAAACACGACCCACGTTTCAGACCCAAAATGTCAATGCAGGAAGGGGAGAACGGGCGGTTGAACGTACAAGGTCAATCTCCGGAGCTAGCACTTAAACGCTATTAGCCGGCTAGCCAGCATTAGCTTAACTTTTCAGCGTGGCCCTACCTGTTTTCTTCGTCTGCGTTTCCTGATGCTGGAAGTGGCCTTGGTCATTTTTCACACAGCCAGGATGCTGAGCAGGGCGTCTGTCCTCTCCGTGGTGGTGATAGTGTCTGTCTTGTGCCCGGTCTTTGGGCTGTTCCTCCATTGAAGAAGTAAAGACTGTGGGTACGTGTTTTAGCTCTGACCGGCTAAAGTGCAGAGCAGCAGCAGCCCAATCACTACCAGAGCGCGACGGAAGCTATTTGAAGCTTTTGGAAACGTCAGCAGCGACCCAGCGTCCAAAAATGGTACCATCGCCCCTTGTGCAGAGTTGTCCAAAATAAACGCTGTGTTTTATTATTGTATTTTTTGTTACAGTAGAAGAAATGACAACACACACACACACACACACAAAAAGCAAGTCTTATCAGGGTGGGGTTCTGTGTATTAACTAAAATCATATGACCGGAGGCGGTGCCACGTCTCCACACAGTGGACACACATCAACTACACTCGAGCCAAAATCCAAAAATATAAAAACACATATAATGTAACTCTGGAACAAAGCAAGACAAAATTGCCCAAAATTTATTGTTTATTTTTCTACAACCCCAATTCCAATGAAGTTGCGACGTTGTGTAAAATGTAAGTAAAAACAGAATATAATTAATGATTTGCAAATCCTCTTCAACTTATATTCAACTGAATACACCACAAAGACAAGATATTTAATGTTCAAACTGATAAACGTTATTGCAAATAGTTGCTCATTTTGAAATGGATGCCTGAAACACATTTCAAAAAAGTTGGGATGGGGCAACAAAAGACTGGGAAAGTTGATGAATGCTCAAAGAACACCTAATTGGAAACAGGTGAGTGTCATCATTGGGTATAAAAGGAGCATCCCCAAAAGGTTCAGCCGTTCACAAGCAAAGATGGGGTGAGGATCAGCACTTTGTGAACAACTGTGAAAAAAATAGTCTAAGTTTAAAAACAATGTTTCTCAATGTTCAATTGCAAGGAATTTAGGGATTCCATCATCTACAGCCCATAATATAATCAGAAGATTCAGAAATCTGGAGAACTTTCTACATGTAAGCAGCAAGGCCAAAAACCAACATTGAATGCCCGTGACCTTCGTTCCCTCAGGCGGCACTGCATTAAAAACCAACATCATTGTGTAAAGGATCTTACCGCGTGGGCTCAGGAACACTTCAGAAAACCACTGTCAGTTAACACAGTTCGTCATTACATCTACAAGTGCAAGTTAAAACTCTACCATGCAAAGCGAAAGCCATACAACAACATCCAGAAATGTCGCCGCCTTCTCTGGGCCTGAGCTCATTTGAAATGGACAGATGCAAAGTGGAAAAGTGTGCTGTGGTCTGATTAGTCCACATTTCAAATTGTTTTTGGAAATCATGGACGTTGTGTCCTCCGGACAAAAGAGGAAAAAGACCATCCAGATTGTTACCTGTGCAAAGTTCAAAAGCCAGCATCTATGGTTCACCTGGTTCTGCTGGAGGTTTCTTCCTGTTAAAAGGGAGTTTTTCCTTCCCACTGTCGCCAAGTGCTTGCTCACAGGGGGTCGTTTTGACCGTTGGGGTTTTTCTGTAATTATTGTATGGCTTTGCCTTACAATATAAAGCGCCTTGGGGCAACTGTTTGTTGTGATTTGGCACTATATAAATAAAATTGATTTGATTTGATTTGATCTATGATGGTATGGGGGTGTGTTAGTGCCCATGGCATGGGCACCTTACACATTTGTGATGGCACCATCAATGCTGAAAGGTACCTCCAGGTTTTGGAGCAACACATGCTGCCATCCAAGCAACGTCTTTTTCAGGGACGTCCCTGCTTATTTCAGCAAGACAATGCCAAGCCACATTCTGCACGTGTTACAACAGCGTGGCTTCGTAGTAAAAGAGTGCGGGTACTAGACTGGCCTGCCTGCAGTCCAGACCTGTCGCCCATTGAAAATGTGTGGCATATTATGAAGCGCAAAATATGACAACGGAGACCCCGGACTGTTTAACAACTGAAGTCATACATCAAGAAAGAATGGGAAAGAATTCCACCTACAAAGCTTCAACAATTACTGTCCTCAGTTTCCAAACGCTTATTGAGTGTTGTTAGAAGGAAAGGTGATGTAACACAGTGGAAAACATACCACTGTCCCAACTTTTTTGAAACGTGTTGCAGGCATCCATTTCAAAATGAGCAAATATTTGCACAAAAACAATAAAGGCTATCAGTTTGAACATTAAATATCTTGTCTTTGTGGTGTTTTCAGTTGAATATAGGTTGAAGAGGATTTGCAAATCATTGTATTCTGTTTTTATTTACATTTTACACAACGTCCCAACTTCATTGGAATTGGGGTTGTATGAACTTCGAATTGTTGTTCTTCACTTACTTCGAACTGCAAAATTTTTGCGAATGATACTAAAGTTTATCATCCCATACTATCCTTGGTCGATAGGAATGATCTCCAAAAAGACATGAATAATCTTCTCTTATGGTCGAAAGACTGGCTGCTTGGGTTCAGTGAACAAAAATGCAAAGAAAAAGAAAAAGACCTTGGAGTAATAGTATCAAATAACCTCTTTTTTTACAGGCATACTGCAGAATTGGCTGCTAAGGCAAATAGGGTGTTGGGTATGATTAGTAGAACCTTTTCCTTTATAGACGAGGAGTCTTTTCTCATCCTTTACAGAATATTGCATACAGGCCTGGTCGCCATACCTTGAAAAAGATAAAATGGTTTTAGAGAAAGTCCAGAGGCAGGTGACAAAGCTAGTTCCTGAATTACGTGATCTTTCCTATGAAGACAGACTAGTTGAGCTTGGTTTGACCACCTTAGAGGAGAGACGTGTCCGGGGAGATCTAATCGAATTCTATAAAATATTAAATGGTTATGAGAATATAGATTATCAAGACTTTTTTGAGTTACAAAGGTATACTGGCCTCAGGGGTCACAAAATGAGTTTGGAGGTGAAAAGAACAAGGTTGAATATCAGAAAAAATCTTTTTCAGTGTCAGAGTTGTAGAAATTTGGAATAGTCTACCTAGTAATGTTGTACTCTTGCCAAGTGTGAACGCGTTTAAAAATAGATATGACAGCGTTTATAATGCAAAAAAACCCATGCCATAGTCTGTTTTTATTGTTATGATGTGTCATTATATACTTTCATGTATACATTTTTTACACAATAAATGAATTATGAATTATAACTAAAAAGGTTCTATTTATTCAGTAGATGCTGGATGGACTATAGAAAAATGAGGAATGGCAGCAGCACGTAAACACATTTATCTGCCACCTGCTGAGACATTGAGCATATTGTGTGCATTTTGTATCACCAGTTATACAGCTTCATGATGAAGTGGTATGGAGGAGGATTTTTCTTAAAAAGAAGACCTGGGCCTGTATCCATGATGCAGCCTAATCTTAAAATCTTAGGCCTTAAGAGAGCTCCTAAGGTGCCAAAGTTTTAAGAGGAGGGAGGAGTACTTTTAAGAAGCCTAAGAGTATCTTAAGGAGAGAAGATGGCAAAAAAAAGACAGAGGACGGTGAGATATTCTCCATATGTAGGATAACAGTGAGTCAGTAACATGCTACCGACTTGAGCTACGTAATTATTTTATCTTAATTTACAGTCTTAATGTATTTATAAATTGTTTAGGTTCTTGTTATCATATACACACGGTTAATATGATAATTTTTTTCTATTATTATTGTTATTATTATCTGTATTATTAATAGTGTTATTTTGTAGCCAGTCTTCTCTGTGTAAGCCTGATCCCATCAGATCTCAGAACCTAAGCAATATGGGGCCTGGTTAGTACTGGTTACTTGGATGGGAGACCTCTTCAGAAAACCAGGGGCTGTATGTGTTTCTCCAGGTACAACTGGAGTTGCGTCAGGAAGAGCATCCAGTGTAAAACTTGTGCCAAATGCCAACGCAGATCTGGCTGTGCAACCACGACCAAATGGGAGCAGCCGAAACGACAACAACATTAATATTGCTATTTTCTTTTATTATTACATCTATTTTGTCATTTGATTTTAAATGGACCTCGATGGAAATAAGTGTTGATCAGGGTCATTTTGGTAGTTTCTGTTGTCGTTAAGATTTAATAAAAGTGGAAACTCAGTTGTTTGACAATAAATGGCTTCACCCAACCACTAACCATGAGTGAAAAAAAAGGTTTTTGTGTTATCATTCATATTCTCTGAAAAATGGCCAAAAAAAACCCCTAAAATATCTGCCGGTATGTAAACTTTTGAACACCACTGTAAATGAAGTCTGTTTACCATTTAAATGCAAAGTTCACATTTCATTGTGCAGTCTTTGCTGCATTTCTGCTTTGCTTCAATGAATCAAATAGGATGAAAAGTATCTCAGCACTGAGGAATTTAAAGCTGAAAGTTGGCACCTTCTTTGACATGTGCAGGTGGTTGGTTGCGTGTATGCATGAAATTTCATTTCCATGTCGGCACCAGGAGCAGTGACAGTTTATACTAGAATCTGTAGCATGGAAGTGCAAACATTTCTTACCCAGAAAAAAAAAAAATCTCTTCAAGTTGTGATAGCAACTGTCAGGTCTTGGAGCATGTAATGGTGCTGTACTTTGCCATATCCACCACACTACGGAACCACCTTAGGTCAGATAGCAATCACTCTGACAGTTACCTACCTGGTCCCTCTACACATTTCAAGAGTAACTATCTTTCTGCCTCAGTCAGATGAAACATTCGCATCCCTTTGGCCTTCTTCAGTCACCAGGAGTCCTCAGCACTGATACTCAATAGCTCATGCTGGATCATGCCCAGAGAAATGCACCACTTGAATAAAAATGTAGCTGACTTTCCCTCACAATGCAAGTGATACTTCTCTAACTCTGGAAAAGAGCGGCAGGAGCAACAGACCGCAGTTTGATGTGCTCAAAACAGCTGATATGGTGTCCACAGGAGAAAACCCAGACAGCAAATGGATCCGGGCCGGATGTAGTCCAACATCCGGTACCTATCCTGAAAACAGATCCGGTCCAGACAATTTTTGCACCCTGGCCCAGATTCGGCACAGCTCCACTTTACATTCCTGGAACAGATCTGATCCAGATCTGAACCGGATCCGCAAAAGACCAACCGTTTACAGCCCATATCTGGCACGGATCTGGGACAGATGTGGTCCGCATATGGGCACTGTGACAGGAACATTGGGTTAACATAACGATAAGCAATTTTATCTGCACTTGAATAGAAGCTATCCTTTAGCGGTTATAAACTCAAGGCTGTGAAAACTCTGCGAATCTGTGGGATGTGTGGATTTCATCATGGGATCAAGTTTTATAAGTCAGTGGACACTGATCTGTGTGTTACAGATACAAATCAGTTTCCTCGGATCTGCAGAACTTACCCCCATAAGACTTGCTTGTCATAAAGAAAAAACTGCTTTGCGATAAACATATTAAAAACCTCACTGATGATCACAGTTACACCAGTACACACTAACCCCCCCCCACCATGATGAAATCCGCGCATCCCATGGAGTTTTCCGTGGGATGCGGACCACATCTGTCCCAGATCCGTGCCAGATATGGGCTGTAAAGGGTTGGTCTTTTGCGGATCTGGTCAGATCTGGTCCGGATCTGTTCCAGAACTGTAATGTGGAGCCGTGCCAGACCTGGGCCAGGGTGCAAAAATTGTCTGGGCCGAATCCGTTTTCAGGAATGGTACCGGATGTTGGACTACATCCGGCCCAGATCCATTTGCTGTCTGGGAAGGACAAGTGACTAAATGTCGCCAAATTAGAAAGGTACTCTATGTAACACAACCTGAATGAGGACATGGACAACAAGTTAAACCAGCTCAAACTTGGCACATGCGGAGTAGTCGAGGAATGGGCAGTATTCAGAAAGCAAATCCACAAGTAGATAGATGAGAAGCATGAAATCCATGACGTGCATCATCAAAATGGGCCCTCTGTCTCTAAGAAAGCCACTTACAACTTACTAAAAGGAATGTGCAAGCAAACCACAGAGGAATCTCCTTGTCATCATTGCCAAGTTCCTTGCAAGAGTCCTCCTTAACCGCCTTAGTCAGCACATGTAAGACGTCCGCTTGCCAGAGAGTCAAGAGGGCTGTGGAACAGTTGATGTGGTTGTTTACTCTGTTAACTTCAGGAGACATGCCAAGGATAGAACAGGGACATCATCTGTAGACTGGACTAAGGCTTTGTCCACATGGAAACAGAACTTTCCCTATATGATTGTTTTCTTTGTCGTTTTCACAAACTGTTCTGTAAACATGGCACCATTTCAAGAAATAGCTGTGTCCACATGAAGCCACTGAAAATGGCTGAAAACCCTGTAGCGGTGTGGCTATGACATCATTGTTCCACAAAAGTTCCATATAGGTAGGCCACACAAAATCGCAAAGGTGGCATTTCAGACTTATCCACTGTGGGATCCAGGTGGACAAAACACCTATACTATGCAAAACGTTTGCAGATTCACCTTAACTTGCCTCCTGTGTGTACAACTTGTACCCAACGACGTGTAGCAGAGCCTCCCCATGCATGCATCAGACTGATCAATCACAGCTGGATTCATGGTATCCAGTTCTCTTCTTTGTGATGTCATTGTTGAGAGCAACGCATGCACAAATGAACAAACAGAAGAACTGAATTGTGATAGAACGGTATCTGCAAGCGTGAAAGTGAACATTTACAAGATGGCAGTGAAACCAACTACTTTGTATGGCTTGGAGGTGGTTTTGCTGACAAAAAGACAGTAGGTGGAGCAGGAGGTAGCAGACCTGAAAACGCCATGATTTCTACTTAGACTTGACAATGATGGACTGAATTAGAAATGAGCATATTAGAGGGACAAAATGAAAGGGGCAAGAATGAGGTGATTTGGGCATATGCAGAGGTACATGGGCTATATCAAGAGAAGGATGCTGAGCATGGAGTCACTGACCAGGCACAAGGAATTAAAAAAAAAGGAATGCCAAAGAGAGTTCTTGAAGTTTAGTCTCACTAACTAACTAAACTAAACTTCAGGAAGTTGTTGACTGATTGGGAATGTTGATTAGGAAAACGATCATGCTCTTTCAGCTTTTTGTCTTGTTTATGTGCAGGTTAGTGGAACATTCTGAGGTGGAAATGTAAATTTTTAACTGGAAAATATGTCTGGAACAGCATAACAATGTTGGATATCAGAATTTAGTTTGTCAGGAGGATCAAATTATTTCACATTATTATCTCCAGCAATCACCCTCACACGATATCTCAAAAAGTAGTCCACAGATTTTGATATTTTGTTGGGAGGCAGTTGTCTTGGGGCAGAAGAGATCAAAATTCTGACTGCCTCTTCTGTTGGTTGGCCAAAATAATAATGGCTGACAATTAATATTAGTTATTATTAGTTATTAGATTTTTTGTGCATATAAAATAATCTGCTTAATTTATGCAATTTACAAGGCAATAAGATATTGAGACTTCAAATTCATTTAAAATATATTTCTAAGCAAACCTTAGTATTCAACAAAAATCATAACCTTCTTTTCATTGTTAAAGCAGAAGGTGCAAACTGCAGCAAAATAACCATTTGCAACTGTGCCCCAAAGAATGACCCAACATCACCCTCTTGTGGCTGCGGGTAACTCAAAATGTGAAACGTTCAGTAAAATAAAAAAAGCAAAATTAACTCCCCGTTGACTTGATGTATTTTGTTTACCACAAGTATCACAGTACAAATATATCACAGAAATGCGTTAAAATAAATGAAAATGATAACAAAAATTTCAGAAATACATCAACTAAAATATCTGTACAGCAAACATTTTCTGTTGCTTTTGTCCCTGTCTGCGAAACAGAATATGAATTGTTTTATATTTACAGATTGACATGCTGAATCAAAGTGAACACACACACATAAGTAGTCGTAACATTATTATTCATTATGTACATAATGAATTATGTACATTAATGTACAGTGTACATAATGAATAATACAATTCAAATGTAACAATAATTTTATATGACTATAAAAACAATTTTTGCTATTTATTTATTTAGGATACTTTTTTGCATAGTAAGTATCATGCCTAATTACTTTCAATAGACATCAAACTGAACATATTTAATAATTTCCACACTGACCTCTGCAGCATTATAATCTCAACTTTTCTGAGAGTTTTGCTGCTTCTGTCTCTCTGACAGAAAATTTCATTTTGTAATAACAACCCCTGAAACCAAAAGAAGAAGGACACCAGAATATCTTTTATCTATCAGACCTTTGTGCCATCATCAAATGTAATGCTAAAGAATGAAATACTGAAAGAAAGGAATCCTGCTCATCACCAAATTATGACTATCAAATCCTTTCATAAATACACAAAAACATAAACACAGGTGTGACCACACAACCCCTGCCCTCCTCTGTCAGGTGGTGGAAGGAGCGAGCGTGGTGCGAACTGCAGGGCAGCAGCACATCTCTGTGAGAGTGAATTGCACCATTCTGTTTGCCGTTAGGTGGATTTAAGCTTTATGTGCTGGGAGGGTATTTTGCATGATATGGACCATTGACTGCTTTTCCATAGCTCTGGGACAATAATGAGATTTTTTTTTCCCTCCCCCAGAATATCACTGCCGCCATTCAGCGCGCTGATTGTGTTTATGAAATTATGCATATATCTCAATGCCGGAGCAGACGAAGGGAAAGCTATTTTCTAAACAAAAGCAAATTGTCTTCTCTCTTATTGTGATTGATGCATTATATGTGCTGTTTAAATATACAGAAAAAATTAATAAAATTCAAAATCAATGCTCCACCAACTGGGGGGGGGCTTTTAACATTTACATTACGAGGGAAACAGGTTTGCTGGAAGCAGACTTATTTTGCTCCCACTGATCTGCTGTCATCACCACAACGTCTGTACACTCACAGAAATATTTAATCCTAACTTTTAAGATTTATGTAATTTTATTACATGACAAATTCCCATTTACTTTTTTTTTTTAGATAATTTTAATACAAACCCACCAAATAAACCTTATATGATGCATAGTCATTACTGCAATAAATCCTATTCATTTGAAATGCATAATCCTCAGCTTTATGTATTCAGTATTAATAAAATATAATTACTCTAAATCAATAATAATGACAGTATTTATTTAAAATACATAAAATATATTGTTTGAATTGCATAATAATCATGGGTGCAATTTGGTGGGTAGATAGGGGGGACATGCCCCCCCCACACCTTTTCAACCAGGGGGGGACAGAATATGGTATGTCCATCCCACCTTCTGACATATATGTGTGTACTTGAAACATGCTATGCCAGTCTTATGTGCAAACCATGTCAGTCTTATGTGCAAAACCATGTCAGAATAGTATCTTTGTTTCTGCAAGTTTGTATTTTTAGCAGCATTGATTTGTTTACAACACCTGTTTCTTGTTTGTCACATTCAGAATTTTCTGGGACTGCATTTGCCCAGATTTGAAACCAAAAATAGTTGCCTCTAGGGACTAGTGTCTACACATAAGTATCAATGGACCATGTGTTAATTTACTAAAGTCTGAAAGTTAGAAAAGGAAATCATAAAAGCTATCTGGGACCTCAAAAAGCCCATCTGCAATTATTGCTTGATCTCCAAAATCAGTCTATGCAAGCAAAATTATGTTCAGTATGAGTGTTGTCATTAGTGCCTCTTCGAAAATTAAATTCATGATAAGTAATTTATCCTAAACTTATGATCTGTTGTTTTTTCAAACTTACGCAAAAAAAAAAAATCTTGAGGAAAAAAATACAGTATGCGATAGTTAATAATTATTAAGAGCCTGTTCTTTCATATTTATGAATACATTTTACCACATTGCAGTTGTTTTTTTTAATGAAAACTCAACCTATCATTCTTTTTGAGTTCTACACATGTGGTGATACCTTATTTACACCAGGATGTTATTAAAATCAATGCTGGCTATTCTCAGAATAAAGTACTTATATCCACAGTTTCAAATTGCATAATTCAAATGGTGTCCACTTTATGGTCTTCTCAAAACATTAAAATTACTGTTCTGGATGCTCAGAATGCATCTGAGCTTATCTAGAAACCGTTGGCGTCCCAGACCCCTGGCCTATGGGCTTCGGCCCTGCAGGCCTCGCAGTTTGTCCCCCCAAATTTCTAGTTCTAAATTGCGCCCTTGATAATAATTATGTTACCTATGCCATTTATCTTGTATAGGTAACATCATTATTCTGCAATTCAAACAATATACTTTATGTATTTTAAATAAATACTGTCATTATTATTGATTTAGAGTAATTATATGTTATTAATACTAAATAAATAAAGCTGAGGATTATACATTTCAAATAAATAGGATTTATTACAGTAATGACTATGGATTCATGTAAGGTTTATTTGGTAGGTTTGTATTAAAATTATCTAAAAACATAAATGGGAATTTGTCGTGTAATAAAATTACATAAATCTTATAAGTTAGAGTTAAATATTTCTGTGAGTGTGGTTTAAATGTCATTTATAAAATATTTGAGTTTTTATTGTGTAACGCCTTATTGATCTTTTTTTCTTGCAGAAATTCTGTAGTGCAGTTTACATGTGTTGTTCACATATTTAGGAGAGATCTGTAGTTATGTGGTTATGACACTCTACATTTCCACTGCATTATTGTTTGCACTAAATCTACATTAAAGCTCTCACATCAGTGTACAGCGGTCAGAAATTCAAGAATCTACTGGTTGGTAGAGAGATATAGAACATTAGTTATTTCTGCTATGCTCAATTTGTCATTGCTTATTGGCACTTGGTTTACAGTGGATACCTGGAAGACAAACAGGCATAAAATCCAAACCTCCATCCAATTTTGGTGGTGTAAATCCATAACAGAAAAAATGAGGGTGACTGAGGCACATTTGAGATATAATGCAAAATGTACACCAAATGGGCTTTTCGAGATTAAATTAAAATGTCCACAAAATCCACAGTCCGGATCAGATCTGGATCAAACTTTGCCAGGCAATAGTGAGTGCCAGTCTGCACCTCACTTTCAAATATGAGAGTGATTGGGGCACGTTTGATTAAGATATAATTTAAAATATACATAAAATGGGTTTTCAATATTCAATTTAAATATCTACAAAATTTGTAATCTGAATCAGATCAGGATCAAACGTCAGTCGATAAAGGATTCCATCCTACACTACACTGTCCAATATTAAAGAAATGTGATATTTTTTTGACAGCGTTATGAATTTTTGAAAAGTCATTCAATGGTAAATATAGGGATTTTTCCAAATTTGAAGATTTTTTCTGACTTTCACATTTGACCTATGACCTTGAAAATTGAATCAGTTCTTGCCTATCAAGATATGAATCTTTAGTAAAAATTTATATGAAAAATTGTGAACTCCAGGCTGTTCATAACAAACAAACAAGCAAGGATAAAAACAACCTCCTAAAATTTTGTTGGCTCAGGTAATAACAACAACAATAATAATAATAATAAGGATAAATGTTTTTTTAATCAGTGTTCTATCAGTATTACTCTGAGTGATCTAGTTTTCCTGCAATTAAGTGGAACTGATGAGAACCATGTAAAAACAAAATCAGCAGTGTACTTTCTTTCATAAAAAATAAGTACAATAAATAAAAACATTAAAGATCAGTTTAGGCTGAATGTAGTTTTTTACTGCATTGCAGCGCTCTTCAGTGTTCAAGCATATACAGTGGATTGACTTTAATATGCTTGCAGCGTGTTCTGTGCAAGTGTAATGTCGAGGAAAATGTAAGTATTGGATCAGGACTCGGTATCAGCAGATACTCAAGATTAGATAACTTGGATTAGGATCAGGGGCAAAAAACAAAACAAAAAAACAAAAACAAAACAACCCCTGATTGGGACATCTCTACTCACAAATATGTATGAAATCATGTGTCTCTGGAATTGAACTTTGACCCTGTTTTGGCTCTCTGCTTCTCATCAAATTCAAGCCCACATTTAATTTAAGCCAGTGACACAGTGAGATGCTTTCTCTGAGCTCAAGGTCAAGGTCAAATTTAGGGAAATATTAAAAGAAAAGCACTTTGTCAGTTAAAAAATAGACGTTAATTTGAGCGACAGTCTCCAGAAAAGCTGATCCCAGTCTGACTTGTGTTGGATTGCGTTGCATCCAGAGTGGTTTTCTCTTCGGCTCAGTCAAAGTCTTTATTTCTTCTCGCTCAGTTCAGTTCTGTTTTACAGTGTAAAGTGAAATCACAGCGTCTTTGCGTCGTCTGCAACACATAACTCAGTGTGTTCTTTGAACTTCAGGATGCTTCCAAGGGGCAGATGGGTAACTGTGCTGCAGACGATAACAATGACCTCGGCACAGGATTTTGCACAGACAGTTCTCACTGATACTAGGTATACCTGACTGATACCTGACCTGTAAAATAATAAAATGCTTCTGTTCTAGATGTCTGAAATTACAGCTCTCATTAATACTTACATGCTTCTGACTTGAGGAACTGTTGTGTTTTGTGGTTTTCATAATCAATAACCATTTTTTATGCAGATGGTATATCAGAAATTATGTCTTTGTGCATGCGTGTGTGCATGTGTGTGAAAGAGATAGAGAGTCTACACAATATGTGGTAGACAGTTGACACTTACACCATAGGTACCCATATGGTACAGTTTGAATGAATTTGTGTCAAATGGAGGGGTTGTGTTGGGAGACTCAGATGAAGAGTATCCACCTGCATTCTGAGAGAATGTCAGCTATGATGTTTTGGATCTCTTTGTGGCTTGAGAAAACCGAGGGGACACCCACGTTACACCTGGATGCAGCAGATGAATTTAGACATGTGGGAATGGACTGGTTGTCTGTCTGAGTGGTTGTCATCCATGACTAAGGTGGTTCTGTGGTGTCATGGACACAGCGATGCACAACACCAGGGCATGCTCGCAGATGTGACGTGATTTCGATTTTGCAAATAAATGGCGATTTAATTAATTCTTTCTGAATGCAATAATAACTGGAGCACACACCTCCACCAATACGAGTTTTCTATTCCACAAATTTGTACCTTGGAAAAAAAAAAATTAAGGTCAAAGTCCTGTTAGAGGGCAGCATGGTGACTTAGTGGTTAGCACTGTTACCTCACAGTGAGAAGGTCATGGGTTCGATTCCCACCCGTGGCCTTTCTGTGTAGAGTTTGCGTGTTCTCCCAGTGTTTGCATGGGTTCTCTCAGGGTGCTCCGGCTTCCTTCCACATCCAAAGACACGCAGGTTAGGCGGACTGGACACTTTAAATTGTCCGTAGGTGTGCGTGCGGGTGTGACTGTGTTTCTTTGTCTGTTTGTGGCCCTGCGACAGACTGGCGTCCTGTCCAGGGTGTACTCCACCTCATGCTCTATGACTGCTGGGATAGGCTCCAGCCTCCCGTGACCCTTAATTGGACTAAGTGGTTGAAGATGAGTTTGAGTCCTGTTAGAAGTGGATTTTCATAAGCTAAAATATAGTACAAAATATAGATCAAAAGTGCTTTTCAATGTTAAAATCAAATATCTGCTAAATCTGCAATATGGATCAAACTTAGTCTATTCATTGAGAGTGTTACTTTGCACCTCAGTGTCACAAATGAGAGTGACTGACGCACTTTTGATTGTGATATAATGCAGAACACACACCAATGGGCTTTCAATAAATAAGTCCCTTCGGCTGCTGCCTTGTTTGCACTCGAGGTCGCCATAGCAAATCCAAGGTGGATCTGCATGTAGATTTGGCACAGGTTTTACACCGGATGCCCATCATGATGCATCTCCACATTACATGAAGAAATGTGGCAGGGTGGAGTTTGAACCGGGAATCTTCCACACTGAAACCAAGCGTACCTGGCCACCACCCCTGCAGTATTAAATTCAAATGGCCACAAAATCCACAATCCAGATCAGATCCAGATCAAACTTTGACAGGTGATAGTGAGTGCCAGTCTGCATCTCACTTTCAAATATGAGAGTGATTGGGGTACGTTTGATTAAGATATAATGTAAAATATATATTAAAAGGGGTTTTCAATGTTAAATTTAAATTGCCACAAAATCTATAATCTGGATCAGATCTGGATCAAACTTTATCAGTTGATGAAGGATTCCATCCTACATAATGCTCTCAAATATGAAAGAAATTTGATCTTTTTTGAAAATTCATTCAATGTTCAAAGTAGTTTTTTTCCCCAATTTTCCAAGTTGGTTGCTGACTTTGACTTTGAAAAATTGAATCAGTTCTTGTCTATCAGGATATGACTCTTCAGTAAAAATTTCCGTAATGATACGTATATGAAAAATTGTGGGATCCAGGCTGTTCACAAACAAACAAACAAATGTACAGGAACAAAAACATAACCTCCTCCAACTTTGTTGGTGAGGTAATAATAATAATAATAATAATAATAATAATAATAATAATAATAATAATGGCTACACACTTGATACTCACACCATGGGTAAACTGTGGGGAAGAGATGAGCTGAATCAAGTTTTGGGTTAGCTGGATCTTAGTCTTGATCCAGGACAATTGTAAACTTTCCCATTCCAACTCCTCACTCAACTTCTCAAGTGCTGTAATCAGGACATCCATTGATTCTGCAAAGATCACAGCATCATCTGCAAAGTCAAGAGCAGTTAACATGTCCTTAAGCAGCACCTAAAGTATGCACTGAAATCATCCTGACAAGAGAATTGTTCTTAGACTACAGCTTTGAACATTGCAGCACCAATGAACAATCATTAATGATCCTTTCAAGGCTTTTTTCTCACTTGACATTTGTATTTTTGTTTTGTCACTCTTACTATTTTTTGTTCTGCCCTCCAATAATAACCGACAGTCTTACTTTCTTCTCCAGTCTGTTGCTCACAGGCACGCTGTAAGGCAGCGATCGATTTTGAGCCATCGAATCTATGAGGACAATAATGATGAACAATGAACAGACAGCTGCATCCTCTGTGATCTGGACCAAAACTGATGGCCTTTGTAAGAGTGTAATGCCTCATCTGCTGGATAGTATGACAGAAAAGAGGTACACACTATCTGATTTTTCTGACTCACTCAGTCTCATCTGATTCTGGCTGTAAACAGATAAACAAATCTAAAGGTGGAAAGCCTTTGTTTTGATTTTATTTATAAAATTATTTTTAAGGTATATTTCTGTTTGATTGTGTTCATTCAGCTGCAAATTACAAAGTGTACCATAAAGTCAATGTGCTATGTACCTGTGGGATCTTATGCTCAGCGTGTCAATCTGTGTAACATGTAATAAACCTTATTTAAAGGTACAATGTGTCAGATTTAGGGGTGTTTATTAGCAGGAATGGATCATAGCATTCATGACCATCTGTTCATTTGTGAGTTTCCTGCAACAGCATTTCCTACATGGGAGTGCGCCCTCTCATCCGCCCTTTTCAGGTTTCAAATCCCGCAAAACCTCAGAGATGTCACCGTGCTGCGAGATCTCAGTAACATTGAGAACTGCACTGAGCTCTGATCAGGCTGCACTTTAACTGTTGCACACGGACAACACCATTAACATTGCAACATAAAACTATTTTTATATTGTGCCTAAAACTTTCATGAATGTATTCTCTGGGTTTATAGATGTTGTTATTGTGTTTGTTTTATGTAAACGTGAGAATCACAGGCTGTCTCTCCGTTATTTTCAATGGGAGTTGCTGTGAGCTACGCTCACTTCCTGATCATGTCGTTCTGGGGGAAAGTGAAGTTTGCTCTAACGTCTTGATTATTGTTCTTTACAACACTGTTTGTCCTCTTTGTTCCAGATTAATATATATAATATGTCTTAAATTTGGTTTGCGTTCATTAAATTCCACGCAGATTAAACGTAACAGACACGGATTATTCGTTATAATTGTTTTAGCAAGTTTTCAGGGTATCATGCAGCAGTCTCTTATTAACGTGATGAAAAGCATAAAAAATACATTTTTTGTAGTATAATATTCATTTACAGTTGTCATCATATGGATTCTCTATGTTGTTTTGGCTACAGTGACTCTCTGGCATGCAAGGGATTATGGGATACATGAAAACCCTGGATGGAGGCCGCCATGTTGATATAGTAGCTCATAGGGGAAACTGGAAAACTGAAGAAAAAAAAATAAGAGGAAGCAGCGGCTGCTCCCCATACACTGTCTACTGGTTGGTAGAGCAGGTTAACAAATTTGCCACCCCTCATTTTTTGTGTGTGTGTGATATTGAGGATTACACATATTGCTTATCTAAATAGAAGGCAAAAGAAGTGTGAATACAATTGCTAAAGAAGCAAAAATGTGAAGGGAAACACTATCATAACTGGGGAAGGCATAATGCAATCTGAAACCTCACCACTAGATGACACTAAATCTTACACACTGTAGCTTTAAAGAAAGAAAGAAAAAAAAGTTTGAATGTTAATGTCATTGTGTGTCTAAACAATTTACTTATCTGTAAACATTGCATTCTATTTAAAGCTAGAGGTGACACAAAGAAGTGGATATGTGTGCCAGGGCCCAGCAGCCGTCTGTACTTCTGTCCTTCTACTGAATTAACTGCAGGTGGGGCTGCTGTTCCATCAAAGTACAAATACCATGGAAATCAATGTGAGAGTTAAAAATATGGAATAAAAACATGCACCAACTCTTCCTGGACTAAAAGCTGTCCTGTGCAGACCTTGAAGTTGACTGGTGGTGGTGCTTATGCCCAGATAACGAAGTATGAAGCAGATGAGAGAGTCTATGATGCCCACAGATGGGATGCCAGTCCATCGCAGGTTACTTCTCCAGCCAAGGCTGGTATCATTTACAACTGTGTGGACTGAGACAGTCTATTAACTCAACTCTTATCCCACAGAAGAGTGACAGGAATAATTTGTGCAAGAACAGTATCTGTAAGAGTGAAATTGAAACTTTACAAGATGGTAATGAGATCAGCTGTTTGGCTTGAAGGCAGTGA
The DNA here is from genome assembly GCF_902500255.1 of Thalassophryne amazonica. Lineage (NCBI taxonomy): Eukaryota > Metazoa > Chordata > Actinopteri > Batrachoidiformes > Batrachoididae > Thalassophryne > Thalassophryne amazonica. The sequence goes on from NC_047111.1 coordinate 91,034,643, forward strand.
CGCTGCCAAAAACACAGGAGGCTGTGTTATGATTAATATTAATTGAATCCAAAATGCAGACAGAATAATCACAGAGCAGATTAAATAAAAATTGCTTTATTTACCAAAAGTAATCTGAAACAGTCCAGAGATGAGGTGTGGTTCAAAAATGTGAGGTGAAAGGAGACGAGTCAGGCTGTGGTGGGAGTGTCACGAAGAACAACACTGGGAGAAAGGAACGAGACAGGCACATCATAGAGCCGAGGAATGTGGGAAAATAATCTGACAAAGAAACCAGAACAGTGACCAACTTAAATAGTGACACAAAAATGACCAGACGAGTGACAGGTGCTGTGATCATAGCGGGAATCAGCTTTTTGCCTTTTGTTCCCATGTATAATTTTAGTATGAATCCTATACAATGTTTCATAAATGAAGCTTCTGGTGCTTCTTTGTCTTCGGGCGTTTCCACACATGAAAGTCCAGACAAGTTCTGAACCAGGGTTCATGTTTATATACATTCGGTCCATTTGGTTTCGAACCCTTCATGATGTACTTACATCCTGATGTCATCTTCTGTGTAGGCTTGACATTGATTGGCTTGTATGTATGTGTCCGATGTCAGCTTGTTGTCAGTGTGTTGTTGTTCTGTTTAACACAAAAAACGTTCTGTGTGAACAGAGAAAAATGAATGAATGGATTCTGTAGATCATTTGGATTTGTCTGCTGTGAGGCTCCACACTGTGTGGTTGTGACACTTGGACAAGAACCACTGACGTAAGGTGACAACTGGACGTTTTTGATATGAGGTCTCTTTTGGGATCCTTGCGTATGGCTGGACTTTGTGTCAATGATTACTAAGGGAGACTCAGATGAGGAGTATCACTTGCATTGTTAGGGAACATCAGCTACGACATTTTGGCCATGTGGCACCTTTCTCTGGGCACGATCCAGCACATAGGTGCCTCAGCGTTGAAGACCCCAGCAACTGGAGAAGACTAAGGGGACGGCCACATTTCACAAGAGGTGGGGATGGATCGGTTGTCTGGCAAAGTGGTTGCCATCCAGGAGTCAAGGTGGTTCTGTGGTGGATGCAGTGCTGCACAGAACCGTCACATGCTCTCAGACCTGACCTGACCTGACCTGACCACCCCACTACTGATACTGTTCTTGCTGGATTACATTATCTGTAAGAGATTACATGAGAAAGTTAATCTACAATGTCTATCAGGTGGACACACATCTCATACGTGATGATAATTCTGAGTGATGAAGAGTTTAAAACCCCCCAAAACAAAGCAAAAAAAAAAAAAAAAAAAAACAGAAAAAAAAAACCAATCTTCTCAGCCCAGTACACAAAAACAGTCCGGTGGATCAGTTTCACATGTGGAGCCGTCGCTGTTCACGGCCGCAGACTATTTGCCATTCCCAGAAGGTCATTTGGTTAATGCACATTTGAGTTTTCATGGACTCTTAACTACTTTTTAATCAGCAATTATTAGTGAATTGGAAGGCTGTGCAGGCGCATGACTCTCCACCGGCGGGAGAGTGCCCATCAATGTCACGTCAATTTCCATGCCAAAGGCTACATTAGGCCTGGAGTCTGCGAGGAAACAGCCACCTGAGTGCCTCGTCTCCCCATCCGCAGCACTCTCCCCATCAACTATTGACTCTATTACACAGCTCTGTCAAAAAAATTTTCCGCTTCAAAAGAGGAGCAACCATTACATGGCTGTGCAGAGAGATAATTTAGTGATGCACATAAAATTAAGTGCATATCCACTGAACACTGCTCATTATTGCACTTGAATTCCTACAATGCTGGGCTCATATTGAGCCTCCTGGATGCTTTGCCAACCTTTCGTTCCATTCTCATTTTCAACTTGATTATTTAGGCTGATGTACTATATAAATAGCTGTCATTTTCATCTATATCTAACCCACCTGTAATTGGCAATTAAACATGCCAGCGTCTCAGACTGGCTCTTAATTACCGTTAATAAATGCTGAGGGGCCCTGATATCTCCTTGCAGGCTGATGATGTCACACATGAATATGCATGGCTCCCAGGTACTCTCCGGCTCCGCTTTTCCGCGCCGATGCACACCGACGCGGCGGCCGACCGCTTCTTCATTCCACCTAAGCGGTGGCTCTGCTGCACGCGTGCAGTGGCATTTCTGCACAATGTGGATTGTTTTTGTTTATACCGGGAGCTGTCACATCCAGCCTGTTAGTGCCGGCCCCTGGGAAATTTACACGGAGCCGCTAGTACGCGGCGACACCATCAAATGAGCTGTGCTCACAATTGGAGACGTTTGCGTGTCACTGTGTCCGGTGAAACGTTTTTTGTTTAAATGTGAAGAATTTTCTTGAAATACCAAGCTGTAAAACCCAAAAAGAGGAAGCATTCGAGTGCATGTGTGTACTTTGAAGAAATTAACCTTTTTATTCGTTACAAACAACAATCTTTGCATTTATCATAGCGTGCACATTGCTGAGAGCTGACGACTCTGCGAAGCTTGAAGGCCAAGAGGACGTCCAAGTCTCACCTGGCTGCAGCAGATAGATGGCTGCATTTTGGGATTGGGTTGGACCGATGGTTGCAAACCGAATCTCAGGACGGTTCTGTAGTGTGCCAAGTACAATACCTGCCCCCAGACCTGAGCTGTGTTCACCATCACCCTGTCTGGTCAACAGGAACAAGTTTTGTAATGTTGTCTCTTTACACCACCAGAGTGTTGCTGAAATGAAACAATGAAAAAGTGCTTGTAGTGCAGATGCTTTTATTTAAAGTGTTTAACAAAAATATTCCATTAACCATTGAAGAATTACAGCCATTTTTGTACACACTTCCTCTTATTTTCAGAGTAATAGGACAAAATCAGTGACTAATTGAACAAAATAGAAGGATTATTGTCAATACAAATCATCAGTTTGACAGTGAGTTTTCTTTAGACAGAAGAGCAGGTGACTTTGTAAGACAGCAGTTGGAATACTTTAAAGACTGGGATTTGAATTCAGTTGTGTGCTCCAGGCTACCTGTCTCTGTCCTTGGATAGGATGTTTCATCTGCAATGTTCCATTCCCTATCAGCCTTGGTTAGGGTTAGAAACATTATCACTGAGCTACCATCACTGTCCTGTAAAAGGTGTGGGAAAATGCCTGATATCAAGAAGGACATGAACGTATTTAAAAAAAAACAAACACCATATAAAAACACCACATTTTATTGATTACCTCTTATCAAGCGGTCAATACAAGTATGATCCATCTGTTCCTCTGTAGATGAACCATGGTCACAGATGTACAGTCATGAAATGACATGAATGAGAAGCAGGGCGCTCTTATGTCCACATCTGCTGGCGGTGTGTCTGGCTGGCCCCACGTGCATGTCTGGCCCGACACGCGTGTCTTGTGGACGGCACGCCACAGGACAGACACTGCGTCATGTGGAACAGAGCTCAAATGGGTGACGTGACATTCAGATTGTCCGCTGCGTGTTATGATCTGACGGTCTGTTTCACCTAGGGTAGCCTGTCAATGTGCACGGCGTGCACTCGCTCGCTCCAGCCCATTCCAACAGCGACATATGTTTTTATGTATGTCCACGTGAGAACAGCAAGCACACACATGCTCGTGTCCGTCAAAACACGGTACGTGTTCTGCAGCTGTGAAGTCCAAGACCAGAGATCTCAACATCTGCAGCTGTTGGTGGACACAGACCCAACCCCTGTAAGTCCAGCGCACACACCAACACACCATCTGTACATCCACATATCAGCAGCTCATGCAAGTGCACCCACCGCTGGCATGCCACGTTTATGGATGGGGAGGGGAGCACAACACACGCATGATTCACACGTGTGTGCTGGGGGAGCCGACACTCTGGAATTTCACGTGTGTTGCTGTTTTGCAAAGCCACACTCATGGGGGAACTTAGACAAATTTCACATCCAGCTCGAAGGTGATTGTCTGCTGACTGTTGTTGTGCTAATAGTGCGAATCGCCACACATTTTCTAAGTGCCAAGTGAGCTGTGTTAGATGTTCATGTGTGTCAGCTGGAATTTGGCTGACACCTGCAGCTGGTGTGTGCAAATAGTTGTAGCAACAAGTGTACAAGGTGTTGGAGACTGGTATTGATTTTTACACATATTGCATACGATTCCTGCTTCATGTACATTTCATGCGCAATTCAACCACATCCGAACTACGTGTGAAGGGACCCTTAGGGACGTAACCTGTGACAGACTGGAATTCTATCTAGGAAAAGTCACAGACTCTCATCACATTTAGGTTATGGAATCCTTGAATGAGCACTGGCCTGATGGGTCTTAAGCCACCAAGACACCCATAACAGATCGGAAGGTGTTATTTACAGCGCATCTGGAAAATATTCACTGAGCTTCACTTTGCCCACATTTTGCTATGTTACAGCCTTATTCCAAGATGGAGTAAATACATTTTTCCCTCAAAATTCTACTCACAACACCCCATAATGACAATGTAAAAAAAAAGGTTTTTGAAATGTTTGCAAGTTAATTAAAAATAAAAACTAAGAAACGACGTGCACACCCTTTGCTCTATACTTTGTTGATGCACCTTTGGCAGCAGTTACAGCCTCAAGTCTTTTTGAATATGATGTCACAAGCTTGGTGCATCTATAGTTGGCCAGATTTGTCCATTCCTCTTTGCAGCGCCTCTCAAGCTCCATCAGGTTGGATGAGGAGCATCGGTGCACAGACATTTTCAGATCTCTCCAGAGATGTTCAATCAAATTCAGGTGTGGGCTCTGGCCTGAACTCAAGGACATTCAGAGTTGTCCTGAAGCCACTCCTTTGATATCTTGGTTGTGTGCTTAGGGCCATTGTCCTGCTGGAAGATGAAATGTCATCACGGTCTGAGGTCAAGAGCATTCTGGAGCAGGTTTTCATCCAGGATGTCTCTGTACATTCCTTCATTCATTTTTCTTTCAATCCTGACTAGTCTCCCAGTTCCTGTTGCTGAAAAACATCCCCACAACATGATGCTGCCACCACCATGCTTCACTGTAGGGATGGTGCCTGGTTTCCTCCAAACATGATGCCTGGCATTCACACCAAAGAGTTCAATCTTTGTCTCATCAGACCAGAGAATTTTGTTTCTCGTGGTCTGAGAGTCCTTCCGGTACCTTTTGGAAAACTCCAGGCAGGCTGCATCTGGCCACTCTACCATACAGGCCTGATTGGTGGATTGCTACAGAGATGGTTGACCTTCTGGAAGGTTCTTCTCTCGAGAGAGAGGAATGCTGGAGCTCTGACAGAGTGACCATCGGGTCCTTGGTCACCTCCCTGAGTAAGACCCTTCACCATTGATCGCTCAGTTTAGACGGGCGGCCAGCTCTAGGAAGAGTCCTGATGGATCTGAACTTCTTGCACTTACGGATGATGGAGGCCACTGTGCTCATTGGGACCTTCAAAGCAGCAGAAATGTTTCTGTACTCTTCCCCAGATTTGTGCCTTGAGACAATCTTGTCTCAGAGGTCCACAGCTCATGCTTGGATTGTCCTCTGACATGCACCATCAGCTGTGGGACCTTATATGTAGACAGGTGTGTTCCTTTCCCAATCATATCCGATCAAATGACTTTACCCCAGGTGGACTCCAATTAAGCTGTAGAAACATTTTAAGGATGATCAGTGGAAACAGGATGCACCTGAGCTCAATTTTCAGCTTCATGGCAAAGGCTGTGAATACTTATATCTTATATACGTTTTATATATATAAATATATATATATATCAATCAAACTTTTTCATAGTCATTATGTGGTATTGTGTGTAGAATTTTGAAGAAAAAACATCTCAAGGATGATCAGTGGAAATAGGAAGCACTTATGGGTTCATGCTGTCTGCAGTGAAACAGAAATCAAAGCAATAATTTTTTTTTTAATTTTACCGTTTCCAATGATGTTAAAACAGTGAGATGCAGGGTACTTTATTCCAGTTTTTAATTTAAGTCACTTAAATTTGCATGGGTCGAATACAATTTACCTCAAAATGTTAAAATACTGTATGCAATCAGGCACTGTACTTGTTTATACTGCTTGCACCTACCTCAGATCTGAGCTCCACATGAATCAAAGGTGCTGAGAAATTTCACTGAGTCAAAGCTTGATACCAAATAAAATAAAATCCAAAAGAGCCTCTTACATATGAAAAAAATTGACCAGACAGTGAATTTTTACAGGTCTGAAGTCCATAACATCAACTTGATTATTATTACAGAATCATAAAATACAACAATACTGCAGTGTGACCTGAACTGGCAGTGAAAAACAGAGCAGAGAACTGTATTGATCTCAGCCAGTATTATAGATCGACTTGTCTCAATGAGTGATGAAGCCGTCTGACTGCTGGTCTCACCTGACAGGCATCCACATCAAAAATCCTGATCCCTGAATTTCACTACAAAGTGACACCCAATCTATCACACTCAACATTTCCTAAAGGAATATGTGAAATCTGATGGGGAATATTAATCACATCTGACTTAGTGTTTGATGAAGACACCAACTCAATGCGTGATTATTCAGCTCGTCAAATAGAAATCAAGTCTGCCTAGATTGTTGTATAAAGTTCCGAGTTTTAGATTGTGCTAGTGTACATTCCTTTAGATTAAAAATTCATTTAATTTTAGATTCTGTTATCTTTATAATGTTTGCTTTATATTTAGTTCAGTTTGTGGTCATACGTATTCAGTTAGCTTTATAGTCGGTGTTAGATTACGTTCATTGTATATTTAAACAGCTTCTCACTTTTTCTTCATATTGTCTTTATATATATATATATATATACACACACACATACACACTCCATTTTCCCATCAGAGGGCCCAGGGCTCTCCACAAGATATTCTGCCTGACGATGGGGTGGGCCGATGCACAAGCATGACCAATATCATGTATATCGGAATGCCAATTTCAATAAAATGTCTAATTTCATCACAAATAAAAATATATCACAAATAACTCACCTGATTGTGTCCATCTTTTGTCCCTTTCTCATTCATTAAATGTATTCCAAGTAATTTCACTTTTTTCCAGGTGGGCATTTAACCAACATTCTTCTTCATATATATATATATATATATATATATATATATATATATATATATATATATATATATTGGAAGATGCAAATCACCAAGTTAAAGCTCTTGCTTTATATTTTATTAGCTTTGTATTCAGTTTGTGCTGGTTAGTTTTATATTCATTTACCTTTTGAATTAAAGCTTTATATTCTGTTAGCTTTGTATTCACTTAGTGCTTGTGTTTATTCAGTGACTGCAGATTCAGTCAACTAGTATTTCTCTTATATTCATCAGTTAGTCTTGTGTTCAATTAATTTACAATGAGCTACATTTATATTCACTTAGCTCCTTACTTTATCCTGTGTTAGCTTGGTATTCAGTTGCTTCAGCTTGATTTATGTAAGGTTAGCGCCTCCATTTAGGTTTATGTTAGTTCTAGATTCAGGTAGTCTGATATTAAATTCATTTTACCTTCAATTAGCGGTGAGATTTTGATGTGGTTAGCTTTATTTTCAGTTAACATTCAGTGCTCAGCTTTAGGTGTAGCTTTTCAGTTCGTGTCTGAATTTAGCTTTATACTCTGTTAGCTTTATATTCACTTAGCTTTTCAATAAAGCTTTTGTTTATTTCATGGGCAGCATAGTGATTCAGTGGTTAGAGCACTTGCCACACATCAAGATTTCCATGCATTTGATTCCTCTAAAGCCCTGTTCTTTTCTCTGTGGGGTTTGCATGTTTGGTAACACTTTACTTGGAGGTATCATCATAATAGAGACATGACACTGTCAGAACTGGTACATGACACAGTCATGAAGGTGTCATAAACTTTATGTCAATGTCATGAACATTTATGACTGCTGTCATTAAGTGTCATTCGGTTTTTATAATGACAAGTTGACATTTTTCGGTTTGTCTTGATTATAACAACTTGACTTTAATAAAAGTGACATGACTAGAAGTTGTCTTTGGCCTTTTTGGTCTTTGGTTGTATGTCAACTTGTCATTACAAAACCCCAGTGTCACTTAGGGCCCCTTCACACATTTGGTCGAATTACGACGAAGCAGTTCAAGTTAGTAAACCATGAAAACATTGCGCCGATGGGCAGGTGTGTACGATCCTGCTGCAAAGGTTTTGTGCATGCTCTTGCACAAACACAGTGCAAGCAACTGGTACGTGTGGAATCACATCTTGCTGCTGCTGTGGAATAAATAAAAAACAAAAAACAGCTGGTACGTGTGGAACCACATCGCACCGCTGCTGAGGAAAACAAACAAACAAAAAATACATGCCACCCACAGGATTTGACCTTACACTTTACTGATTGCCAGCCCAAAACTTTACCACTGCACTACCATCACTAACCTCTAAGTGGTGTGGGAAATTGCCTGAAATCAACAATGAGATGAACGTATTTAAAAAAAAAAACACCACACACCATAACAAACCCTCTTATCAAGTATGAACCGTCTGTTCCTCTGTAGATGACACATGGTCACAGACATACAGTCATGAAATGACATGAATGGAGCAGTGCGCTCATCTCATCATGTCCACATCTGCTGATGCGTGTCCAGTCAGCCCCGCACACGTGTCCTGCCCGACATGCGTGTAGTGCCCGACACTGTATCACAGGGAACAGAGCTCACATGGGTGACATGACTGTCAGATCACCCGCTGCGTGTCATGATCTGACGGTCCATCTCAACCTGGGCTGGGTGCAGCCTGTCAATCTATGCGCTGTGTGCACGCTCGCTCGCTGCAGCCTGTCACCACAGTGATATATGTTTTTATTTATGTCCACGCGATGACAGCGAGCAGACACGTGCGTCACAGTGGCCAGTTGTTAGTCCATGTCCATCCAAACACAGTACGTGTTGTCCAGCCGTGACGTGCAGAACCACCGATCTCTACAGCTGCTCCTGTGGGCAGCCAATTCAGCGCACACACCAACGTGTCACTGTATCTGTTTGCAAAGCCACACTCTTGGGGAACTAACAGTGATTGTTTGCAGACTGTTGTCGTATTAATAGTGTGAATGGCCACACATTTTCTAAGTGCCATGCGAGCAGTGTTAGATGTTCATGCGTGTCATCTGGAATTTGGTCGACACCTGCCGCGAGTGGGTTCGATGGGCTCACACATCACACTCTCTGTCTTTCAGCCACTGGTGTGCTCAAATAGTTGCAGCAACAGGTGTATGAGGCATTCAAGGCAGCAACGAATTTACATGTTTTGCATACGATTACTGCTTCATGCGCACTTCAACCAAATTTGCACTATGTGTGAAGGGGCCTTTAATGACAGCAGTCATAAATGTTTATGACATTGACATAATGTTTATGACATCTTCATGACTGTGTCATGTAACAGTTGTGACAGTATCATGCCACTATTATGAGGATACTTTCAAGTAAAGTGTTACCGCATGTTCTTTCCGCTGTCGGCACTTGGGTTCAATTCCCAGCTAAGCTTGGTAGAAGGATTTGGGGTCTTAATTACTTTAAAAACAATGACCCAATTTGAAACTGCCATATGAGAGTGGTGCTATCATCCCCATAGGGAGCCAGAAACAGACCTGAGCAAGTGTTCCTAAGTCTCATCTGCCTGAAATCAAGTGTCAAGAAGCACTGTGAATGAGATGCTTAGCAAACCGTCACAATAAGGTTGGCTTTGGAGATAAAAGATGTGATGTTACTGATGATGAAAGCCGCAGATGGAGGGCTGCTGTCTTTCCAGAGCTCCATTTCAAATAGTCAGATGCACCACTGAGGGGCAGCAGAGAACTACACGTCAGCATGCCTTTCTTCATGTTACCCACAAACGCATCTTTGTGCTCAAAGATTTTACGACCCAGCTAACTTATGACTGACCCAGAGAGGATCCTGAAGCCAACATGCTGAGTGTGTGAGAGAAACTGTGTAATACTCCACAAACAGTCCCATCTACTATTTCCTGTCTGCAGACCCGAAACATGAATGAATGTGTCTTCACGTGAGGGGTAGTTTTGTTATTATGGTGTAATCCATAAATTTTAGGACAAACATGTCGACTGTCAGATTTACGTAAAAGGCCAACACAACAATCTCCTGATCTTCACCACATACATTACAAAAGCTAGAATAGGACTTGTTAGAGCACATATGGCCAAAAACTACTCTTCTTTCTTTTGGATCCGTTTATTGATTTAGAATATGTTTTTTCCGGGATGTCCTACCTGATGTAAGTCCACATATACAACAAGACTGATGCACAGGTGATTTTGAACCAGGAACCTTCTGTTTGGAAACACTGAAAAAAATGTGTTTCCTGCATCTGAAAATTGGTTTTAGTAACAAAGTGGCAACTGAGCCTCAGGTAGAAGAGGTGGTTGCCAATCAAGTCAAGTGTTGGTTGTTTTCATGCTTGGTTACTCCTACTGTGTCTACGTGTTCTCAAGCAACACACTGAACCTCAAATTGATCCGATTGCAGTTTCAAACCTGTATGAGTATGAATAAGGAAACGTGAGCCTGAGGAAGGGCACCCAACTGTTGCACCTGAGCCAAAACTGCAAAGCCTATAAAATGTGAAAAGATGATGAAAAAGGTTCCGTTAGTATATAATTCATTTTTGAATTTTATGGTTGTGACATGGCAAATGGATCTACCATGAAATTTATGTGCTAAATCGCTTTTTAATCCACATTTTCAAAGTAAGCACAGCAGTCACCAGCATCCTGTGGTTAGTTCTACAGGCTCACCACTAGATGCCACTGTTTTTTCACCATACTCAGTGTTGGCCTGTCTGTATTTTGTTTTTGTCATATTGCATGTTCAAAAATACTAACATGCCTCAAAATGTGGGGTTCACAAATCCTCACCTGTATCCACCAGAATTAAAAAATTTCAGAGCTGAATACACAGTATATTTTACAACGCTGCTAATGGAAATTTATTGGACCCATTTTCACTAAATACCCTTTAGTAATACCTATTAGTCCTCTGCATACCACACTAATCACACAGAATATGATTATTAAATATGATTCAAAGTCCTATAAGTTCTTGAATATGAATATAGAAACCAAAATGTGACAGTTATGATTTAAGGGATACACCCAGCCTTTTCATCAAGGGTTTTCATAATTAGGTTTAATAATAAGGTTTTTGCACCTGTTTGTCTGTTTTTGAACAGGAGCCCACAAAGATTCATATCCTGATAAGCAAGAACTTATTCAATTTTCAAGGTCATAGAAAAACTCCCTATCTTTAACATTGAATGAATTTTCAAAAATTCATAACTCTATCAAAAAAGATCAAATTTCCCGACTGACAAAGTTTGATCTGGATCTGATCCCGATCACAGATTTTGTGGCCATTTAAATTTTACATTGAAAACCCCTTTTAATGTATATTTTACATCATATCTTAATCAAATGTGCCTCAATCACTCTCATATTTGAAGGTGAGGTGCAGACTGGCACTCACCATCACCTGACAAAGTTTGATCCGGATCTGATCTGGATTGTGAATTTTGTGGACATTTGAATTTAATATTGAAAAGCCCATTTGATGTACATTTTACATTATATCTCAATCAAACATGCCTCGGTCACTCTCATTTGTGACAATGAGGTGTAAACTGGCACTCTCAGTGATCCACATTTGTCCGTATTGCAGATTTAGCGGCGATTTGATTTGACATTGAAAAGCCCTTTTGATCTATTGTATTTTACAACCTTAATTCCAATGAAGTTGGGACATTGTGTAAAATGTAAAAAACAGAATACAATGATTTGCAAATCCTGCATACACCACAAAGACAAGATATTTAATGTTCAAACTGATAAACTTTTGTTTTTGTGCAAATATTTGCTGATTTCGAAATGGATGCCTGCAACACGTTTTAAAAAAGCTGGGACAGTGGCATGTTTATCACTGTATTACATCACCTTTTCTTCTAACAACACTTAATAAGCGTTTGGGAACTGAGGACACTAACTGTTGAAGCTTTGTAGGTGGAATTCTTTCCCATTCTTGCTTGATGTATGACTTCAGTTGTTCAACAGTTCGGCGTCTCCGTTGTAGTATTTTGTGCTTCATAACGTGCCACACATTTTCAATGGTCGACAGGTCTGTACTGCAGGCAGGCCAGTCTAGTACTCACATTCTTTTACTACGAAGCCACGCTGTTGTAACACGTGCAGAATGTGGCGTGGCATTGTCTTGCTGAAATAAGCAGGGATGTCCCTGAAAAAGACATTGATTGGATGGCAGCATGTGTTGCTCCAAAACCTGGATGTACCTTTCACCATTGATGGTGCCATCACAGATATGTAAATTGCCCATGCCAAGGGCACTAACACACCCCCATACCATCACAGATGCTGGCTTCTGAACTTTGCGCTGGTAACAATCTGGATGGTCTCTTTCCTCTTTTGTCTGGAGGACACGACGTCCATGATTTCCAAAAACAATTTGAAATGTGGACTCATCAGACCACAGCACACTTTTCCACTTTGTGTCTGTCCATTTCAAATGAGCTCAGGCCCAGAGAAGGCGGTGGTGTTTCTGGATGTTGTTGATGTATGGCTTTCACTTTGCATGGTAGAGTTTTAACTTGCACTTGTAGATGTAGCGACGAACTGTGTTAACTGACAATGGTTTTCTGAAGTGTTCCTGTCTGTTTTTGAGCAAACCTGCCAACAGTGTTTAAAAAAAACCTGAACAAATTATGACATCAGTGGAGAAAAAAGTGCAGCGAAGGCATATCTCTGCCAAAATCACACTGTGTGCATCGTACATGATAAAATTATGATTTTTTTCCTTTTGTCATTCCAACATTTAGTCAGATTTGTTTCACCAGACTAAAGGAGTTGGGCATCAGATTCTGGACAAAAGATGAAGTAATAACGTGGTTCTTCTCTCACTTTTCTAGTGCCTTCACTAAGGAGGTAATTTTTTCAAAGCAGTTTGTATGGCTGACTGTTAGCAGGATTACACAAAAAATACTAAACTGATTTTCTTGAAACTCTGCGAAGAAACCATTAACTTTTTAGAGACAATTAGAGCCAATAATCTGCCAATGTTAAAGAAAGAGGGCAAAAAAAAAAAAAAAAAAAAAAAAAAAAAAAAATCCTAGATCTGCTCCAAAAGTGTACAGCTTCCTCCTTGGCTCACATCCCGCTTTTCCACCAACTTTCAAGAAATTCAGTTGAGTAGTTTTTGTGTAATCCTGTTAACAGTCAAACAGCAGTGAAACTGTAACCTCCTTGGTGAAGGTAAAAAAAAAATAAAAATAGGCATAGGTACAATGCTACGATCTAAGCGCCCGGTCACATAGCACATGGTGATAGCTGAACGAAGGAAAAAAGTCACAAAGTCACAAATCCTTGAGAAAAACTGGACGAACGAGCCTGCACTTCTCCCATCACCGAGAAGCCTGCGAGTCCAGAGTGCATAAAAGAACAAAATGAAGCCGAAACTAACAAAATAAAAATGAAGCGAACAATGACCTTGATGCTTTTGAACAAAATCAAAACAAAACATTCATGATGACTTGAGATGACAGTGGGTATCAGACCGAGCACCAGCCTGTGATCATTTCTGCAGCCTCCCTGCACTCTCCACAGCACCTGCAGGCGTGAGATCTGGTTGTCTTAACAACAGATATGTCTTCACAACAATGTGTGTGCACACACGTTCCAGCTGTCTGTGACTGAGACACTTGGAACGTGAGTGTGTGCACAGCCACAAATGGCTGGAGTGTGTGTAAGGGTGATTCTTAGACTACGGGCACTTATTATGTCCTTTGATCATATTGTATGAAATACAGAAAAAAGGGGAAATTTCACACTTTTATAGTTATCTTTACAATGAAAGTGTGTTAAGAAATTTGTTCTAGTAGTCTATGATGACTTTTTCACCTTTTTTCAGCATCATTATATGCAAATATTGCCGTTTTGTGCTTGTCCCACACCCAGACTTTGATCTTCAATGATAAAATGAATGGTAAAAAAACGTTTTTTCTAATGTTTTAAAATATCTCTGAATAAAATATCAGTAAAATAATCAAAACATAATTGGGGTATTCAATGTCATACAACTGTTGTGATTTTTTTAAACAAAATGTAGTTGTCCCACACTTTTGCCGTAATTTCCACCACAACACTGTAATGTCCCTAAACAGTTTGTATGAAAGATTGTTTGGGTAGTTTCTATGGAGATAAACAGTGACATCAGAGCACATGTATATAGCGCCAAATCACAACAAACAGTTGCCCCAAGGTGCTTTATATTGTAAGGCAATGGTGTGGTGGAAATTACATTTACAAGGCCAATAGTGCCCGTAGTTAAAGAATCACCCGTAAATAGTTAAAGTAGTTGATAAAACATCTTTGCCGCTATTTCTGTATGAAAATGTTGCTTTTTGTTCCACACATGTACGAGTCACGTTCAGCTCGTCTGAGCTTTAGTTATTGATCCGTTCAGATATCGTCAATGTTCGTACAAGACTTCGGACTTGTGAGGATGGACTAAGTTGGACGACAACCAAACGCAATGCTGACGGGACGGGAACTACGCAAATGATGAGGAACCGTCAAGACAGAAAGCAAAACGGAATACGGAAGAATTGAGGTTGTCGTCAGGATTCGTCACATTTTTCAAGAGTTTGAAAATTCTGATGAAGCACCAGCTACATGAACGAAGCTGGACGACAGTTAAACAATGTCTCCAAAGGTCAACGTTAGTCCAAATTTCTTGTTTTGTTTTGGCTTCGGTGTCCTTTGTTAGTGCCATGTGACCGGGGCTTAAGAACAGGTGAGATTAGGTTTGTTGGTTGAAGTATGCACTCTCCAAGTGCCACTCGTTTTTTTTTGTTTTTGATCAGTGTGAAAGTATCTTATGCTTTTAGTGGCATTCACAGACTGTTTGTGTGACACTGAAAGCCCAAATCAATCTCATACATACACCCCCCCAATGTCATCAAATTTCATGAAAATCAGTTTGACCGTTTTGAAGTGATCCTGAAAAAAATGATGTGATTGAAAGCACGAGCACTGTGGTGAAGGTAGTAAAAAAAAAAAAAAAGACAACAAAAAACAGCAAAAACAAGTAATATAACAATTCAGTTTATTTTATTTATTTTCCAGACAGACACATCAATTTCTGGACCACAGTAGAGGATGGAAACCTTTCACAGACATTTTTTTGTCAATAGTAGTATTTGAAAATACAAATATAAAATTAGACTTTCCACATTTGATATGTGAGAGACCCCCATCCATTATTATTATTACTTTTTTTGTATATTTTACAACAGGGCTTAAGCAAGCCATATGATAACCTGAAAGATGCTTTCAGATGTCAGTCAAGTCTGTCTGTCTCTCACCATAAAAAGTAGGTTAACATAAAAAAAAGGGGCAAGTGTTAGGAATGGGCAGATGGCAGACAGGGGTCGCTATGGCCTCACACTGCCATCCACGCAGGCTGAAACGCGTGTCTGGATTCCCCTTGACGACATGCTGTCTGCATGGAGCTCGACGACACGCCAGGGGTGAACATATAAGCTTGTGAAGACTGTTTCACCGTATGAACCCGGCTTCTGCTGCTGGGCTCTCCGGTCCGGCAGACAAGGTCAAACAAAGGCCGAGTAAAAACCACAAATATATATAAATCTATACACATACACTGCAACCACATTTATATATATTTCGTAACGACTTGTGTGAGATGGAAATGGTTTGGACTCAAGAGGGAATTCACCCTGAAACAGTTCAGTAATATTTCTGTCACCTTGCAGAGTTCAGTCTGAACTTGTGAGCATGAACTGATCTCCATCTAGACTCTAATTATGTGATGTTTTCGGACTCGGGGATCTCTCTCTCTCTCTCTGTCAGAGATAAGGACATATCTTCTGCTTTGGAACCGTTAGCACCTCTAGGAACAAACCTCTTTTGGGTATAAATGTTTAAGAACATTCAATAAGCCTTCAAAGTCAGTCTAATTCATTGGAAATGGAGCAGAGCACGGAATGTTTCTCATCTGATTCCCCAGCTCTGGGAGACAAATCGTTCATATTCATAAACCAGATTCACACCCAAGACAACAGAAAAATGTGATGCCAGTTTCAGGGTGGATTTCCCCCCACCCTCCCAACAGGAACAGACTGGGGGGGGGGGGGTAATGAGTTGGCCATTGCCTAGCACTTGCCTCGAGATTCAAGTTTAAATGGATACGGTAGTACACTACAAATGTCAACACCTTCCAGGTTGACTTTTTTCTTTTTTGTTTATTTTCTTAAACCAAGACCCCTCCCCTCTCCCCAAAAATGGATACGCTAGTCTACTAAGATGTGTAACATTCATCAGCTGTAAACTGCTGTCAGTTTGAGATATTATGAAATTACAGCAACAGAGCCATGCTACCTTAAAGTCCAAGCTACAGCATCATAAAACGACTGTTTTTTGTTTTAATCTTCTGCATTGTGAATGTGTCATTTCAAGGTCTAATTATAGCCTGTAAGATTAAAAAAATAAACTCAAACAGATTTGGTAGTTGTTCCGTTTGTTTTTCAGACAAAATGCCAAAATAATTTGACTCAACTGCAGTCCCTAATGAGCCTTTTGTAGCAGTTTGCTGGTCTGAATTATAGTTACTTAATAAAACATTCAGACAAATTCAAGGGACAACGCTGCAAATTAAAAGAAGGAACACTTTTTTTCCCTCACGGCAGAACAGAAGTTAAAGTGCACGTGAACTGGTACATTTAAAAGATGAATTCCTAACACAATTATTTCTCTGAGACCGACATGTTTTTCCATTAAAATGTGCAAATGGGTTGATTTTGTCAAACACATGCAGTAATGCTAAGAACATTATTCCTGACTAAATGATTATTTAAATTTACTTTCCTGTTTTCAAAATATTTTTAGGCAAATACTGTATTTTTCCTGCATTGTGATGAGTTTTTGTTCTTTTACAATCAATCTTTATATCTACACGATTTGATTTGTTCAACACATGCATGTTGTGTTTGGATGGAAATTTGTCTTTGCTTAGTTTTCCAAGTCCTTTTTGCTGTTGGCCTCGCTAACAAAGCTGCTCTTACTGCACATATCAAATGCAGTTTGACAAATGCTTCAGCCCTCGAGAGGAGCAAACAGAGAGGCTGATGTTATTTATTAATGTGACAGTATTAAATTTAAAGATCCCATGTGGTGAAATGAATTAAATACTCTGACGAACTCATCTAAAACTTAAATTGTGTTTAATTGAAATTTACACTCCTTATCAGCTGTTGGAGTGTCAGTGCTTGCACAGGTTCAGTCTACTTGACAATGGGCTAAAACCAGCTGGTGTAAATCTAATTCCGCAAATCAATTCTACAATGATTTATCTCAGCACTGAGTCGCTGCAGAGCGTCGCTGTCACTTCAAACCATGGATTTATCTTCAAATAATCAGCATTAATACATAACCTACTCTAGGATACTCGTGAATACCGTGGTCGTGATTCAATCCAACAATGACTCAGTTCATCATCAATAAGTAACAAATCAAAGCACCGTGACATTTTGGCAACAGGTGTGTCACACATCACACACACACACACACACACACACACACACACACACACACACACACACACACACACACACACACACACACACACACACACACACACACACACACACACACACACACACACACACACACACACACACACACACACACACACACACACACACACACACACACACACAGTACTGTGCAAATGTTTTAGGCAGATTAAATGCATCATAAAGCCATTAAAAAGTGTGAAAATCTCACAGATATTCATAAATAAATGAAATGTGTGATAATTTCATCTTTAATGACAACTTATATGAAAACTGGATTCTATTTATGTGTTATTCTTTGGTATATAACTCACACCACAGTATACGTTCTAGGACCTCAAGAACTGTTTTAAGAAAAACACAACCTAAAGTATGAGAAATTCTGTTTTACCAACATTTTAATAGTGCATGGTCATTTGCAGCTGTGTTTGTGTGGTATTCTACTACAACCCGAATTCCAATGAAGTTGAGACGTTGTATAAAATATAAATAAAAACAGAATACAATGATTTGCAAATCCTCTTCTACCTATATTCAGTTGAATACACCACAAAGACAAGATATTTAATGTTCAAACTGATAAACTTTATTATTTTTGTGCAAATATTTACTCATTTTGAAATGGATGCCTGCAACACTTTTCAAAAAAGCTGGGACAGTGGTATGTTTACCACTGTGTTACATCACTTTTCCTTCTAACAACACTCAATAAGCCTTTGGGAACCAAGGACACTAATTGTTGAAGCTTTGTAGGTGGAATTCTTTCCCATTCTTGCTTGATGTACGACTTCAGTTGTTCAACAGTTCGTGGTTTCCGTTGTCGTATTTTGTGCTTCATAATGCGCCGCACATTTTCAATGGGCGACAGGTCTGGACTGCAGGCAGGACAGTCTAGTACCTGCACTCTTTTACTATGAAGCCACGCTGTTGTAACACGTGCAGAATGTGGCTTGGCACTGTCTTGCTGAAATAAGCAGGGACGTCCCTGAAAAAGACGTTGCTTGGATGGCAGCATGTGTTGCTCCAAAACCTGGATGTACCTTTCAGCATTGATGGTGCCATCACAGATGTGTAAGTTGTCCATGCCATGGGCACTAACACACCCCCATACCATCACAGATGCTGGCTTTTGAACTTTGCGCTGGTAACAGTCTGGATGGTCCTTTTCCTCTTTTGTCTGGAGGACATGACGTCCATATGTCCGAAAACAATTTGAAATGTGGACTCATCAGACCACAGCACACTTTTCCACTTTGCGTCTGTCCATTTCAAATGAGCTCGGGCCCAGAGAAGGCAGCAGCGTTTCTGGATGTTGTTGATGTATGGCTTTCGCTTTGAATGGTAGAGTTTTAACTTGCACTTGTAGATGCAGCGACAAACTGTGTTAACTGACAATGGTTTTCTGAAATGTTCCCGAGCCCTCGCGGTAAGATCCTTTACACAATGATGTCAATTTTTAATGCAGTGCCGCCTGAGGGATAGAAGGTCACGGGCATTCAGTGTTGGTTTTTGGCCTTGCCGCTTACGTGTAGAAAGTTCACCAGATTCTGTGAATCTGATGATTATATTATGGACTGTAGATGATGGAATCCCTAAATTCCTTGCAACTGAATGTTGAGAAACATTGTTCTTAAACTGTTGGACAATTTTTTTCACGCAGTTGTTCACAAAGTGGTGATCCTCACCCCATCTTTGCTCGTAAACGGCTGAGGCTTTTGGGGATGCTCCTTTATACCCAATTATGACACTCACCTGTTTCCAATTAAGTGTTCTTTGAGCATTCATCAACTTTGCCAGTCTATTGTTGCCCCATCCCAACTTTTTTGAAACGTGTTGCAGGCATCCTTTTCAAAATAAGCAAATATTTGCACAAAAACAATAATGTTTATCAGTTTGAACATTAAATATCTTGTCTTTGTGGTGTATTCAATTGAATATAGGTTGAAGAGGATTTGCAAATCATTGTATTTTGTTTTTATGTACATTTTACACAATGTCCCAACTTCAGTAGAATTGGGGTTGTATTATTGTTGTTATTATTAGGGAACAAAAAATATTTCTCACATATACGAGTACACTTTTGCTAGAACTGATTTTGTGTTGACATGCCAATCAAAAGGGGTGGAAGCATAAAACGCTACTTTAATTATAACTCTGGGATGCCTAAAACCTTTGCACAGTGTTGTGTGTGTATATACACTCAACAAAAATATAAACGCAACACTTTTGGTTTTGCTCCCATTTTGTATGAGATGAACTCAAAGATCTAAAACTTTTTCCACATACACAATATCACCATTTCCCTCAAATATTGTTCACAAACCAGTCTAAATCTGTGATAGTGAGCACTTCTCCTTTGCTGAGATAATCCATCCCACCTCACAGGTGTGCCATATCAAGATGCTGATTAGACACCATGATTAGTGCACAGGTGTGCCTTAGACTGCCCACAATAAAAGGCCACTCTGAAAGGTGCAGTTTTATCACACAGCACAATGCCACAGATGTCGCAAGATTTGAGGGAGCGTGCAATTGGCATGCTGACAGCAGGAATGTCAACCAGAGCTGTTGCTCGTGTATTGAATGTCCATTTCTCTACCATAAGCCGTCTCCAAAGGAGTTTCAGAGAATTTGGCAGTACATCCAACCAGCCTCACAACCGCAGACCACGTGTAACCACACCAGCCCAGGACCTCCACATCCAGCATGTTCACCTCCAAGATCGTCTGAGACCAGCCACTCGGACAGCTGCTGAAACAATCGGTTTGCATAACCAAAGAATTTCTGCACAAACTGTCAGAAACCGTCTCAGGAAAGCTCATCTGCATGCTCGTCGTCCTCACCGGGGTCTCGACCTGACTCCAGTTCGTCGTCTTAACCGACTTGAGTGGGCAAATGCTCACATTCGCTGGCGTTTGACACGTTGGAGAGGTGTTCTCTTCACGGATGAATCCCGGTTCACACTGTTCAGGGCAGATGGCAGACAGCGTGTGTGGCGTCGTGTGGGTGAGCGGTTTTCTGATGTCAATGTTGTGGATCGAGTGGCCCATGGTGGCGGTGGGGTTATGGTATGGTATGAAAATGTCCCAGTTCTTGCATGGCCGGCATACTCACCGGACATGTCACCCATTGAGCATGTTTGGGATGCTCTGGACCGGCGTATACGACAGCATGTACCACTTCCTGCCAATATCCAGCAACTTCGCACAGCCATTGAAGAGGAGTGGACCAACATTCCACAGGCCACAATTGACAACCTGATCAACTCTATGTGAAGGAGATGTGTTGCACTGCATGAGGCAAATGGTGGTCACACCAGATACTGACTGGTATCCCCCCCCAATAAAACAAAACTGCACCTTTCAGAGTGGCCTTTTATTGTGGACAGTATAAGGCACACCTGTGCACTAATCATGGTGTCTAATCAGCATCTTGATATGGCACACCTGTGAGGTGGGATGGATTATCTCAGCAAAGGAGAAGTGCTCACTATCACAGATTTAGACTGGTTTGTGAACAATATTTGAGGGAAATGGTGATATTGTGTATGTGGAAAAAGTTTTAGATCTTTGAGTTCAACTCATACAAAATGGGAGCAAAACCAAAAGTGCTGCGTTTATATTTTTGTTGAGTGTATATATATATATATATATATATATATATATATATATATATATATATATATATATATATATATATACACTCAACAAAAATAGAAACGCAACACTTTTGGTGTGTGTGTATATATGTGTGTGTGTGTATGTGTGTGTATATATATCAAAAACAGC
Organism: Thalassophryne amazonica; assembly: GCF_902500255.1. Classification (NCBI taxonomy): domain Eukaryota; kingdom Metazoa; phylum Chordata; class Actinopteri; order Batrachoidiformes; family Batrachoididae; genus Thalassophryne; species Thalassophryne amazonica. Next base: position 91,056,076 of record NC_047111.1, read on the forward strand.
TGTCAAAACGCAATGCCCAACTAGATTTGAGGTGTGTCCATCTCTTTTTTGATATTTAAAGGGTGCAAAGGGGTTGGATTTAGCATGTCAATTGCTCATGGGCGTGTTTTGGGCATAACATGAAATAAACCAATTGGTGTCATCTGATATTGTCTTTTAAGCCCCTCTCACACAGAAGGCATGTTTGTGGCATTTAGAGGTGTGCGTATCACTTGCCACTTTTGGAGGTGTGTGTATCATTTGTCACTATCACCACAAAAATGTCAAGTGGATGATGGCACTTGCCAGGTTGTGGAGAGTGTTTTGGTCATGTTCAAAAGACTCGGCACTCAACATCACTCATTGCGCATGTCTGCCTTTACACGCCACTAACTCACCATGCACATACTGTCTGTGTGACAGACTGGAAAGCACCAGGTTGTTCAAAACCTCTGCATCCATGATAAAATGGAAGAAAACACAGACAAAGTTGATTAAACACTGGCCAGCAAGCAGCAGATGACATGGTACATTAAACGCCACTGAACAGTGTGCAGATACAATGTGCACATGCTGGCAGTTGCTGGTATTGGCAGCGAGACCAGGCATGAGTGCAGTGAATACAACATACCTGTGGTTGCCATTAAGACATCACGCACACGTGTTCTGTGTGAGAGCAGCTTAAGAGTGGGAGTGTACCAGGCGCATAGCACCCTGCTGTTGCTAACCTGTCTAAGCATGCCAGTAGACAGCAGGAGGTGAAGTTTTGTATTTTTGCACCATTTATTTAATGCTCATTTTCAATTTGAATTTGTTATATACAGTGGTCCCTCGCTATAACGCGGTTCACCTTTCGTGGCCTCACAGTTTTGCAGATTTTTTAGTGCAATTTTAGATGCTTTTTTTTTTTACAGTGCATTGTGTTCTGCGTCCTTATCAGGTGGGCTGGTCGCGGCAATTGTGTTCTGCGTCCTTATCAGGTGGGCTGGTCGCGGCACCGGTCGGCATCACCGCGATTGCTGTCACTGCCTCCGATGCACTTACTGAGTCTGCGGGCTCGGTAAACGCAGCAGCGGGCCACTCACGCTGCCCTCCTGTCTGCTGTGCGGAGCTACGCCAAATCTGGCAACAGGTCCAGAGACTACGCTCGCTGTTTTGATGCGGATGTTGACCGCAGCCGCAGAGCTCCGTGACCACCGAGAGAGGACTTGGATTCTTTGCGGGTCCCGCATCCGTACCTCCAGAGGCAGTGAGCGAAGGGAGAGTTCTGCGTGTGTCTGTTTATAATCTTTTCGCCCAGGAGAAAAAAGAGTGTGTTTACACAGGAGAGAAAAGTGAGAAAATATTAATGCCTGTTTGATAAAAGTGTATAAAGTGTGTAGTGAGGGGTTTTACAGCCTTAAAACATCTATAATAATTGCAAAAAATAGCGCTGACTACTTCGCGGATTTCGCTTATCGCGGGTTATTTTTAGAACGTAACTCCCGCGATAAACGAGGGACCACTGTATAGAAGTAGGGTATACATGTGTTATGAACCCACTTATGTGAGGTGTGGAATTACATTCAGTATGATAACCATGATCATCAAATGTTCTTGCTTTTCAGGGACAGAAGCTTAACAATGAGAAAATTGTCAAAAAGGGGCGGATATGAGCCTGTCCATCAGCACTTCGAACATATACATATAATTTGATTATTCATGATAATCCATGCATTCATGCAGTTGTGTTTGAAACCATCGATCAGTTCTTTGCAATGACTTTTCTCACCCCTACCTGGTTATGCTCCTGTGGAGTCAAGTGGTTTCTGTTTTATAGTTTGGGCCATTTCAGAATTATCTATGTTAAATTTGATCTGCTGAATAATTCCACGATCGGTCTATACATGACCAGTAATCCCAATACGAGTTCCCACAGCTGAAGGTAAAGCGCTCTTCTTTTGCTGGACCACCAGTTCAAAATATCTGATTTATGGTGACATAAAAAAAGAAAAAAGCAGCAAATCCTCATGTTTAAGAAAGTATTCGGTCAAAAATCTCAACAATAAATGTTGAAGCAAATATCAAAATGGAAGAGAATTTTCTTTATGTGTTGACTGACTAACCATGGGTCTTTGACTTTTATAGGTACGCCTGCATACTGTAAGTACGTTCTAACAACACAACAACTTAAATAAAAAAAAAAGATCTTGTATCCAACTGTTATTGAAATTAAAGCAGAAAAAACTATTTTAAAAAAAGCATCTAGTATATTTGCAAAGTGTACAAATATTAAACTATATTACAGGTTGTTGAAAGTGTTTAGTGATTATTGTGACAACTGATGGTATGTTAGAAACCTTTTAAAAACAAATAAGGAATATTTGTTTCTTTAATCATTTTCATGATTATAGCTCGTGTCCCTCTTAAAAAGTAACAAAGAAAATAAAGGTTTTGCATATCTAGCATTAGCATTTAAGGTAGTATGGCACACCCCTTTTAAAACATTCAAGGGTGGAGATCCAAATAATGCCTTGTGTACAATTCTATCTTACAGCCACTGTTTCTCTGTTTTTCGTCCATGAGAGCTTTGGTTAGCTGAAACCATGTGAGAGTGGTAAAACAAATGAAAATAAAAAAGGAAAGAAAAATACAGGGAATAAATTACAATGAGCCACTAATAAAATAACTGTCTGCAAGTATCTGGATAACATGATCATTTATAGAAAGGTCTATCTTGACTGGTCCTAAATCCACTATTCACTACGAGTATTATATTAATGAGTCCTATAGAACATCTACTTGCAATTACAGGAGATAGAAAAGAGCAAGAGAAGGAGAGAAAGGAGAGGTAGAGCGAGGGAGAACAACAAAGAGCACTACACTGGTATCAAAGACGGCACTCCGTTTACAAGTTAACTGTGATTTCTTTACACACTAATGAAATACGTGAATGATCAACAAAAGATAGGAGGGTTTCCGCAGATGGGGAATGGAAAGAGAGAAAGCAATGGATGCACAGTACATTTTAATAGTATATTACAATTATTAATATATAAACCACAAAGTATCAATAAAACTCTGATTAAACTTGAAATCAGCAAAGAAGCATCTTTCGTTTTTATGTTTTTTGTATTTTTTTTTTTTTTTACATTTGAACATTACAGGGTTTTTTCCATATCGCTTCAAATTATTACTTGATCACACCTCTGTATCAGTTACTTTTAGGAGTATCCAGCATATATCTTTACCTGGTTGCCTGAAAATCAAAGTAATGAGTCGAGAACTGAAACAACACACCGACTGCAGCAGGTAAAATTCTCTCCACACCATTCATTCTGTCAGTGACTGTGGATTATTAAACGCTTATCGTGAGTGAACTCCCTCACACAGACAATGAATTATTCAGTGTCATTTACTAACCCTGTAGAAATATGTTTAGATGACACATGGGTCCAATATATTAAAGAAATCCAAAGGCATCGCCTCAGTACACCACAACATATCGGTTACTTTTTTTTTTTTCCTGTTTACGCACCACAAAACTTTGAAATGGAATACATTACCCCCCAAATCCTTCATACTGTCCCACAGCACAGGGCCATTTTAAAAAGCCAACATATACATGTGCAAATAGATAATGGCCTGTACTTTACTACTCACAGTGCAATGAATACTCACTTTATTATTCACTTTCAGTGTTTCGTCTGTTTCTTCGCTAGAATAAATTAAGCCTGCCAATGAGTCCACAACAGAGCTGACGAGGCTGAGGTACGGTATTGAAACGTTCAATGTCCTTATTCTTTCGAAAAGGACAGATCGAAACAAGCGCCACACAGACGCAATATCGCGTTCCAAAAACGAGTATGGAAACAAACAGGATGAAACGAACAGTCACATACAACGAACAAGTCGCGTATAAAAGTGTCAGGATAAGCACTGTTCAAAACGCCTCCTTCCACTTCTAATCACATCTAAGTACAGTGTGCTTTGGATTTAATCTCTTTTTTCTTCCTTCTTTGAAATGATGCCATCAGGTAGACTCCCCCCCCCCCCAAAAAAAAACACAAAACAAAAAAATCAACAACAAGAAAAAAAAAACCCCAATCAGATTTCTTTTCATTTCTTAAAACCATGTTTTGCTCACTTTGTAAATTTGCTGGTATGATGCTTGTAAAATTATTCAGCTTAGTATTTACAGAGCGAGTGTGTGTTCTGTTTGCCTCTGGGGTCGTTTACCGTCTTCCAGCAGAAAAGTATAATAATAATTGTTTACAGCTTTTTCTTCTATTCACACGCTAGAACATGTTCTTTGACACACCATCACAAAAATATGCTATTCTCTCACTGAGTCGGTTATATGCAGTGACTGGAATAATATGTACAGCTACATTTCTTTTTCTCAAGTTTGAATTCACAATGTAGTTATATGACATTTGTTATAGCATATATATATATATATATATATATATATATATATATATATATATATATATATATATATTTCTAAACAACATAACAACACTTATAAAAAAGGACCATAAAAATATTGAAGTCCTCTTTGTATTGCCCAAAAATAGGTAATTATGGTTAACATGAAATATCAAGAGAAATAAAACAGCTACTAAGATTTATTACTTAGATACCCTCTTAAATTATTTTTTCTCGGTCTTTCTGCACTTAGCTTCTTCTTCTTTTTTTGTTTTTTGTAGAAAGACTGAATGCAACATCCAATCACTTTTCTGTTACACCGACTGAGACAAAGATGAAGACGCAACTTGCAGATATTCTTGGCTACGACCCTCATAGTTCAAACAAAATCGACACGAATATACTATAAGATCAAATAAAATGACACAAATTAAGGTTAAATTAAAATGACTTCCTAAAAACAAACAAAAAGCTAAACAAGTGAATGAAGTCAACATGAAACAACATACCAAACCAATTTGTAAAGTTATAGTAGGTCTGGAATATAGTACAGCAGTTGTTATTTTTCTGAGATGACTAACATTTTCTTCTCTTCTTCATATGGATCCAACAGTCACTCTTTTCGCCGGGTGACGCTGTAGTGCTTGAAGTTGGAAAGTGTCACCTGCACACAAAGCCAATTAGAAACTTTGTCCTGTCTTTCCCGGGCCATCAGATATACTCTGCTGTGTAACAAACAAAAAAACAACAGCATTACATTCAATTGATTTAAAACAAACAAATCCTTATCGTAAACAGTGAGCACCAATAGCAGACCGCAGTCTCGTTTGAACCCTCCATGATATTGCGGGATTTGACCACTTACACGGCCCCCAATTTAATATATACACAGCATAACTTCACACGGATAAATGGTGTACTGTTTTCTTTTCCACTGCAATCACCGAAGCAATCGTGAAAAGTTTTTTTTTTTTTCGGCTTCCAGTGGAGAAGAAAAGACGAAGCGAGTGGGAGACGTCGTGTTGGTAAGTATTAGCCTACACAGCTAACCAGAGTAGCTCCGTTCTCTCGCCTGTAAAACTGCCTCAACACGTTTGAGCTCCAGATCATAAACAAACCACAACACATGTCCACTGTAACACTGCATTGTCACCTTTTCTTTGCATTTTCACTTTGTTTGCGTGTAATTTTTGCCATTGAAAATTCCGTGGTTGGTACCCTGGAAGTAGAGAAATTACATCACATGCGTCATATTTTACTCCTTTAGCGCCCGCCCCCAAATGAGACTGCAGCCTCCTATACTCATCTAATGATAGAAATCAGCCATTTTCAAAGAAAATGTTTTTGATGTCAGCTGACATAAAAGTAAAAGCCAATTAGAAGTGTCAATAAGCAGCATGTTTGTGCATGTATGATAAAATGAAGAGAAAAACAAACAAAAATGATTACTTCATGGATAACAGGGGTGTCAAGATATGAGGCAGTTTTTTAAATAACACTTTTTTTAAAATACAAAAATGTGAAACTGAGAAATGGTTCCATTATGAAGTGATGTAAGTCAAACCTGTGTTTGTGGCCTTTACAGCGGTCAGGTGACCTGCATTAATGCCCCTCCTCTAGACATGGGTGCACCTGTGTTGAATTTTGCTAGAATGGGTGACAACCTGAGTCTTCTCAACAGGGTACCTGCTCTACTCTATCGGTGACAGTCCTTTCAGGATGCACCTCGAACATCAATGCCTTGATATCAAGTGACTTTTTTTGGGGGGGGGGTCTTATTGGGGAAACCATTTCCCACTTTGCAAAAGCCGCTGGTATGATGTGATTTAACACGAATTCCTCAAGGGAAAATAAAGGTCCTTTCTTTCTCTAAATCTCTATGGTTATAGCAGAGGCAGTGGAATAATGTGCTCCACTAGGATGTTCCAGAGCTTTTCGCGGTGTGAACACAGAACTGGTGAGACCATACTGCACATAGCTACTATGATCCCATCTGGTTTCATAAATTCAAAACACAGATGCACACATCCTGCCTTAGCAGATTCACCTCCATGCACTGAGAACAGCTGCCTGTTTCATTCTGCTATTTTTTATTATTATTCAACAGCACTGCAAAAACAACCTGCGCTTTTTAAGGTAGTGTGATGACTTGCGGACAATATTTCATGCACTATTCCAGTCCTTTACAGGCCCTGAGGCCCATCGAGCCGGTGCTTACCACTGAACCTGTAACATAAATTGGATGAGAGTCCACAGCTCCACCTGGATGGAGCACCAGTCCATCACAGGTTACATCCCCAGCCAAGAGAGGGGCTGAGACAATAAAAAGGGTCTTGTCCAAGGCCCCAACAGGTAGCGTGACAGGAATGGAACTCAGATCTACATATTGGTAGCCTAACTCCAATCCACTTAGGAACCTGGCCTACAGTACACTCTGTCAAACTGTAGTCAGAATACACAGAATACAAGGCTGTGTACTAAACATTATTAACACAGTCTACAGTGCCGTCAGTCATTATGTGCAAACTTGTCTTTTGCACAAAAGCTTCTGTTCACAAATCAGAAAGTGAAAGACCCAGAATCAGCATTTTTACTGTAAAGTTCTGAGCCTATTTACATGTGTTGTGAATAGCAACATCAATGACATCTGGGTTTGAGTATATTTCTGTACAATGCGCTTCTCCATTTTGAAAGTTTGAAGAACAAAGCTGCATCAGATGCAGAACTGGGCTTTTAATTACACGAGTGAAAGTGTAGGTGGAGATCATAAGTGCACCAAACCATGAGCCTTGTGTCATGAATCAAACCAAATCATGTGCCAACTGTATTGTTGTACCCCCAGTGACAAATTTACTTTTGTAGTTGTACAATCTGATAATTTTTCACATTCATACATGCACAGCTGCTGCAGGTATGAAAAGCAGGAAAGCTGGAAATATCCCATGATAGAATAAATCAGCATGTGTGAACAAAGGAGTTAAGCACATGTCACATATTGTGACTGCAGGAAAAAAACTGGATGGAGGCAGAAAACTGTGAATAGGTCTGAAGGAATTCAAATGCTGCTATGCAGGACAAAACAACAACAACAAAAACCAAACAAAAACAATGAATTGGCACAATAAATTGTTAAAATATTTGATGGATGATTCCATGTAGGCATGTATCATTCCGCTTATTAGCAAAAGAAAAATTTTCTCTCTCAAAACAAACAAACAAAAAAACAAAACAATCTAATTCATGATGGAAAATCAAAAATCAGTAGTCAGGCACCTTCCACACATCATGGCTTACCCTGGAAGGTGACATATGGTTGACATTAATAAATATGTGGAAGTTCTTTTAAAGAATAGAAACACTTTACAGTTAATGAGGAAAAATGTGAACTGGTAGCATGTACATGTGACTGAATTATTCATCTTTAATAAGGCAAAAAGATAACGATTAATACTCTTGTTTGCTCTTGGAAAAGGAACTACTACAGGGACCACCTGTGCCACCGAAGCCTCATGATTTGTGAACTGTTCTGTCACACTCACTCTTACAACCAACTCATTTTAAAGAGACAAAAAACAAAACAAAACAAATAAAAAACACCACCACTCCGAATAAGATGAACATATACAAAGACACAGAGAAGTGCACAATAAATAAAATGAAATACCTCTGATGAGATGGCAACCGGCCACCTGCTCAATGGTATCCATTTGTAAAAGCTGTTGCAATCAACGGGCCCTAAAAGTGTACAGTTAGTACTTTTGTCAGTATGTAGTTCAAGGAAAGAAATGTGAGTACTGTATATTACATCAACTTGTAAAGACAGCATGAATAACACGTTCATGATTGAGTGTAATCATATTCAGTAGACACATTAGGAAACTGTTACTAGCTCATATACAGCAGAGTCCTGCACGGCCCAGAACCTCAACCACAATTCTGGCCCTAAGTTGAAAAACTTGTTGACATGACGATCATCATGCAAGTCACCTGCTGTAGATACAGGAAATCAACAAACTTGCTATATGTTAATCAAAGCAGCCAGGGTCGGTCATCACAATTTCAAAAATTATATTTTGAGTGACAACTGATATAATTTGAATTCAATTTTCCAGTCATGGCACAGTGTGTTTGCGGGCTGCCTGGCCCCGTGCAGGACTGTGTATTCAGATAATGCAGAAACATGCAGGAACTCACAGCACAATTGCAAATAATGAACTTATGAAGCAGCAAAGGTTTCAAAACTGTGACAATGGTTGTAAATACATCTGTGTATATGTCATACCCGCAGCCTAAAAATGGATTAAGCAACAAAATCAACAAGCATGTACAACACAGTTTGTAAATAATTTCAAAATGATGTAAAATATGTAAAATTGGCAGAATAGTTATGCTTTGAAGGATGTAATATATTCAGAAGACTTGATGTAAGAAAATTATTTTAAACTTGCCAGTGTTTTTATGCAGGGCTGTGTAAAATGATCATCCACACTACAAGTTTGATAAAAATGTAGTGCTTTCTTAACAGGTGTGTTCATGAAAAAGCTAATTTGTCCAGGGGTTCACTGTTGGCCTACTGTGTCAAATGCACTGCAATATTCCAAAAAGTGTGGTATCCAAGCCTTCTGAGCTTGCACACCTATGTTGCATCACTATCTATTTCACCATTTAACATTCCTAGTCAAAAAAATAAAGTTTTTTTGTTGTCAATCTAAAAACATTTAAAACACAATCTATTGAATTTTTTTTCCTAGTTGTTCAGCTCAGTACATGGCAACATGAATAAATGGACTGCATTTATATAGCACTTTTCCATCTGCATCAGACGCCCATCGGGGTGACTGCCTCACATTCACCCCGAAGTCAGGGTACTGCCATACAAGGTACTACTGACTACACACCGGGAGCAACTAGGGGATTAAGGAACTTGCCCAAGGGCCCTTAGTGAATTTCCGATCAAGGTGGTATTTGAACCTCCCCTAAATGAAGCACAAATACTGTAATTTCCAGAGTCTAAATTGCACATTACAAGTCGCACCTGTCAAAAAATACTTCTTGAAGAGGAAAAAACATATGTAAGTTGCACCAGACTATAAGTCACACCTTTTTCTGTGTTTTGAGCTCTTTAATTTTTGATTTTGTTTTCAGCATTGTTGTAGTGTATTTGTTATTATTGGCATTTATTCTTTTTATTATTGAAGTTTATTTAGTTTAGTGCTCTGATTCCTGGGAAAGTACTATATAAATAGTTATTTATTTTTTTGTGACAGTGCTAGTTCATGGACATCACCATACAGTGAATTAACAAGACAGATTATAGCCATTACCTAAATTCCATCTGTTGTCCCTGGTAGATGTCCCATAACATGCTGTTTTTTTTTTTTATTGTGAGAGGAAACTGGAGTGCCTGGAGGACACCCATACAGACACAGGGAGAACATGCAAACTCCACACACAATAGGCGAGAAGCGAACCCACAACCTTCTTGCTGTGAAGCATCAGTGTTAACCACCACGCCAAAATAATTACTATTATTAAAAACAAACTTGTAAATTTTCTGTATATATGTCACAAAGGAGTATACATCGTAGGGTCTCTCAAACTAGTAAAAAAAAAAGCGAGTTACACTCTGGAAAATACGTTACAGTTGCTGATCACCACTGATAAAATTTGTAAAAGCCTAATTCAGTGCAACACGATTTTCTTAAAGATTTCACAAGAACATCAAAAATAAATTCTGCAGATTTATTACTTCTGCCATGTTGTGTATATTTAAAGGCCACACCTTTAACTTACTCATATTCATTAACAGACATTATATATCAGCTTTTCTTTATGTTGCACAATACTATACTATGCAATGTTTTGCAGTTATAAAGCAGTCCCCCCCCCCCCCCCCACACACACACTCCACTCAAAATACAATAAGAATTCTGTAACGCGCTTTGAGATTCATCACTGGTTGTAGTCACCTCACCCACCACTGTGAATTGAATGCAAATGCTGGCATGCCTTCTTTGAATGTAAGGCGACATACACATTGGATGACTCTGGTTTACAAGGCTCTGATTGGGTTGGTTCCAATTTATTTATCCAGTTTACTTCGGAGATTTGAAAGCCGTTATGCTTTGCTCTCAAATGACATGTTGTGCTTACGCATACCTTGTGTTCGCACTGAAATGGGAAAGAAAGCTTTCAGTTTTTCTGCTCCCTCTGATTGGAATGTGCTCCAATCAGAATTTAAACTGGGTTGATTTCTTTGAACGCCTTTCACTATATTTTAAGAGACCGTGAATGGAATTCTTTTGCACAGTGTCTGTTTCTTTTATTTTGTTTTAACCTGACTGTTTTATCTGTATATTGCTTGTATTTGATTTGTTTTTAACATTCTTTTGATGTAGTTAAGTTGTTTATTATGATGTGTGCTGCTGCCTTTCTTAGCCACATCACCCAACGAAACTTGTGTTTTGTCATTGTAGATCTTCGAGATTACAATGTGCAAAAAAAAAAAAAAAAACAACCAAGCCCTCCTTTATTTCTGACCACCATCATGTCCTTCCAGCCATTGTTGCTTAAAGTTCCTAATTTCTACAAGAAGAGAAACTCATCTAATGGTAAATAATGTTAAGCAACAGAAACTATGAACTCACATATGGATATCAAATCATCTTAATTCGTAAGATAAGGCAGCACTTATTTTTCAATAACTGCTAAATAGCAGCAGAAACTGGTGTAAACAACAATGCATGACACACATGCTGCAGCATTCACACACAATCTTCATTGATGCTCATGTGAAGGAAAGATTTCCTCCGACTCCTAAACTCGAAAAGATCATTGTGGGTTTCACTTGTGAATGCTTTTCTTTGTGTAGGTCACTTATCAGGATGTTGCACTGTGAGCAGCAGATCTGTGGAAATCCTTCAACACAGCGGTGAAAAGAGAAACATTTTCAGCAGTGATTAGCCGTCTTTATCACCCCAATCAACTACTTGTGCTCCAATTGTCTCGCATAAAAAAACAGTTAAGTTCATTACTACTCCTTCACAGCGGCCGTTCTGAAATAGGGGATTAATAAAATCACCGAGGCAGAAGAGCAAGAGACAAATCAATGACTCTGAAATCATGCGCGAGGTTGTGACATGTCATGTTCTTACACGTATTCAGTTCAACGGCATCTTCAGCAACAATGAATTATAAAGCACGTTTTAGTTCTGAATCATTTCCTATTTTAATGTGCTGAATAGAGTCATCATCTCACTGAGAGCAGAGTCAGAGAACTGCTGCATTACCTCTCTGCTTTACTGCACTCAACTTTGATTCACTGTTTAATTATGAAGTGGAACACAGAGGTACGTTTAGCACACAGCAGCACAGTCTCACTCTTTGCCATTCTCCTGCAAAACCGCCGCTCCAAAATATGTATATATATATATATATATATATATATATATATATATATATATGTATATATATATATATACGAGGGCTGTCAATAAAGTAAGGGTCCTTTTTATTTTTTTCAAAAACTATATGGATTTCATTCATATGCTTTTACGTCAGACATGCTTGAACCCTCGTGCGCATGCGTGAGTTTTTCCACGCCTGTCGGTGACGTCATTCGCCTGTGAGCACTCCTTGTGGGAGGAGTCGTCCAGCCCCTCGTCGGAATTCCTTTGTCTGAGAAGTTGCTGAGAGACTGGCGCTTTGTTTGATCAAAATGTTTTCTAAACCTGTGAGACACATCGAAGTGGACACGGTTCGAAAAATTAAGCTGGTTTTCAGTGAAACTTTTAACGGCTGATGAGAGATTTTGAGGTGATTCTGTCGCTTTAAGGACTTCCCACGGTGCGAGACGTCGCTCAGCGCTCTCAGCCGCCGTCGTCAGCCTGTTCAAGCTGATTAACCTCCACATTTCAGGCTCTATTGATCCAGGACGTCGTGAGAGAACAGAGAAGTTTCAGAAGAAGTCGGTTTCAGCATTTTATCCGGATATTCCATTGTTAAAGGAGATTTTTTTTTAATGAAAGACGTGCGGACGGATCCGTGCGTCGGGACGCAGCCGACGCGGTGCGGCGGCACAGGAAAAACACCTCTGTTGAAAGCCTTAAGGACAAGTTGGAACATGTCCTGCCTGTTAAACAATTTCTCATATACTCACTCCACTGAAAGCCATCAAAAGCCGCCTGGATTTTACAAATGGTTATCAACACGGAGGTGTTTTTCCTGTGCCGCCGCACCGCGTCGGCTGCGCCCCGACGCGCGGATCCGTCTGCACGTCTTTCATTAAAAAAAATCTCCTTTAACAATGGAATATCCGGATAAAATGCTGAAACCGACTTCTTCTGAAACTTCTCTGTTCTCTCACGACGTCCTGGATCAATAGAGCCTGAAATGTGGAGGTTTTCAGCTTGAACAGGCTGACGACGGCGGCTGAGAGCGCTGAGCGACGTCTCGCACCGTGGGAAGTCCTTAAAGCGACAGAATCACCTCAAAATCTCTCATCAGCCGTTAAAATTTTCACTGAAAACCAGCTTAATTTTTCGAACCGTGTCCACTTCGATGTGTCTCACAGGTTTAGAAAAAATTTTGATCAAACAACGCGCCAGTCTCTCAGCAACTTCTCAGACAAAGGAATTCCGATGAGGGGCTGGACGACTCCTCCCACAAGGAGTGCTCACAGGCGAATGACGTCACCGACAGGCGTGGAAAAACTCACGCATGCGCACGAGGGTTCAAGCATGTCTGACGTAAAAACATATGAATGAAATCCATATAGTTTTTGAAAAAAATAAAAAGGACCGTTACTTTATTGACAGCCCTCGTATTTATATATATATATATATATATATATATATATATATATATATATTTAAAAACGCAGCTGTCAAATTTTTTTGGTTTCACATGCTGGAGCATTTTGTCAATTCTGATAATACTATACAGAAAACATATGCTTTCACATTCAGGGCGTCGAGCATTTGCTGTACTGAAAGATCGGCCTTTGATCAGCACATATTTCAAGACCTAACACTAAACTCTGCTTATAAATGGTTACAACAAGAGGATTATCACCTCATTTTCATCCATCAATCCATCTTCTACCGCTTAGTCCAATTAAGGGTCGCGGGGGGCTGGAGCCTATCCCAGCAGTCATAGGGCATGAGGCGGGGTACACCCAGGACAGGACGCCAGTCTGCCGCAGGGCCACAAACAGACAAACAAACACAGACACACCCACACGCACACCTAAGGACAATTTAAAGATCTGTAAACTATTTTCTGAAAAATCTGCTTTGAAAATGAGCCAGACTGGTATTTCACAACAAATATTTTTCTTCCTTTCACTGAACCAACAGATTATGGCAGATAAGCAGTGGACCCATAACAACTAATAAGCAAAGCTTTACTTTGGCTCCGAAAAAACAAAATGAAATTTTTGCTTTCGTTTGGTCATCATATATTTCATTGTGATACACGCATTTGCCCCCTCTTCTCCACCAACAAAGTTGGAGGAGGTAATGTTTCCGCCCGTTTTTTTTTTTGTTTGTGAACAGCCTGGAGCCCACAATTTTTCATATATCTTTATGAAACTTTTTACTGAAGATTCATATCCTGATAGGCAAGAAGTGATTCCATTTTCAAGGTTATAGGTCAAACAGCAATGTCAGGAAAAATCTTGGAAAGCTGAAAAAAATCCATATCTTTACCAACTGAACAAATTTGCAATAATTCATAACTCTGTCATAAAAGATCAAATCTCTTTCATATTTGAAAGCATTATGTAGGATGGTATCTTTTATTGACTGACAAAGTTTGATCAGCATCTGATCCGGATTGTGAATCCTGTGGACATTTGAATTTAATATTGAAAAGCGCATGTGATGTACATTTTGCATTATATCTCAATGAAAAGTTTGATCAGCATCTGACCTGCATTGCGGATTTAGCGGATATTTGATTCTTTTTAACATCGAAAAGCCCTTTTGATTTATATTTTGTAAAAGCTGAGTTACCCATTTTATGCTCGGGTAATAGAGCCATGCCACTGTATATTTCATGTCACTTTAGTGAAGGTGTAGTAAGTTGCAATACATTGTGTGTATGTTGTCATCATTAATTTACATATTTTATGACATTCATGGCAGCCGGTCTGCTCTGTGTCAGCCTGATCCCGTCAGATCTCAGAAGCTAAGCAGTGCAGGATCTGTTTAGTACGTGGATGGGAGACCTCTTCGGAACACCAGCGGCTGTGTGTGTTTCTCCAGGTAACACTGGAGTTACGTCAGGAAGGGTATCCGGCGTGAAACCTGTGCCAAATATCAATGCGGATCTGGCTGTATCTGCTGTGGTGACCCTGAATGATATGGGAGCAGCCGAATGGACAACAACAATTTGTGACATTCATGAGGCTCAAGTGAATGATGAAAAAAAGTGATTGAATGTCATATCACTGCAATACTCTGTGATATATAATGTTCATAGTGTGACCTTGAGGTGCACAAATGAAAGGTCTGTCAGAGTGACCAACTTGGGAGCATCCGACACATAGCTGAAGGTGTCAGAAGCATGGTGTCTCCAGATTTAGCCCAACCACTTTCAGTGACTGTCCCTGCGACTTCTTGGGAGGCATAGTTGCAAAAACATTGAAGTGGACCCTAGCCAGCTGCTACTACACAGTAAGTAAAGTGTGATGCTTGCTACCTGACCTGAGTACCACGTGAACTGTGAAAATAAGGGCTCCAGTGAGCGGGTTGTGATTTAATATCTAAGGCTGACCGTGTGTGTGTGTTTGCACACATACGCTTTCAACCTAAGGGCCCCTGTGACCTCCCCCTTGGTGCTCCCAGTCACCATAGCAAGTTTTGTGTGGATTGCTTAATTACTGTGGCTGTGCATAGCGAACACACACGGTCAGCTTTATATATTAGATTATATTTTAGCTTAGGGCCCCTTCACACACAGTGCGAATTTGGTCGTTTTGCACATAAAGTGCATATGAAGCAGGAATCGTGTTTAAAATGTGTAAAATCGTAGCTGCTGAGTGTGCGCTGTGTGAGCCCATTCGACCCTTCTCGCGGCAGGTGTCAGCCAAATTCCAGGTGACACACACATGAGCATCAAACACCGCTCGTTTGGCACTTAGAAAATGTGTGGCCATTCGCATCATCACGAAAATCAGTCAGCAGACAATCGTTGTGCTGGCAGTGAAATTTGTCTAAGTACGCCACAAGTGTGGATTTGGTCTGTGCGCAAAACTGACAGGAGGTGTGGCCGCCGACAGAAGCAGCTGTGGAGATCTGTCGATCTGGACATCCCAGCTGGACAACGTTTACTGTGTTTGGACGGACATGGACTAACAACTGCCCACTGTGACACGCGTGTGTCTGCTTGCTTTCATCACGTGGACATAAATAAAAACATATATTGCTTGGCAACGGGCTGCAGTGAGCGCATACGCACGCTGCAGCCCATTGACAGACTGCCTCTAGGTTGAAATGGACCGTCCGATCAGAACATGGTGCAGATGATCTGACTGCAACACCACCCACGCGAGCTCTGTTCCACATGATGCGGTGTCAGTCCTGAGGCATGGCATCCACAAGACATGCGTGTCTGGCAGAACACACACGCGCGGCCGGCTGGATGCACCGGACCAGTAGATATGCACATGAGAAGAGCACATTGCTTCTCATTCATGTCATTTAATGACTGCATGTCTGTGACCATGGGTCATTTACAGAGGAACAGACAGATCATATTTGTATTGCCTGCTTGATAAGAGGTATTCAATAAAATGTGGTGTTTTATATAGTGTGCGGTTTTATTTTTTTTAAATATGTCCATGTCCTTCCTGATATGAGGCAGTTTCCAGCAGCTTTTACAGGACAGCGGTCGTAGCTCAGTGGTAAAGTTTCTGACTAGTAATCAGAGCTTTTGGCGTGGGTTCGATTCCCTTGGGTGGCATGTAACTTTTATTTTTTTTTATTTTCACAGCAGCTGCCCAATGCTGTGAAAAGCTGCTGTGTTCCTGCATGCACAAAACTGTCGCAGCATGTATTTTTTAAATTTTTAATTAATTTTTTTCTTCACAGCAGCTGCGTGATGTGTAACCACATAGTGCAGGTGGTGGCACTGTTCCCGTGTGTGCAAACCATCGCACCGGCATCATGCACACCTGCCCGTCAGCGCAACATTTCACAGTTCGCTCATACGAGCTGCTTCGACAGGTGTCGCCCTGAGTTGTACATATTCACTCTATGTGTGAAGGGGCCTTTATGAAAACCCACTTCTAACACGAGTTTGACCTTGAAAATTTTTTCCAACATAAAAGTTTGTGGAGTTGGAAACTAGTGTTGGCGGACGCTTGTGGTCTACGAGCATGGTGCTTTTTAGAGGAGACTCAGTCACAAATTCAACAATTATAACAACAGTGGTTAAATTTCCTGCCCAATTCCACCCTCTTATTTCAACAATTATTAGACGAGTAGGCAAAATTACATAACCAGTAATGTCTCTCTCTCTCCCTCGCTGTCTGTCTTAGTAGATGATGACTACTCCAGGTTGGGGTTTGGTTGGGGTACAGGGGTGTGTTTGCACAAGTGGCTAGTAAAATAATTTCAAGCATAAAGTAATAATTAAAACAATGGTGGATGAAATTACAAAAAGAAAACCAACCACGAATGCAGCAATTCTAATAGTCATGGTTGAAATTGTACAGGAAACTTGAGCACTACTGTAATAGTTATTACAATAGTGGTCAGAAATACAAGGGAAATCCAACTAGTATTGCAACAAATTGTATTGCAATAATTGTACTGCAATAATTATTACAGAAATCTGCAAAATTGCACAGGAAATACAACCACTACTGTAATAATTCTTACAATAGTGGGAAAAACTGAATGGGAAACTTAATAATAGTGAGCAAAACTGTACGAGGTCTGTTAGAAAAGTATCGGACCTTTTCATTTTTTTTCAAAAACCATATGGATTTGAATCACGTGTGATTGCATCAGACAAGCTTGAGCCTTCATGTGCATGCGTGAGTTTTTTCACGCCTGTCGGTTGCATCATTCGCCTGTGAGCAAGCTTTGTGTGAGCAGTGGTCCACCCCTTTTGTCGGATTTTTATTGCAAATAAATGTCTGAACGATTTGGAGCTTTGCTGCATCAATTTTTTTCCAGAAACTGTGAGAGACCTCCAGGTGGACACCGTTCGGAAAATTAATATGGATTGTGATTGTGCATGAGCTGGACATGCCCCAACATGTCCTGGAAGGCTTCATCACGGCGTTGCTTTGCGCCATGCGGCTCCACTTCGATGCGCGGAACTCCTCCGCACGTCTGTCTTAATGTGCTGAAAAAGTGCTGATGTCCACGTCTTTTCACAATTCCTGTGCTAGTCAGACGACATACCGGATCAAGACAGCATCCAGTTTAGAAATGAATGGCACATTCCACTGTTACAGGAGTTTTTGTCATGGAAAGAGGAGCGGCTCCACCGCGACGCGCGGTGGAGCCACATGGCGCAAAGCAACGCCGTGATGAAGCCTTCCAGGACATGTTGGGGCATGTCCAGCTCATGCACAATCACAATCGGATAATCACACGACTGAAAAGCAACCGGAATCCGTCTGAAAGCCACCTGAAAGCCGTCCTGTGAGACCAACACCGAGGTGGTTTTGTGCCGCGTAATGAACGGCTCCGTGGCGCGTCCCTCCGCTTTTCTTTCCATGAAAAAAACTCCTGTAACAGTGGAATGTGCCGAAAAAGTTCTGATGTCCACTCCTTCTGCCTTTTTGTGAAAGTCAGACGAGGTCCCGGATCAACAAAGCCTTCACGTTGGAAATGATCTGGTTGTTTCAGCGGGGTCTGAGCATGTCGATCGGCGCTGGGAGCACGCCGCGCTCTCAGCAGTTGTGGGCCGTCCTTAAAGCGGCAGTAACACTCCTTAATCTGTATAATCCCCATAAAATCGTCCCTGTAAGCCATATTAATTTTCCGAACGGTGTCCACCTGGAGGTCTCTCACAGTTTCTGGAAAAAAAATTGATGCAGCAAAGCTCCAAATCGTTCAGACATTTATTTGCAATAAAAATCCGACGAGAGGGGTGGACCAGTGCTCACACAAAGCCTGCTCACAGGCGAATGACGCAACCGACAGGCGTGAAAAAACTCACACATGCGCACAAAGGTTCAAGCTTGGCTGACGCAATCACACGTGATTCAAATCCATATGGTTTTTGAAAAAAATAACAGACCTAACAGACCTCGTATAGGATCCGTAACCACTACTGTAATCGTTATTACTTAATTGTAAACATTATTTTATTTATTTAATCTTTATTTAACCAGGTTAGTCCCATTGAGATCGAGACCTCTTTTGGAAGGGTGACTTGGACAATTACAAAGTTTCCAGTTGACTTAACCTGCATGTCTTTAAATGTGGGAGGAAACCAGAGCACCGGAGGAAACCCACGCCAACACTTACAGAACATGCAAAAGCCACACAGAAACGCCAGAGGCGGGAATCGTTCCTATGACCTTCATGCTGTGAGGCAACAGTGCTAATCACTAATCCACCATGCTGCCCAATATTAAAATAGTGGGTATTACTACAATAGAGGTTGAGCTCCCCTACCAATTTTGCTCACTATTGTAATAATTACTAGGGAAATCAATTTTATCTGATGAATAGGTGCATTAATGACATTACTGTCATATATGACAATAGCAGCTGATTTAGCTTTGTATTTGCACCTACTATTGTAATAATTATTGCATTAGTAACATTATTACAACAGTGGGGGCAACACATCACCCTCTTGCCACTGTTGTAGCACTTAGGTCTTTGTTTTTTTTTTTTACACCATATAGTTAAGTTATGCAGTGGTTCTCTTCTTTCAAGCAGGTGTTGATTTCACACCTTACATTATGTCAATCAGTTCAGTCATGTAAGACAACACAAACATGGCCCAACAGGGCTGTTTGCTCTGTGCCATAAATTTCAGATAGTAAAATGTTACATTAATTATTCAGTGAGGTCTAATGCATGACAGTAGGAGGTTTGGGAAAGCAAACAAACAACAGACTGAGGCTGTGTCTGTCATCCATTTGTTGACAACAACATCCTAAACTAAAGATGAGACCCCCGGGTTAACCATGACAAGTTACAAAATTACAAATTAGTCTCATGAGTCAATGACAACATTGGCTGATATCATTGCAAGAAGATATATTTGTGTGTCTAAAATGCATGGAGACATTTCATCAACATTTAAGACTGATACTGTAGATTACAAACTAAATAAACAAGCAGTTAAAAATGCAGAAGCCAAAACACAGTACTGTGCAAAAGTTTGAGACACCATAGAATGTTGATGGAATTGTATTGTTTCATGTTTTTCTTCATTTGTGGTTCAACAGAATTTGGAATGCCAAAAGATAATCATTTTTAGGGAAAAAAATAGATAAAATTTTCCTTCCTTTGTTTGATTAAAGAAACTAATAAAGGGTCAAATAAATAAATAAAGAAACCCTTGATATTCCTTTATAGCTTTACTGCCTGGTATATGACAAAACAGACAGCTGTCGATGACCATTCACTCATCAAATAATTCTGACAACTTGAGATGATACAACCATATGTTCCTAAAAGACTTCCACATCATTTTATCACCTACTGTAAAATAAATTACACATTTTGAAATGTGAAACATGTTAATTTAATTAATTATACATATTAAAAATACAAATGAACAATTTTTAATTATTTTCATTTTATTATTCACTGTTGGCATTCTCACTAAAGTGCCCTAATTGACAAACCTCCCCCCCGCCAAAAAAACCCCCCAAACAAACAAAAAACAAAACAAACAAACAAAAAACAACAAACAAACCAACAAACCAGGATACTGGTTTTATCTGTCAAGCTTTGGCCTCATTAAAAAGTAATTGTTCCTGGCTGACCAACAACACTCGGACAAGGGCGCTGACAGAGAAAATATGCTTCGGAGTAATGCAATCAAACTCTGGGACAGGTGGGATTCTAAAAATAAAAGAAATCTGTTCTATGAAGGTGACTCAGGGTCTGAAACGAGGCAACTTTTTCCAGCAGCTAAAGAGAATAAACGTTTGCATGTGACATGGATAACTCTCAGAGGAAGGACGGGATTTATCGTGATGAGCAAAATGCTTCAGTGACCTCTGACCTCACCAACCGTCCAGACTCGGTCTTACAGAGTGAACTGATTGTGTTATTAGTACTTCAGCTGTATTTCTGATTGCAGTTATTCACAAGGAGAGTGTGGTTATTTATAATCAGTTTGACTGCTGCACATTTGGGACCATTTCAGGAACTATTCAGACATTTCACAGAGAGGGACCAGGAAGCACTCTTTGTACTGAACATTTTTTTCATGCAGTACTGCATGCAGCTTAGTGCATGTGTGGGTATTGTTTTCAGTTCTGTGTGTCTATCTGTGTGTGAACACAATAACCAAACTTGGACGATTCAAGGACAAAATTATTTTATTTTGAGAAAAATGGTTTTGTATGTTAAAGTGGCAGAATCAAGTTCAAAAATAGGCCTAAATGTTACATCTGGGGGCAAGTGACATCAAAATTTTGTCATCGAATTAAACCATTTTTATTAGTGAAAACTTTAAAAGTGGTGGCACAGTGGCTTAGTGGTTAACACTGTTGTTTCAGAGCAAGAATGTTCTGGGATCGCTTCCCGTCTGGTCGTTTTGTGTGGAGTTTACATGTTCTCCCCGTGTTCATGTGGGTTAGGTACAGGTGCTCCAGTTTCCTCCAACCTGCATGTCCCACTAAGGACATGCAGGTCGGGTGAACTGAAAACTTTAAATTGTCTGCAGGTGTTCATGTGTATGTTTGTCTTTCTGTATGTGGCCCTTCAGAAGACTGGCGTCCTGTCCAGGGTGTACCCCACCTCTCACCCAAAGACCGCTGGGATAGGCTACAACTCTCCTGTGACCATTAAATGGCGTAATGAAAATGAATAATCTTTAAAAGCAAAGCAGCAACAATTTGCCAAATGTTCATAGAAAATAGAAAACTACTTGTTAATGGAAAACATAACACCAAGCATATATATATATATATATATATATATATATATATATATATATATATATATATATATATATATATATATATATATATATATATATATATATATCGGGTGTCCCAAAAAATATGCAACATTTTATCAGCAAAGACAATGGTCAAAGCATATGTCTAGGAAATAAATTTATGGCTGGATTGAAAGCTGAAAGGTTGAAGTTTTTCATGCCAATGTCAATATTGGCCCTGCATTTTGTCAGTCTAGCATAAAGTCGCTGCACCTGTTTGACACTCTTGGTCTGGTGCCAAAACTCAATAATTTTTCTTCGCTATAGTATGGTTAATCTTGGCATTTTCCTGAGTCTTGCTTGCATCAACATAAACTTCAGGGTCTCTGCAAGTAAAAAAGAAACATAAGTGATTAGGTTTGTAGCATTTAAGGGTCAAACCGAGTGTTTTAAATGTTGCATATTTTTTGGACACTCTCTCTCTCTCTCTCTCTCTCTCTCTCTATATATATATATATATTATGGCTACCAAATGAATGCGTCAATTTAGATTTGTTAATTACAGCACCTGTATAATGAGGCAGTTTTTAAAATCCCAAAAAAATTTTGGGACATGTTTTGCATGGTTTAAGCATCAGCACGAGGCCAGAAATATATTAATATATATATTTTTAATAGTGCCAATGTGAAATAACACCATCAGCACATCCACAGCTCTTGGTTCAGCCTAAAGCTGAGAGCAATGTTGTCAGATGTTTCCTGCTACTCAGGTCCACATGGAAGTCAAAGAAAATACTTTTCTTACAAAAGAAACTTGCTTTAATTAGGGTTATCAATGTAACAGGGTGATGTTCTACTAGGTCCGCCCACGATCCAAAAAAGTGCAAAAACGGGATGAAATGTCTTAATCCGCCTTACCCGCTAACAGGCTGTATTGTAAAGTGCAGACCTGGCAACCCACCCAAAAACGAAACAAAGGAGTTTGAGCTGTTTAACCTTAAACAAAAACCACAACAAACGCTGTTTCAGCTTCAAGCTTTTACCCTAGTGGAGCACAATAAAACAAGTTTCAAGCCGTAGTCACTACGAATACCCCATTTAAAGACTTCAAAGATGATTGAAGCCGTTAAGACTTCGAGTTCGAAACGTTTTACAATCATGAACTCAGTACAACCACGGACTTCTTACAGGCTTAAAACAGTGTATAAATGTTTGAGTCATGATGTTTTTCATCCAGATTTGAATGTTCAATGAGCACATTTGAAAATGAAATGGTCTTGTATCAAATAAAATAATTATTAAAGGGGGCATATTACGTGAAATCACTTTACCTTTTTATGTTTGATATCGTGAAGAGCTGTAGATGTCATTTGCTCCCTATTTAAATAATCTTCACAGAATTTGAAGCATAGTGTGAATGCAACCAAACTTGCGGCAGTGGTGTCTGTTCAACAGTGGGTGCTGGAGCACTGTCCCCCTTCAAAATAACCAGAGAAGCACAAGTCTAAAACATGATAAATATGAATTAATAAAAAAGGTATTTTTATTCAATGCAAATTATTTTCTTTTGTCTTTTGGGTGCCAGAATTTATTCACATTTTATGTTAACTCCATGTGTACAAGGTCAACTGATGGATTTGTGGTTTGTCCTTTAGGTGGCATTGAAATCTGCATTGTGAACATCTTTAATATTTTTGAGCCACTGTATTTTCCTGATCAGATTCACCACAAGTGAGACTCCTGCAATTATTGTGCACGCTTATGTCAAAGGCAAAGAATAAAACATAGTCAACATGGAAGATTAACAAGACTCAGTGAAGATAGCAGATATTTCAGAAATTAAACATGCCAGTAAGTAGCATTGTTGGATGTTTAAATACTGGTGTGAAGAGAAATACATTTGTTAACTGCAAAAATACAGTATAAATTTGCTTTTGGCTGGTAGCTATGGTGGAACAGCAGAAAAAACTTCCAGCCTCCTGCTACCTTATGAGGCTATCTGAGGTTAAACTGGTATCCAGAAATAGATTTATGTTGTCAGAGATTAGTGAAATATTTGGAGTTAGCACTACTGTGTAATTCATTCATATACTTACAAGACCAGCCCAGTGTCACGCTTTTTCTGGTGCTCCCATTACGAAATGAGCCATATTTTCGTGACTCGGTTTATTTTACTATTTCTACTCATGTGCCTTCCACTAACATTTAACCCTAACCTAACCCTCTCCCTTCCCCTAACCATAAAAGAGTCCAAGACAATGGCTTCAAATGTCTTGTTTGTCCACAAATATTCAGTTTACTGAGAGAGTGGAGTAAAAAACTAAAAGAAAAGAAAAAAAAAAACAAACAAAATATTTACATTTAAGAAGCTGAAATCAAAAAATCTGGATAAAAAAGTGATACACTGATTTTAAAAAATAGTTGTCAGTTAATATAACAGTCATTTAATTATCAATTCATTGACTTCTACTCTACTTGTTTCCTGTTTTCCAAATCATGGTGTGCATAATAACTGAAGATAAGTGTGAATGGTGACATGCAATGTAGAGAAAAGGTGCAACTATTCAAAAATTTCATTGAAACTAGACAGTGCAACGTGAGTTTTACTATTGTATGAGGCCTGTCCTTTATGTTGTCAGTTTTAATTAAACTTCTCTGTCCTGGACAATGGAGTTGGCTAGCTAGATTTGCTATATGTTTTTCTGCTTTTGTTATTTTCTGTTTCAAATTTGTGAAACCGAAACATGGTGGCAAAAGATGGGTGTACCAAACTGTGTGATTTTTTAAAGCTAATTACAGGTGCGTCATAACCCCCTGCTGGCTGAAGGATGCATGGCTGTGACACAGTTTTTTCAGTACACCAGTTTAGCCATGAAAGCAGTCTTTTCGTCTACTAAGCTTACTTAGTGACTAATGTTGATAATGTTGGGACTAATGGATAATGTTGGATGACTAACCTTAGTCTACTCAGCAAGCTTAGCAGAATAAGGTTAGTCACCCAACATTATCCATCTAATCTCCATTTCACATCAATGGCCAAACTTGTAGAATAGCCGACTTACATTAGTCGATGATTTTTACGGTCATAACGGCCTTGCGAGTGCTGTTGCCAAGAAACACCTCCAATGCGCAACAGTTTTGTTTACTTGCAGGTTGGTCTGTCTGCTACAAACATGGCCAAGTCCGCTGCAGCAGAGGAAAAGTGCTCCCAACCTTGGCGTCCACCCGCTCCCGTCTCAAGTCTCTCCTTCCTTCCTCCTCCATCAAGTGGTGGTACATGATAGCCGCCTTTTTTGAGGTACGCCACTGAAGTTTTGTCAACTAAAATAAGATTAGCCTCCTCTGTACCAGGCTAAAAATTTTACTTGACTAATGCAAACCTTTAACTGACTAAGCGCTTTGTGCTACGACTAATGTCAAAAAATGTGTCATGTAAGTGAGTTTAGTTGACTAAACAAGATTAGACTGCTTTATGAGACTGGGGCCAGGAAAGCCCTAATGTGACTCATTTCAGCCTACATCAGTTCATGTAGCCACCAATGTGTCTTGTAAAATGAGGCTAAGTTGCTGTTGTTACAAATACATTCATGTTAATGTTTTTAGTTGAAAGCTAGTGTTGTATTGGTCTGTTATTTAAGTTTTGTGTTCCAACATTACTGACAATGTGGTTGTTGGTTGCCCTGAACACATAGTAACAAAAAATAAAATAAATAAAATAAGAAAGCAGTGCCTCCACTGAGAATTTTATTTAATTAATTTATTTTTAATCACAAGCCACAAATGCTGCAGAGGATAATTCTGGATAGTATTAAATAGTTCCTGATTTAGTTCTGAACTGTTGGTGCAAAATGAGCTTATACAAGTTGTTAATTGTATGTTTTACTGTCTGTGATGAAAACAGTGTAGAAGTGTTTCACAGAGTCACAGTCATAGCATGCACTGGTTTTGCATCTGCATGCTCGCGTTGGCAAGAAAAGCTGTGCGACAAAAGGACAAACAGCTGAGCTTGGGGTGAAGTCAGATGTGACATAAAGTCTGCGCTTCAGTACTCACTGTGATGCTGGGGCCAAACCCAGAACCAGGCTGGGGGCTAGCAGCGCTGATGTAGTTGCCCACAGCTGAATCCTGGCTGCTCGGTCCATACAGGTCAGCCACGGGCCCTGGACTGTTCGCACCGGGGAACCCTCCGGGCCTCGAGGGGTTGGTGCCTGCATGCAAACACAGCAGGGAGCACAGCTGCTCAGAAACACCAACAACCCACCACCGTCCTCAAAAGCAGAAAGGTCTCACGGGCCACACGGACACATTTAAAGAAAAGAACACATTACTGGATTCAAACGTCTGTCTCCAAGGACTTGCTTACAAGTAACAGCGGCTTAGTTTATAAAACTGCAGATTCATACTCCGCTTGAAATTGTTGGGCAAAAATGGTGCAAGATTCAGGTTTAGTATATGTGTTATGAAAAGTCAAGGGTGAATCCAGTATGATATTCTAAATATAGTCTACATGCTGTGTGTAATATGCATTACATTATAGAATCATGCACAACACAAAACAAGCACACTGCTGGAAATGCTAACATCATGCCAATACACTAAGAGCGTTGCAGTGTAAATGCTGCCATGCACAATGTGAGGGAGTACTTAGAAAACATTGGCTGCTGAATAGGAAGAATAACACAGTATTAGTTCAAGCAGAGATTAATTTATTGAAAGATTTTGATTTTGCTTGCACCCATTTGACATTTTTGGGGTTGAGTTCTGCTCGTCTCAATGCTTCCAATATGTCATACAAAACCAGCAAAAATCTACAAAAAAAGTCAATACGGCTGGAAACACTGTCAACTCCCTGTTTTAGTGTTTATGTCTGCTGGGAAAAAAAAATCGACATAAAAAAGGTATGTGAGACAAGAGAAGGAGCCATAAAGGGGAAATATAAAAGCTTGACCCAAGTTCATGTGCTGGTCCAAACTCGAGAGATGAAAAAGAAATACTGTGCATGACTTACCACCTTTGTTCTGTGAGTAAGAGCAACTCAGACTCATAAAATGTCCTTTGAAAATCCAGGTGCCAACTAAAGGCCGAGAGACACGAGAGAGGCCGAGACACGAGAGAACAAGGAAAAAAAAAAAAAACTGAGTCGCGGACAAAGAAAAGCGTAGTGATCTCTTCACAGCAATCTCTGCTGACAGTTTTGCATAACCCTGTCTTACCCTGATCCTGATTCAAAACTGATAAAAAAATATGCAATTGGCACAAAGTAAAAAAAAAAAAAAATAATAATTGCAAAAGCTTTTTGTGGAATACCTGTTGTAAAATACAGCATAATCTCATTTTATTTTTAAACATGGAAAACTAACAGCATCACTTGGCTCTACGGGAAACGTACTCATCTACTGGCCGCGTGTTAACAGTTATCTGTTATAAAGAGATGAAAAACATACTTTTGATGTCCATGTGTAGAATTCCAGAGAAATAAAGTCTTTTCACGGAACACAAACAGTGTCAACTGTTTAACTAGAGCGTCTTTAAACAGTGAGCAGCTGGCACGCTTATCTTGTCTGCACAGCCCCCAGCAGGCCGGCTTATTATATAATTAAGTTTTTTTTTTTCTCAGATGAAATGGCAATCCTCAGTTCGTCAGCCTGCTGATTTCTTTAAAAAAAAATATTATTACCAGAATGTGGCTCAAGAGTGTTTTTTTCACTAGTTTAGCCTTTAGCTTTCAAAGCAAAAATGCTCCCACATGGAAATTAAGTTAGATTAGCCCTTTACTCAGAATTGCATGCACTGTGATATAGCAAGTCTGAATAGAGACATTAATATGTTCACACTAATGTTGTTTACATCCTATCGTGCATTTATTTTAAAGCTATGTCATGTCAGTGCCACTTTTAAATTGGTCTCAGAAAGTCCATCCTATATTCTACCTGTACTATGCTTTCTCGTGTCAGTGTCACTGCAGCTTCGACGAGACAGCAACTTGCTAATTAAGCAAACGGTCATTGGGTTCAATTCCCAAACCCAAACTCTTTAAGGTTCAACCCCACAAAAATGAGGAGTAACAAAAATACTTTCTTTTTGTTTTTCTTCTGTAGCGCATGATCTGTAGTGCACAATCTATTGTGCATAGCACAAGTGCATTTTGGGTACATACAACTCCACTTTGCTATTTGAAGTGTGCATAATCTGACCTCAAAATCGGGCACAGGGTGAAAATAGGTTGTATTTAATCCCCTAATCAGTACGGGCCATGTTTTGGGCATAACATGAAATAAACCAATCACAGTGCCTCCTGTTGTCCCCTTTAAGAGAAAAATCACCAGTTTTTTTTTGTGGCCAATCACTTTCTTCCTCCTCACTGCAGAAATCCACCAGAAACGCATCTGAGGAGGCCTCATTTTCAGACCAACACATCAACACATGATTCTATTCAGACATGGGCACGAGGCGTGCCCCATGAAACTTCAACTGTGTCAGATGTAGACCTGGAAGGATACTTATGCTACGCTGTGTGGAAGATAGGGCCCAATCCTATGGTACATGTTTTTGAAAGGAAAAACAAACAAACAAAAAACAGTGCAGAGAAAAATCACTAAGTTCAGAGTGACAACTATGTGCAAAGTACTCTGAAAGAAAGTGCTGAATTCTTGTCTAATGCCTCATTCGAGAGTGAATACTGTGCACAGTATTGACTTCCAAAACAGCTCATTTTATATTGATAGAGACTTATTTTAAGGCAGAGTCGAACTCGAGCTTTGCTGACCCATTCAGGATTTGAAAATGGGCCCTAAGGTGTGACAAATGGGTGCTTTACCAAACTCAAAGAACATTTTCGGTCTAATTATCCACCCAACAACCTTCCTGCTCTTATATCCACTATAATGAGCTCAAGACAACATGATACAAGTAGGTCTTCAGGCCATTACTGTGTGCATGCGGCTCTGCTGCTGGTCTATTCTTCAGCCTGCACAAACCATCAGAAGTCATCACTGCTTCAACATGTGGTATTGTGTGGTGGACACAACAAGTCAACGAGATTAACAACTTCAGGTTTTTTTTGTGGTTTTATTTCTTAAAACAATTGCAAAGTGGAGCATTAGAGATAGTGCTAAAAATACACAAACCTCCACAAACTCATATCTTGTTAAAAACACATTAATCAGCAACAACAGTACACAGACATGAAAACATCTGAACATTAATGTGTCCTCACCGACAAACTGAAAACAACCCAACAGCAGCGTGAAAAACCTCCTCTCACCTTATACAAATGAAAACCGGTTGGGGATCAGAGATTCCCCACCAAAATGCCCCATCTAACAAATCTTAAAAAAATATTTCAGAATTTCCTGGCTCCTACACTTTATTCATAGGTCAGATGTAGGAGCATGGGTTGGGGCAGCATATGACAGCATCCACCACACCATGGAACCGCCTACATTCCTGGATGGCATCCACCAAGGCAGACAACCAGTCCCTTCCCACCTCTTGAAAGTAAACATCCAACTGCACTATGACTTTCTGCAGCAGTCAGTTTCTTCAACACCGAGGCACCTGAACGCTGGGTCGTGCACAGAGAAACGCTCCTTATTGCCAAAATGCCGTAGCTGTTGCTCTTCATCTGTCTCCCTAAGTAACTGCTCGTTTGACACAAGGTCAATCCAGAAGTACTCAAGCATCCTTTGAAGAGACCTAGTTATTAAAGACATCAAGTTGTCACCTTAGGTTACTGGTTAACTTCCATGTCTCACAAACATACAGTAAGACAAGAAAGACTGAGACCCTAAAGACTTGGACCTTCGTTCCCCTGCAGAGACACCAGCATCACCAAACACATCTGTCTAGAAAGCTGTTTAATCATATTCACCCCAACATTTTAAGCTATCTATTCTTAAACAGTCCCAACATTTTCATCAACTTAGCATTTTGAGTAATCTGGTGAACAGCCCAACCAATAGATAAGCAAAAGACATGAGTATATGTGTAAGTGTCATGTTTTATTTGTAAAGATTTCCATCTGCTCTTAAATACAGTGTGAACTTCTAATATTTTCATTAATTACATGCACATTTTGAAATTCTAGTGTGCATTTTAGTTGTCAGTGCAATTTCCTCTCTGGTTTGAGAAAGCGACAATGAAATAAGGCAAGTGAGAGAAATAAAAGAAAGCAGAGGCACACGCCATGAAAATACAGTCATGTGGTCCAGCAATGATTGCATTATATGAATTGCTGTGAGAATAATTTCACACTTAAGCTTTTAACATTTTGATTTTCCATATAGACTTTGACATACTAAGAGAAGCAATCACTCCCACACTTAATGTAGCTTATAAGGACTTCCCAAAACATTACTATGACTCTCTCACTTACTCGCTCATTTGCTGTTACGATTTAAGTAAACCTGAGCTCTGGTGGAAAGGCCGGGGTACTCTCCGACATCATCAGTAAGTATTTTCTTCACATGCAAATGAAGGATTACTGTATATTCTGTACGTGTGGGCCCCTCAAGTGCAAGCAAGGGCGTGAATGTAACTTCACAAAGAAATAGAAAATATAAAAATTTAAAAAAGGAGGAAAAACCATGCAATGCTATCTTTTCCAGCAAAACTTGTGTATTTTTTTTTGAAGGGGAAGGAAGTTTTTTCTTTGTGTAAAAAAAGGAAGAGAAAATGTTAAAAAAAAAAAAAAAAAATTAGACCACCTGCATGGAAGAATGTCATGAATGAAACTGAAAAATCCAAACTGTGGATGAGGTAGATTATACAAACCTGGGTTCTTAAACTGATCCGGGCTGTGTAGGTGCTGGAGGGGGGAGTTGCAGGCAGAGGTGGCATGCTCACTGTGCAGCATCTGAGCCGCTTGGGGCCCCAGGGAGCCATAGTCAGCAAAGGAGCAGGGCCCCCCCCGCTGGTCACTGGGCGCAGAGTAAAACCCGTAATCGGGGAGGCCTGGGAGATACAGTATAGGGTGGGAAGGGGAGGAGGAGGGGACTCCATCATTGGGGAAATCAACTTTTTCACCTTTAAAGTCAACGTCCAGATTGTTGATCAAAGCTTGGTGGTGCATCACACCATTTTTAGTTGACATCCTTGGCCATTTGTACAATTAACAAGCATTGCCAGGCAGTAGTTCCTATGACGAGTTTCAGTACTCTAACTTAGCCATTACAAATACAAGAGGCCAGCCAGAACTGTAATGTAGGCATGGGCTGGTTTCTAGATTCACGTATACTACTGTTTGAAAGTGGCACACTTCTAAACCTGTTCATACTGTTCCAACAGTATGTACTCCTTGGCACCGTTTGCTCAGCTAAAAGTTGTGTGCTATGGCTGAAGCAGAAAGGAAATACTACATCAAAAAAAGACAGCGATGGCTTAGAGGAGGAAGGCCACGTAAAAAACTAAACAAAACATGCTTTTAAAGAGTGGCTGCAAGAGGAGGCAATATATCAAACATGACTGTGTAACTATGGGAACACCACTCATAGCTGTTAGTCAAATTCAAACAACAACGTAATTTTGAAACTCAGGGATAATAAAGGGATTTATATTGCTATGTTGGTGAAATAAATACTCGTAGCTAGTTATTGAGGAAGATAACATAATTTTTTGTTACCCTCCCAACTCATTCTACTGTATTTCAAAGCAAAATGCTCAAGGTGCAGCAAACTGTTAAACAAAATGCAGCACGCAACCTGAAGCATGAAACATTTCTCCAACCCATTGGTGGAAAATTACTGATATGTGACATCTAAAAAAAATTAGGATTTTATTTTTATAATGAATGATGTGCTGACTGGTGCTTTAGTGTGAATTAATTCAGGCAAACCTCACTGGTTAATTCAGAGACAATGTATTCATTACCGAAAAAATAAAAAAAACAACAATGATGGTTTTCATTAAAGTCATAAACTGTGGCCTTGAGGAGAGATTGAGAGGAAAGAGAGGAAGAGAAAGAAGGAGCAGAAAAGAGAGAGAATGTGCACATCAAGACTGAAATGTGTCTATGGAGGTTTGGAGTACTACTACTATGTACTGCTATATTTTTACCTCCAGTTATCACACCTTCA
The DNA here is from genome assembly GCF_902500255.1 of Thalassophryne amazonica. NCBI lineage: Eukaryota > Metazoa > Chordata > Actinopteri > Batrachoidiformes > Batrachoididae > Thalassophryne > Thalassophryne amazonica. Next base: position 91,087,629 of record NC_047111.1, read on the forward strand.
CACTGTCATACCGGCCCATGCCTACCGCATTGTTACTGTTGTAATACTGGGCAGAAATGGAGATAATGTGCTGTTACAAATAGGCTGATACAGCTTCACATTAACTTTGTCCAACAACACATGGCAAAAAATAAAACTAAACAAAATCAGGCCACTCCAAATATCCCTCTGCAGTACATGAGTTTAAATTTTCTCAACTGTTAATAATGTCAATAAAATGATGAAATAGGATGTTACTGATGACACGTGGGTGTGGGGGACAATCCACGTTGGATTTTACTGAAACAATATTATCAAAAGTTTATTTTCATTATTATTATTATTGATATAAGACCAAATGAAAGTTAATATCTGGCCAAACTGACACACTTCAGACACACACACACAAACACTTGGCTCTTGCCACAAGAAACCAAGAGGAAGGCAGGAGTCATTTTTTGCTTGATCGTATTCTTGAAAACCTGCTCATCTTATACTTCAGTTACATCATTTTGTTGTCGAGTTTTGATAAGCTTACACCTTCAGAGTTGTATTGTTATGCTTTATATCCTCCCCATGTCAATTGGGGAAGCTCCTGTTTTTAATTTAATGTACAGTAACATTCAGTCATTTCCCAAAGTCCCAAAGTCAAGGTGCAATTTCCCACCGGATGGTAACAACTCAACTTGCTGTTAACACCAGGTGCTACATTTCTACTGTCGATTATAGAACCTCAACACATCATACTGACGTGTTGTCATCTTTTGGTATTGTATAAAATTGATATATATATATATGACAAAGGTAACTCCAGACTGTCTTTGATCATCCTGGAACTGATCAATGGGTGAGCCTTTGCCATTCTGGTTATTCTTCTATCCATTTTGATGGTTGTTTTCCATTTTCTTCCATGCGTCTCTGATTTTTTTGTCCATTTTAAAGCATTGGACATCATTGTAGATGAACAGCCTATAATTCTTTGCACCTGTGTATACGTTTTCCCCTCTCCAATCAACTTTTTAATCAAACTACGCTGTTCTTCTGAACAATGTCTTGAACGGCCCATTTTCCTCAGGCTTTCAAAGAGAAAAGCATGTTCAACAGGTGCTGGTTTCATGCTTAAATAGGGGACACCTGATTCACACCTGTTTGTTCCACAAAACTGAAGAACTCACTGACTGAATGCCACACTACTATTATTGTGAACACCCCCTTTTCTACTTTTTTTTTTACTAATAGTCCAATTTCATAGCCTTAAGAGTGTGCATATCATGAATGCTTGGTCTTGTTGGATTTGTGAGAATCTACTTAATCTATTGGTACCTTGTTTCCCATGTAACAATAAGAGATATACTCAAAACCTGGATTAATCTTTTTAGTCACATAGCACTACTATTATTCTGAACACTACTGTGTGTGTGTGTGTGTATGTATATATATATATACACACACACACATAGGTGAATGTAAAACTGAAAAAGGTGGGTAACTCAAGTTGAGTAGGTACCATGCAGTGGAAAAGCATAATTACAGATGCTGTAGACCAAACCATTAGCACGCATATTTGCATTTGTTCAAAGGCCAACAGTCAAGTAAATAAAATGATCTTGATATCTGTTATCTATCATCAGTGTCAATGAATGACAACAGCAAGTCAAGAGGACATGAAGTATGTTATTTCACTGAACAGTCTGTGAACCTTTTAGCACCTAATTTGAAGAAAATTAGGTTGTTAAAATTGAGTAAATGAACAACAGAGTGGGAATTCCTGCTGATTTTGCATTAGTTCAATTGGACCTCTCCAAGTGAACCTTTGCAGCTCCCAATAAGCTCACAGGCCACCCCATGGGTAAATGTTACTAAGTAAAGGTGCCTTGACACTTGCATCAATTTGATCCGCACACGGGTACGCAATCTGCCGTGCCGGAGAGTAAACTCATCGCAAACTTCTTGTAAACCACTGGAAAACACTGTAAACTGTGCACGGCTTCGTGCAAGTGCACAAAGAAAATTTTGAAATGTTCAAAACCTCTGGCACGCATTAATATTGTGAAGTTCATGTGAACATTGCGCAGACAATTCAAAAACACTGGGTGTCACTGCAAGTAAGTGCGTCAGTGCAGCGCATCACAGCGCAGCTCATCTGAACGATTATGATGAGATGTTAAATCTATTTAAACATAATTTTACAAATAGTCATAAGAAGGAATGAAAATGCAACTGTTTAACCAAGCCATTACAATATAAATATATAAAACATTTTAGAGGATTCCAAATGCGTTGTCCATGCCATGAAGCGCACGAGAGAGAGAGAGAGAAAAACAGCTGCAGCTGTAGAAAATTCCTCTGTGATTCTGGAAGCGTTTAGAGGTTTTTAATCAGTCAAACTCTGAGAGCAAATGATTAATCCACTACAAAATATTTATTTTATATAACGCAGCGTCCAGTGGCACAAAGTGTAGCATGCAGCGGGACACAGCCGGTCACACTGGCACAATGAATTGTGCGGAAGCGTGGGGGTTAAATGCTTACAAGTGTCAAGATGCCTTAAGAAGAATATATCCAAATAATTTAAAGACAGAACAAAGACACATGTCTCTTATTTTCTTGTTGTCACTGAGGAATCAGATGATATTGAAGAATTATGAAATCACGGGCCAATACTTTTCTCATTTCAGTTTTTCTGTGGAATACCTGAAGGAAGCTTCAGTCATTTAAATGAAAATATACACAATGCAAAACAATCAATAATTAATTTAAAGCCTCTTCTTGGACCAATAGCAACACAATAAAAGGGTTTTATGTGTGATATTTCTCTGAATGAGGTACACAGATATTTATGTTTATTGATGTCAGGCATTCAGGGCTGCACTAAGTACTCTAAGCACGTCTAAAATTGGCCTCTTGGAATGATTCTCTCTTTGACACAGATGGCGGATTATCAACAGTTTAGAAAATGTCATTTAGCAATAAATCGTACTGACATTTATTGCTTGTCCTCTTAATCTGAGACAAGCTGCTCATATAAAGAGTGCAATTAAAAGAGACGACTCCTTCGTACATCTCTTTGATAACAGAGTTAATCTACTGGGGGGGGGGGGGGGGTGCTGAGATTGGTGGCACCGGCTTTTTCCATGGTGGGTTCCCCTGCTGTGTATTTGTTCTTTTATTTGGGACCTGGAGCGAATAGTCATTCATAGCCACTTTACCTCAACCATTCAGAGTGAGACAGTCCACTTCTGCCAAATGGAATGTAAGCATCAGCCGTGCTTCTCCGCCAATGCTTTTTAGCACTCTGATCTCACCACTTGTGGGCTGTCTGCCCACTCATCAAATTATAGGCTCTAAATACGGCAGCCTTCCCACGTACGTCACATAATGCCTGACACATTGAACAAAGCTCAAGAACCAATCATTCCATTTACTTCACTTAGACAAATGTCACAGAAAATGGATTGGCCTTGCTAATGAGGAAAACTGAATCAATGGAATAATTATAATGGGAAAAAACATCTGATAATAGCACAGACCATGCTATTGGAATTTATGATGAAATATATCAAGTTTGGAATAGTGAAGCCTAAATCTGACAAAGTTTTCTTAAAATATAATGTCTGATAAAGTTTTCCTTAAATACCACTCAAACTTCTAAAAATAAACCATGTCAATGTCAATCATAACGTGATAAAAGATCAAGTATTGTCATCTCTGTAAAAATGCAATTGTTCAAAAATGGATTACCTGTGGAAGAAAAGCCCAATTTTAATGTACTTTAATACTTTTTTTTTACACCAGCAGAACCTTTTCCTATCCAAAATTCATCAAAACTTGCCACTTGAAGGTAAAATTCTGTCTTTATATTATATATTTATTTTTATTTTTTTTTTTATACATGGAGAATGTAAATAAAAACAAAACAAACACCCCCCCCCCCCCAACCATACCACAATCAAAACAATTAGAAGAGTGTCATGTGTAAAGGCCCCCTGACACTTGCACAACTTTGATCCGTGCACTTGCACACACTCTGTCATGCAGGAAACCCATTGTAAACCGCTGCAAACTGTGCGCAGCTTCATGCATGTGTGCAAAGAAAATTTTTAAATGTTCAAAATCTCCCTCACGCATTAATTACATGAACTTCAAGTGAACATTGCGCAAACAAGTCAAAAGCACTGTGTGAGTGCGAGTGATTGCATCAGCGCACCGCATCAGAGCGCAGCTCATCTGAACAATTATAACGAGATGTTAAATCTATCATAAACATAATTTTACAGCTACTCATAAGAATTAAAGAACATACAGCTGTTTGACCAAGCAATTACAATATAAACATTCCAAATTCTTACCTTGTTCCAATGCGTTCTCCACGTGATTAAGCGTGTGCGTGCGAGAGAGAAAAGCGGCAGCTGGAATAGTCCTCTGTGATTCTGGAAGCGATTAGAGGTGTTTTCAACAGCCAACTCAGAGAGAAAATGATTAATCCACTACGAAATAATTATTTTATATACGCAGCGTCCAGTGCACAACCCATGGTATCCAGCGGAACAAAGCACCACATTCAGCTGGGAAAACAACGGGTGGGATCGTCAAGACGAAGTGTGTGCAAGTGCGCGGATCAAGTCGTGCAAGCGTCAGTAGCCACTACGCACACTCCAATAAAGAGCCATAACAATAGTAAACAATGTAGGATACAGAAAACACACTGACTTGTTGTTTTAAAGCCATCCACTCTGAAATGTATGGACTGGTAAAATAAAACGCTGCACAAAAAATGTTCAAAGCAAGTATTAAACTACTTCCAAACAATATACCAGAAATGTTTATAGAAAGTGTTCCTTTCTCTTAGCTTCATAGTGCAGTAGAGTAGAGAAGAATTGTCTTCCAACAAAACAGATCAAACCTCACTGAAGTGCCTTCTGGCAAATTGTAGCTGAATTTTCAAGTTTTTCATTTTTTTTTTTTTTAAATAAAATCCTTCTCTGTACCACTTCATCATGAAGCTGTATAACTGGTGATGCAAAATAAACCAAACTTGCACTATGTGTAATGTATCCAGTCGCAGCCACAGAAGCCTATAACTTGCTCAGGGTTGTCTGGGTGTGCTGGTGTCTTTCCTCACTCGTCTCCTTCTTGCACAGTCCCTTAGTTTTGGAGAAATATCTGCTCTACACAGACAATCCTGCCCAGTGTACCCTGCCTCATGCCCTGTGACTGCTGGGATAGGCTCCCCCCCATGACGCTTAATTATAGTAAGTGGGTAGAGAAAATGCATGGATGGATGGACTTGACAGACATAAATGGTGATCCAAATACATTGTGGGAGTTCCTCCCCAACCAGACCATGACAGTTTGTGAGGATTGTACTGGATCCCCTAGTGTCCATAGGAGGAGGTGCTTGATATCTGAGGACGCTAAGTATCATCCAGAGGTGTTGCAGTACTTGATGGAAATCTTAGGCTGTACAGGGAGCTAAAAAAAGCAGGCTATGATGACCCTGAGAATGGACATGGAGGTGTGATCAGGTGACAAACCATCTGTGGTTTTATGATCCTCGACCTGCTTACAAAGCACTTTGTTCCTCCAAACCTACACCTCATCCCACTGCAGTTATGGCAGAGGATGGTTCAGTTCTTACAGTTGCTGCTATACTGTCACGGTGGGCTGCCTACTTTGAGCTGTGTATAAGCCTGAGCATGCTGCTGGTATGTTAGACATTACTGGTGCCAGGGTTTTTGCAGCTGATTCTCCAGTTGTCTGTGAAACACCAAATCTCGCTGAGATTGCAAAGGCCATGAAAGTGCTAAGGGCAAGGAAAGCATCAGGGATCTGTGACATTTGAGCGGAGCTCCTCCAGGCAGGTGGAGATGCTGTTCTCCTGGCATCACAACCAATATTTGTTTCAATCTGGGAGACGGGTATCATCTCTACAGATTGGAAGACAGGATTTGTTGTCCCAGTCTGGAAAGGAAAGGGTGATTGTATGTACTGGAACAATTATAAGGGTATCTCTGTGCTGGGGAAGGTGCCTGCAAGGATTATTCTTCATAGGATTCAGTTCCAGCTACTCAGCAACCGGAACAGTCTGGCTACATGGCCTGTGAGTACTCATAGAATGCAAGTGCGAACATTGGCAGTGCTTTTTTGCAGCCTATGTTGATTTTTGCAGGAACGTTTTGAGTCAGTTGACTGGAGTGCTTTCTGTGACGTCCCGAGAATTTGTGGGATCCCCAAGAAGTTACTAAACATCATGGCCAGACTATACACAGATACTGTGAGTGCTGTGCGTAGCGGAGGATAAAGACTCAGTGTTTCCCAGTGATAACTGTTGTTTGCCAAGGGTGTGTTCTGGCTCCTACACTGTTCAATGCTTGGATGGACTGGTTGTTGGGTATGGTTGTGGAAACCAGTGACTTGGGTGGTTTTGTTGGCAAGGAAAGGTTTACTGACCTTGACTTCGAAGACAATGCTGTGATCTTTGTGGAATCCATGGATACTACGATTGTAGCACTTGAGAAGATGAGTGAAGTATTGAAGTGTCTGGGTTTGCAATTGTCCTGGGCCAAGACTAAGATCCAGGCTTTAAAAGACTTCCTGAACTCAGCCATCAGAACTGTTTCTGTGTGTGGTTAAAATGTTAAACTTGTAGAGACATTCACTTATCTCAGCAGTGACATACAGTACGTGTCTGTAGGTCCTCGACCTTTGAGATCAAGAGGCACCTGGGAAGAGCTTATGGAGTCATGAGGTGGCTGGACAGATGCTGATATCTTTGCAGGACAACAAAGGTTCAAATTTTTAGGGTCCTAGTGATGCAGTCTTGGTGTATGGTTGTGTGACTTGAATGCTAATCACTGACCTAAGGTGATGGCTGGATGTCTTTGGTGTTCAGTCTCTTTGAAAGATCCTTGGCTACCGCTGGACAAGACACTGTATCAAACCAGTGGTTACTTAGAGAGACTAAGATGAGGAGTATCACCTGCACTGTCAGAGAGCATCAGCTCTGACATTCAGCCAAGTGGTGTGTTTCTCTGCGTATGATACAGCATGCAGCGCCCTGAGTGCTGAGAACCCCAGTGGCTGGAGCAGATTAAAGGGCCGCCCACAATTTACCTGGGTGTGGTAGATAGATGGTTAGTTTAGAGATGTGGGAATGGACCGGTTGTTTGCCTGTGTGGCTGCCATCCAAGATCTAAGGTGGTTCCATGGTGTCGTGGATGCAACGAAGCACAGCACCAGCACACACTCCTGGACTTGACTTTGCTACATGGTACAAGTGATGTCATGATAACATCACTGAAGTGTTTTAAAATGACATCATAATCACATTATCCATAGTATCTCTAAAATAGAGGTCATGAAATGTCAGTACAGACCAAAAACCAGACCTAGATTAAATATGTCCATCTTTTGATCTCCCTGCTGCTCTCCTCCTACATCTTTAAATGATGTCATACTCTTACAGCACAGTATCATGAATGTGTGCAGGGCATGCATTGCCCCATCCAGTGCCTTTCATTTATATATTGATTTCTTATAATAAAACTAATAACAATGTGAAAGGGTGAGCCCTTTTTCATCAGAGTACCATGTACTTATGCACATGAGCATAACGTTATACAAAGTTCCTCAGTTAAGAGACTCACCTTTGTACTGAAATATCCAGAAAATGGAAACATGGCTCAAAAAGAGTATGCCCATTGAGAAATGCATAAGAACTCTAACACTGTGTTGTTTCTATATAAACTTTAACACTGTGTTGTTTCTATATAAACTGTTAACTTCTGAAGTGTATTAGATCTTTTTTCTTTGTCGGATTTCTTTTTCCTGCACATATGTCCAAAAAGTGAATTTGATTCAACAGCATGCACTGGCTTCAGATGCTGAAGAGTAAACTGGTTTTGTTTTCCGGACAGAGTCAATGGGACAAGAGCGCGGCTCACAGTCACGTACACGTATGCAGGCAAACGTTCTGAAAGTCATATATTTTCATCAGTGGCTATCTGATCCGTTATGCGGTATGAGACTGGGCAGAGTGTGCCCACAGCTGCATTAGTATCACCAATCATATCACTGTGCCTCCGACCGTCCCACTATTAATATTCACACAATCTATCCAGAACAATGGCCCATTCTTGGATTCCTTTTTCCACTGGTCACTAATTGGGTGTAATTACTCATCTACAAAACAAATGAGCGTGTTGAGGTTGCCTTGGAGACTAGATCAGGGGACCTAGCAGTGCGAATCTTTCACAAGGCTTCATTTATACTGATAATTATCTCCACTACCCCCATCCTCTTTCCCTTCTGCCCTCAGTGACCAAATCTGGTGTCGAGACGCCGGAGAGGGGAGTGTCTCCCAGTCATCTGTTACTGACATCATCGGGGTGGTGCTCCTTAAGTGGATAAATGCCCTGCTCTCTTTGCCACTTTGCCAGGTGACTGCCTTTAAGGAGGAATCACAAACCTTGAAAGTACTGCTGCTCTATTTTCCTCACTTCTCAGGAAAGAAAACTAATCATGCTGATGATAAAATATAGCAAATGTTCCTTGGGCTGCATCACTGATGTGTTCTATACCAAGTTTGGGATTAAAACTGCAGTAGAAACCTTTAGCAGAATCTGACAAATACACAATTTTAAGTGTGTAATTTGTGATTCAAAATGTAAATAAATAAACAAGTTGGATACTTCAGTGTCCCAAAGATTGCCTCTGTAAAGTGTTATTTATATATAAAAGTACAAAGTCATATACATATAATTAAAACTTCAACGTGTAGGAATTAGTGCCATCTAGTGATGAGGTTGCAGATGCCATTATCCTTTCACTAGTCAAGAGTTTTGTTTCTTTACATGCTTTCATTCTCCCTTGATTTTTCTGGTAAGCAACACGTTGCATACGGAAAGTATTCACAGCACGTCACTTTTTCCACATTTTGTTATGTTACAGCCTTATTCCAAAATGAAGTAAATTAATTTTTCCCTCTTAAAATTATACTCACAAAACCCCATAATGACAACATAAAAAAGTTTTTTTTTTGTTTTACATTTTTTCAAATATATTAAAAATAAAAAGATGAAGAAATCACAGGTACAAACGTATTTAACCCTTTGCTGAATACTTTGTTGATGCACCTTTGGCAGCAGCTACAGCTTCAAGTCTTCTTGAAAATAATGCCACAGGTTTGGCGCATCTATCTTTGGTCAGTTTTGCCCATTCCTCTTTGCATTCCTCTCTCCATCACGTTGGACAGGGACCGTTGGTGCACAGCCATTTTCAGATCTCTCCAGAGATGTTCAATCAGATTCAGGTCTGGGCTCTGGCTGGGTCACTCAAAGACATTCACAGAGTTGTCCTGAAGCCACTCATTTGATGTCTTGGCTGTGTGCTTAGGGTCACTGTCCTGCTGAAAAATGAACCGACGCCCCAGTCTATGGTCAAGAGCGCTCTGCAGCAGGTTTTCATCCAAGATGTCTCTGCACATTGCTGCATTCATCCTTCTCCCAGTTCTTGCCACTGAAAAACATCCATACAGCATGATGCTGCCACCACCATGCTTCATTGTAGGGATGGTGCCTGGTTTCCTCCAAACATGACACCTGGCATTTACACCAAAGAGTTCAATCTTTGTTTCATCAGACCAGAGAATTTTGTTTCTGATGGTCTGAGAGTCCTTCGGGTGCCTTTTGGCAAACTCCAGGTGGGCTGCCATATCCCTTTTACTAAGTAGTGGTTTCTGTCTGTGGCCACTCTACCATACAGTCCTGATTGGTGGATTGCTGCAGAAATGACTGTCCTTCTGGAAGGCTCTCCCTTCTCCACTGAGGAATGCTGGAGCTCTGATAGAGTGACCATCGGATTCTTGGTCACCTCCCTGACTAAGGCCCTTCTCCCCTGATTTCTCAGTTTAGATGGGTGGCCAGCTCTAGGTCCTGGTGGATCTGAACTTCTTCCATTTATCGATGATGGAGGCCACTGTGCTCATTGGGACCTTCAATGCAGCAGACATATTTTTATACCCTTCCCCACAATTGTTCCTCGAGAGAATTCTGTCTCAGAGGTCTACAGACAATTCCTTTGACTTCATGCTTGGTTTGTGCTCTGACATGGACTGTCAACTGTGGGACCTTATATGTAGACATGTGTGTGCCTTTCCAAGTCATGTACAATCAATTGAATTTCACCCCAGGTGGACTCCAATTAAGCTGGAGAAACACCTGAAGAATGATCAGTGGAAACAGGATGCATCTGAGCTCAATTCCGAGCTCCATGACAAAGGCTGTGAATACTTATGTACATGTGATTTCTTAGTTTTTTTTTATTTTTAATAAATTTGCAAAAATTTCCAAACATTTTTTCACATTGTCATTATGGGGTATTGTGTGTAGAAGTTTGAGGGAAAAACTGAATTCCATCGATTTTTGGAATAAGGCTCTAACATAACAAAATGTGGAAAAAGTGAAGCACTGTGAATACTTTCCAGATGCACTGAATGAATGATTGTCCATTTCACAAAAACAAGGGTTCTCATAATTTTTTTTTTTGGGGGGGGGGGGGGGGGGGGGGGGGGACTGATTCCTGTTGTTCTTTTTTCAGTCTTCCAGCCACAAAATGTGGAGTCAAGTATGGTACCTTTGGGGCATTATATCAATACGCCGGCCTCCACAAGGGGGCTCGCTCACATGTCAATATGAAGGGCCTATTCAACACATCCATTCATAGTTGCAGGTAATTACAAAATGACTATGAGTGCTATATTCCATTGCTGCTCGTAAACACCCCTAAATCCTACATACTATAACTTTAAAGTGTATCAATTTAGTGCATGTGTATGAGTGTGAAGTTTTGACTGTGACCTACTTTTAAGCTGATCACGAATACAACCTCCTCCAATATTGTGGTCCAGAGAGCATGTATATCTGATTTGAAAGCAATACCTGACAGTGTTGCTGAGTTACCATGGAGACAAAGTTTTGACCTGGACCTACTTTTAACTAGGTCACAAAAGACACAGAGCGCTCATGTGCAAACTACTCCTAGATTCTGTTCCAGAGAGCACGTGCATCTGATTTAAAAGTGATACCTGGAAGCACTGATAAATCATTGCAGTGACAAAGAGTGTGACAGACGCACAAATGGGTGCAACCTATTTTAATGTCCCCTTTCTGGAGTGTGTGGTACAAGACCTATATAAATTTTAAAAATAAAAATTTCTTAAACTGTCTCTGGAGGATGGCCTCTCTTTCTGCTGAAATTTCCTGGTGGCCATCAAAGCACATCACACCACAGATGTCAATAATCCTGACATGCCCACACTCAAATTAGCTGTGAATTTTAGAGGTGCCAAATTGGCTTTTCCATTTTCGCCAATGTCATTTAAAAATAGCGTGAATGAAGCTAACAGCTCTTTTGCTGTCTCGCCTTGCTTTCACTTTCCATTTGAAATAATCTTTTCTGAATGAATGGCTGAGTAATTAACAGCACTATACACCCTTTTCAGACAGCACAGACATTTCATAAATAATACATATTTAATGTCTTGTCATTTTGTGTTCACAGAAGCTTGGCTAATGAATTTTAACAGATGATTTCTTCTTACATTTACCCACCCATACTCAGATCTCTTTGCAGAATTTATTTTTTTTTTCTAATTTCCTTTTCTGCTTTTGTGGTATTCTTTACATAATGGACAATCTCAACAAAGCTTTAGATTCCTTTTAGGCCCACTTGCGGGTGGACTGGATGACCGCACCTGAACAGAAAAGGGGGGAACGCGGATACTGAATTGTGCGGAAAACAGAATCTCTTTCTGGATGTGATGCAGTGAAGCCTACACTGGGTGCACTAAAGAATTTTATAGCAAGCATGGGACCTGTGTAGTTAGACCTGAGAGAAGCCACTCAATTATTGACAGTCAGCAAAAATTATCCTGTTGTGAGCTGGCTCAGAGCTTACAGTGCTGGACGTTGGGTTGAACATATATTTTTCAAAGATGTCTGGTCTGCCTTACATGCCCTGAAGATTAACAAAGACTAAAGCCCCCGTCACACATAGCAAGAATGGGCAGGAACCAGGCCGAAACGGCAAATATTACCATTATTGAACGCAGTCGGGAGGGAAAGAGGTGTGGCCAGCAGTGTCAGAATGCAGCCAGACTACCATGGTGCCAGACTGCACGATGGTATCAATAGTTTAGATGACACAGACTGTTGTCAGACGACCATAGAAGGCGCTGAAGACTGCCTGATGTCCAAACGTCTGGATGGTAAACACGGGCCTGGAGTGGGGGGCAGCGCTGTGTTCCTCACGTGCATGTGTGCCCTGCGCACACACGTGGGGCTGAAATGATCACTCAGCTGTGTGTCTGCTTGTGTTCATAATGGCTGCATGAGCCACTAAGTGCAGGACGCACACGCCACTGGACACCTATGCTGAAAGTTTGCTGGCACTGGGCCAAGCAGTCACACCATGCATCTGACGGAGCCTTTCCAGTGAACTTTAATTTCTTTTTTCGTTTTTGCTCACTTCAGGAGCAAAAACTCTGTACACCGTGAAGTTGGTTCGATTATCACATAGGATTTAATTTTTGCATAGGATTTTTGGTTATTTGCAGCACACAGCTTTTCACCACAGGTTGTGGATTGGTTCTTGTGCACTCTGTGCCTTTAAACAATCGTGGTTCCTTGTTGGAGGTGAGTTTCATTTTTAATAATATTATCACGGGCTGACGATACATTTCCACGTCACACCTCCTACAGAGTTTAGGTGGTGATCAGGTAACAATATCTATATTACAGCGGTGAGATCCATTCAGCTCCATGCCCGACGTGCGCTATGATGCATTAGTGCACATAAGACTATGAAGAGGAGCAGCGGCACATGGTGCTTTCGGTTTGATAGCGTGCTGTTCACATGCACTGTACATGATGAATGTGTACCACATACACATTATTACATATCAACATTTCCTTTGCCTTCCCTGGCCGAGGTCCAGTGGAGGTGGATATCCATGGCACAACACGCTGGCAGGCTTGGATGTGACCGATCGATCTCAAAGCTAAATCAACCGCGATCAGATCGTTTCAGATGCTGTTTTGATGCCGTCAGAATATGTAGACTGCGATCAGATGATGCAAAAACTGCACATAGACCGCATGTGCCTCCCATCTTGATGGAGCCAAGAGTGTTTTGAACATGTGCAACACACGCAGGACAGCCGAGCGAATGCGACCAAATATGCAGACTGCTCATAGACTGCCGTCTGTAGGTCTTCAGACTGCACCTCAATATTTCACGATTGTGGCCGGATGTGTAATTCTGACACCATTCGCCCTCAATCGGCGTATGTGTGATGGGGGTATAAAAATCTGAAAGTGACACTGGCTCCAAATAATGAATGTTTAAATGTGAATTAGCTTGAAGAGGAATTATGTCTCAGACCCTCATCCACTCAAGACATTGTCGATCGTTGTAAATAGATTAATAATATTTAAATTACAGAATTTCCATGTCCTCCTGCCCAGTTTATCTCACAAAAATCTGTTTTTAAGGTTCGGGGTTTAACAACACTGTTATCTCCTGTTTTGATTTGATATGTGATACACGATCATTACTCAAAACACACAACTTCTGATACAGTTTGAATTTGAGGGTAAAACTGGGTTTTATCTTGCCAGTTTTTGATCGGATGGTATGTGGTGTAAAGTGGAAATCCATGTTGGACGTGTCTGTCACCACATTTTTATTTACACGGCGCTCAATCTCAGGGAAAACCACAAAGCTGCACTGCTTGTGTAAGTCTGATGATTGCATTATTAAAGTAAGTAAGTTATTTTGGCTGCTCCCTTTTTGCTTGGGTCACCACAACAGATCAGATACAGAGCTGCATATTGATTTGGCACAAGTTTAATGCCAAATGCCCTTCCTGACACAACTCCACATTAGAAGGAGAATGTGCACTGGTGGTCTTGAACCAGGAGCCTTCTGTTTTGGGACACCACACACCCCTGACTGCAACATTATTTGAATAGCAGAAACACTGTGTAGGGCTTTAGATCAATTTTTGCTGGTCTGTGCCACAAATGTTTCTTGATGCCAGATGACACAAACTCATCAGCACTGCACCTGACGACACTGCAATTTTAGACCATTACAGAGCTAGCAGCTCAGTGGGATAAGGATTTGGCCTACCAATATAAAAGTAAGACCCTTTGGCTGCTTCCTTGATTTCATTTGGAGTCGCCACAGCAAATCTGAGGTGATCTGTATGTTGAATTGGCACAAGTTTTACACTGGATACCCTTCCTGACACAACTCCACATTACATGGAGAAATGTGGCAAGAGTGGGATTTGAACCGGGAACCTTCTGCAGTGAAAACATGGGCACTAACCACTTGGACACCAACCCTGCTTTGGCATACCAATATGTACATATATAATTTGTGTCCTTGGGCAAGACACTTCATATGCCTTGGCCCAGTCAGCTGTAAATTAGCACTGGTCTTAGTTGGAGAAGTAACGTGTTTTGGTCTGGCATCCTGCTTAGTGGGGAGTCTTCCCTATGTGGGCGTCAGGTCCTATATCACTAATTGTCAGTGGGATGCATACAACTAACAGATTTGAATAAAAATCAATGGATCTGTCTTTGAGAAACCAATTAAAATCTTAAAAAATTGTGGTATCTCACTATGTAAACCCTATACAGGCCTTGAGGCCCATTGGGCCAGTGCTTATTCCCGGATACTGTAGCGTGAAACAGATAAAAATCCCTCTAGAAGCGACGTCAGCCCAACACAGGCTAATTCCTCAGTGAAGGCTGGTATCCATTTATAGCTGGGTGGACAGAGACAATGTAGATGAAGTGTTCATCTTCAGTTTAATTTATTTGTACAGTGCCAAATCACAAACATAAGTTGCTCCAAGTGTCTCTGGACAAGACTTTGTGTTTTGGCCAAGGACAGAAACGGGTAGCCTGAAGCACACATCTGGAATCAAAGACTATCCTATCCCACAGAGTCACCTGCTTTCACTGAGTAAGACAATGAGAAAAAAGATCCACAGTCTACATCTGTATCCTAATCAGCAAGGAAATATAATGGATTATTTCCCTCAACAAGCTTGATCATTCCACCAAGTTATGTGGAAATCAGATGAATACTTCACACGATATTCAATGAAATGCCAAACAAGTGCCACTTTGTTGTGTGAGAAAAGAAAGACAGAAAGAAACAGAGAGAATCCACACCCAGATCTTCACTAATACCACGATTCACTTTATGTGGAGATTGTCATCATTTCTCCAAAAAATTAAACAAACATAACAATGTCATTACAAAATGCACAGGTGCAAACTGTTGCTTTTTACCACAGCTCAAGAAATTGCACAACACTTACTGGATTTATTAACTGACAACAAAATCGTTTACACCTGTTACACTTGATGAGTAAGTTTTTTTTTTTTGGAGGGTGTGTTACGTATTCATCCTCTGGAGGGCAGAGTGCTGGTAACCTCGTAGCATCTGCTACCCACAGCTGTGAGAGACACGGCTTCATGGCGCAGGCACAAAGGGACACTCTGCCTTGCCCGATGTGTCACATTTTTCCCTGGGCCTTAAACAAAAACCAAAGCAGGATGGGCTTGGCATGCCTGCTCATGTTATTTTTCACAAAATACATATAAAGTGCTCCTGGCTGCAGCGCTGAGCTCCACAGATTAGCATCTAGGACAAAAGGACCTGAGCTCACTAACAGTCAGATTGATTAAACGCGGCACACGCAGCCAATCCTGTTCTCCTCTCGGGCACAGCTGAAGATTACAGAGCTTGTTGCGAGGAAATGGATAATGATCTTAATTTGGAAATGTCTGTCACATGGGTGTCCTTCGTTTCAATGGTGAAGAGAAAAAGAGTCGGGGGAAGTGAGACGGGTGAAAGAGAGGGAGAGAACAGAACAAAGATAAATAGAAAGAACTAAGGGGAGCAACGGGTTTCAAAATTTAAAGAAAATCTCAACAAAACAAATTACACTGTATCCCAAATTCTGCAAAATACAAACTGCAGCCAAATCCATTTCTCTTTTGAATGCATACTGTACATGCCAAGCAGTCAAACCTCAAAATGCATCTGATGGAGCTCGACTTAAACTGCAGGAAGCGCCAAGAATGATCTCGAGCTGAAACACTCAAATTGACAACTGTAACATTTCCTGGGCTCCAACAAGCCTCAGAATTACTCTGCAGTTTTCCGTTTTAATGAACAGAAATACAGCTATGAAGGATATTTTTATTATGTCTGTGTTTGGTTTAGGGAAGCGAAGTGAATGCAATTTGGTAAATTCAGGCCTCCTAAAGGACCAGACATTCAAATTGTTCAGTAAAAATATCATAAGGAAGTTTCTGTTGCCAGAGATTTACTACATTACTTTGATGAATTTCTCATATATCATCATTATAACAACTGGGCAAGTTGAGCTTGCACAAAAACAACAGGGGTTGACCAAATCTGTCCAAAATGTGGACCATGTGCTGGGGCTCATCATGTCCAGTAGGACTGACAGAATTCCCAAGAAGCATCATTCATTTTATACGGGTCGCGGTGGCAGCAAACTAAGCAGCTCTCCCACACTTCCCTCTCCTCAGCCAGGTGCTTGCCTCCTCCTGGGCAATCCTGAGGTTTTACCAAGCCAGCTGGGAAATGTAATCCCTTCAGCATGCCTTAGGTCTTCCCTGCAGATTCCTCCCAGTAGGACATGCCTGGAAGACTTCCCTCAGGATACAACCAGGGGGCATCCTCACTAGAGGCCTGAACCACCCCAACTGGCTTCTTTTGATGCAACAGGGCAGCAGCTCTAATCTGAGTTCATCTCAGATATTCAACATTTTCACTCTGTCCCTAAGCATAAACCCAGATGGAGGGACCTCGTTTCTGCCACTTGTATCTGCAATCTTGTTCTTTCGATCACGACCCAAAGCTCATGAGCATTCATGGGGATAGGAGAGTAAATGTGCCAATGGATGGTGTCAATGGATCAACAAAGCTGGAGGATGTTTAAAAAAACAGGTCAGAACAATCATCAAATCTTTTCTAAACACTCAGCACAATCTGAGCTGCAGTTATTTTCACCAAAATAAAGCAAAATACAATGTCTCCCAGGCTCAACTCATATCATTTTTGGCCAATTTGTCCATTATTATTATGGGACAATTTTTTCTTCAAGTTATCACCAAAATAATGTTAAATACATTACCTCAGCAACTCAACTAGTCAAGCAAGTAACTCATGCAATTACGGGCAAATACATTTTCATACAGGTTGGAGTGTAAGGAGGAATGCAATCTGTTCTTAGCATTTTGATTTCATGGATTTATCACGAGAACTTACCAAGGCTTTTTGGAGAATAAAGCAAAATCCATTTTAGTAAAATGCTTGAATTTAATTACAGCAGGTTACAGTATCTGCTATTTCAGTTGCTCTTTGATATTATTAGAAAAGTGAAATATTATGGACTCTAGTGGTTAGCATAGTCTTGTATGGGTCCAAGAACTTATTTTAACCATTTACGGTCACTGTTGGAATGTAGCTTTACGTTTACAATCCCAGGATCAGCCTTACCTCCATTAGTAACAACTATGTTGGCATACTAAAATTGTCAGAGGAAGTACTATTGGTTGCTAAGCACAGACTGCCCCATTGTTCGATGAAGCATTAATTTACAAATGACCAATTATGCTGTAACCTTGCTGTGAAAGTCACTATGCTTCCTTCTGCTGTGAAACAGACTCAAATTTGAAGATGACCACATGTCCTAAATAAATCTAATTTCATACAGAGCATTTTCACCAAACTACAGTCTGATAATCATAAAAATACTGAATAGAATCCTCAATTATGGATATAATTGATAACTTAAGCTGTTAGACATCTTGCATCTTGCCATTGGCTGGAATTGTCACACTGATGGCATCACCTCTCTCAGTAATTCATATTGTGATGGCCTTGCACATCTTCCACTGGCCCATTGTAGCAGTTCAAATCAGGTTCAAACCATCATACAAAGCTATAAAGCCAAGAATGGCCCTGCATTTCTCTACCTCCAGGCGATGCACCTTGTGCTTTAGCCAGGGCACTTAGATCTATTGCTAGCCTGGAGATACAAACGTCTGCACAAACATGCATCAATGCTACTCCTTGGTGCAACATGAAAGAAGGATATTGTGACAGCAGAATACCAGGCCATTTTCATATCCTGATGGAAGATACACTTCTTCAACAGTTATATGGACTGACATGTGTTTAGATATTGTTAGTCTTAGTAGGAACCACAAAGACTAAGATTTAGTACTATGATAACTGGTGCATTCCCAAACTTTTTATGGGTTTGATTGGCTCCATGTACCATTTTAATATAAAATTATACTATATAGTTTATACTACATACATAAAAAAAAGACATTCATGTTGCATACATGTTTCAGAAGTAAGGTTTGAAAGCTGGCACATTTTACTACTTCAGTATCTTTTCTTGTTATGGCACAAGAACACAGCTAGGTTGAGGACATAATTTACTGTCAAGCCCGAGGAAGAAGTCCAAAACACACCATGTCATCAGCACTGTTCTGTCATAGAGAGAAAACTCAGAATGCTGTCATTTCGCCTGTCGAGGTTTTGGAAGCAGGGTATAAGTGCACTCTGGCAGGGAAGGAAAATGCCTTCGATGTTCCCACAGCACTTTGTGCATGTACCGCTGACAGAATTTCAACAAGATCAATCGGAAGAATTACACAAATGAACTAAGAAATAATACTGTCAAAGTTGAAACTAATGTAAGATACATCAAGTGATGTTTGTAAAATTTGACATCCAAATTTTTACTTTTTTTATATTTGTGGGACTGTCATTTGCATATCACCACAACCTAACAGTGAATGTATATTAACTATATAGGCATTATGTGGTACTCTATGGCAACTGTAGGTGGAGTCAAAGCACAAAGAATCTACACATTATCAGAGAAAAAAGCTTTAATTTTAAATAATTTGACAGAACCCTCATTTCCTGAATAAAAATTCACTTTATAAAAACATAACATAAAAATAAAACATAAAATTATAAAATGATTAGAGTTGTTGAATTGATTGAGCTGTACATTCAACTAAAAGGAATGGCAATGAAAGGTGTCAACATTCAGACTTTTTGGAAGGTCAAGCTCATATTTATGTCCTCTGTTGTGTCTGTGTACACCCAAGAGCAAAAATTTCAGGTGCGTTTTCTATCTAATGTTTACTAGGTCAGGTCCCACCACATCTGGGAATCACCTTGGGTTCTGAATGGCAACCAAGCTGTCAGACATCCACTCCAACCCCACCTCTCAAGACCAACCATCTATCCGTCACGGCCAAGTGGAATGTGGCTGTCCTCTTGGCATTCTTCAGCCGCTGGTGTCTTCAACACAGAGGCACCTATGTGCTGGATCATGCTCAGAGAAATGCGCAGTTTTTGCCCACCATAGCTAAACCATCATCACTGAAGTCCCCTCACAATTCAAGTTATACTCCTCATCTTAGTCTCCTCAAGTAACTGCTCATTTGACACAAAACCATTCCAGTAATACCCAAGGATCCTCCAAAGAGTCTTAATATCAAAGACATCCAGCTGTTGCCTTATGTCGCTGGTTAGTGTTCAAGTCTCACAACCATACAGTAAGACAGGTAGTACCAGGACAATAAAGGCTTAGACCTTCATTCTCCTACAAAGATATGAGCATCTCCAAACACTACTGTCCAACGACCTCATGACTCCATGTCTCTGTATTGCAAAGGCGTTGCGAAGGTGATATGTTATTGTATTTCCACGTGAGGACAGCATGCCCATGCATGCACCTCACGGCTGACTGTTGTGATGTGATACATGACACGATATGTGTTCTCCAGTCGTGATTTGCGAGTCCACAGATCTCAACAGCTGCTGCTCACAGCGACACGCCCACCTCTGCAGGCCAAGGCACAGCTCACAAAAAAAGTCTGTTCCTTCTGTGATTATTTATTTTATGTATTTGTTATAAAAATGTGTATGGTGTTAATGTTGTATTTATTTATTTGTCCTGCATCTGTCTGTTTTAATGAAACACATCGTGTGCACTGTCAGTTCCAACTGACAGCGAGTTGCTGGCCGGCGATCAGCTGAAACATCCCATGTCTCCACAGTGCTATGAGCAAAGCAATCACACATGAATGAGTTCATGCCTTTCCCCTTATCGTATGCTTTTATTTATTTTCCACTCTGTCTATCATGTGGACTCCAATTTACATGGTGGAAGGTTTATTAGCCTGGCCGGTTGGCTCATAACAAAGTTCACACTGTGCTGTGTGTGCTCAGACGTTGCTGGCCGGTCCCCATGTGAGCTTGTCAGTACGTAATTATCAGCATGTCATGAGAGGCCTGCCACACAAGTGTATTTCATAGAGCATTGTTCATGTTGCATGATATGTATTCTCCAGCTGAGTTGTGAGTAGGGATGGGTATCAATAAGATTTTATTAATATCGATACCATTATCGATTCCACTTATGGATCTGATTCCTTATCGATACCTCTTGTGAATTTTTTGTGTACTAAAAGTAGGCTTTACAGGTTTTCTGTGTCAACGGGTCAAAGAGCTTTTTCTTATAGTACACCCACTCTGTGGAACAGTCTTCCTGCAACCGTGAGGCAGTTGGAGTCCGTGGGCATTTTAAAGTCAAGATTTAAAGCCTATTTTTATTCTCTTTCTTATGAATAGTTTTAATTTTTTTTTATCTGTTTTATTCTTTTACTTCTGTTTTTAATTATGTATTTGAATTTTTTAATTTTTATTTATTTATTTACATTTTTTTATGTTGAACTGTTCTATGTGAGGCGCCTTGAAACGGCTTTTGTTGTGATCTGGTGCTTTATAAGCTGATTAAATTGAAGTGAAATTGAACAACATTTTATTGAGTCTTAAAGTAAATAAATATGAAATTGGTCACTGGATCCTTAAACTCTGGACATAATAAATTTGACATGGTGGATCCTTGATCTCTGGACATAAATAGAAATAAACAAAATCTGCAGTTATTGTCAAAAGCATTTCCTTTAAGACATTATTGGCATGAATGTCTTTCCATACATCTGAGCTGAGCTCTTACAGCTGGCTGCGCTGCAAGTCAGGATGTAATTTATAAAGAATGCAGGACGTCTCATTTTGGGAGGAAAAAAACACTTTAGTCGATTGTAGTTTCTTGTCTGTATTACAACATTTGTAAGAGGTATCATTTTATTTAAAGCGACAATTAATTTTGAAGTTATTAATTCCGACCGGACTCTGTCTCGCTGTTTGGAATTAATAAGTGTTTGGAGCTGTGCCAACGTAACAGGGGACAATTCTTGTTTCTTGACTGCAACAAGTCCCAGTTAGTGACTTTAATCCACACAAAAGTGACTCACGATATTTTAATGTCTTTGAGAGGGCTTAAGAAGCGGACTTGCCATTTCTGAAGAGCAGCGAATCAAAGAACCAACAAGCTAGTGGATCGAAGCATTGCTTCATTGATTCACACTTCAAAGTGGTGTCACGCTGCAGAAACGGTTGATTATAGAGCCGCTGCAGGGTTTGTAATCAACGCAGAGGAATGATCATTTTCCCGACAAACACCCTCAAAAATGGCTGCTCTGAAAGACCGATAAGGGAATCGTTAAGCAAAAAGGATATTGATATCGGTGGATCGAATCATTTCTTAACGATACTCAAAAAGAACCGGTTCTCGATACCCAACCCTAGTTGTAAGTACACAGTGGTCAGCTGTTCCAGCTGGAGATGATAGCCATCCAGATACGCACTGCGGTGGACAGCGATCGCACTCCAGCCATCTCGGCTACACCTGACAATATTGAATTATGCTGGGGGGGTGGAGGGTGAGACGACACACTCCTCACGGCATTTGTGTTGTGGCAAGGGCACACTTGCATCACATATGTGTTGCCTGGTAAAGGCACACTCATGGGGCACTTAGAAAATGTGGGGCCATTCACAGAGCCAGCTCAAATGTGGTCGCCTGCACTCTACTCTTGTGCTGGCTGTGCAAATAGCCCCGCATTTTCTAAGTGCTCCGGGAGTGGTGTTGATGTTCATGGGTGGCACATGGACTTTGGTCGACTCTGGCTGAGAGTGGGTCAAATGGCCATTGATCCGGGATTCGCTGACATTTGGCCACCAGCGTGAAGGCTGCCTCGATCGCACAGTTCGACATGGTCGATTATTTCGTTCAACTCCTTGGCCGCAGCAAGATATGTCCGACCTGTATTCGACACGCCGTGCAAATGTTGCAAACTCAATTAGATGGCAGTGCAACCTTATCTTGCCCGCTGTTCCAATGTTTTTCCTCTGCGAGCAGCACATGAATGTAGAGCGCATGTGCTGTGCCCGAATGGTTGTGACGTCTGCTGTACGAGGCATTCGAGGCAGCTCAGATTTTTCATGACTGGCATACAATTCCTCCTTCGTGCGCCAGTTGGTTTCATTCATGTTATATGTGAAGGGGCCCTAAATCACTGCTACAGAATGTTTTGAAACATTTAAAACACCCACATTTCAAACATTGTTCATAAGTCTGCATGAAATGGAAGCTCTCACATGCGGTGTTGTCACCTGCTGAACCCTAGCACCTACTGGACAGTTCAGCGATGTGCAGCTACATTAAATGATTAATTTATTATTTAAAGGAGCCAGTCAGCGTGCAGGCTGTTTACATGCCCTACCATCTATGCTGCTTGTTTTATTAGCAGTTTAATAACTTGCCAAAGAAATATATATATTTCTGACTGAGTGGCACGGTGAGTTAGTGGTTAGCACTGCTGCCTCATAGTTGCATGTTAGGTGAATTGGAAACATTAAATTCGTAGGTGTGTGTACGATTGTCGATGGGTTAGTTTGTGTAAATGCGGCCCTGCAATACACTGGTGTCCTGTCCCTACCATGCTCCAGGCCCTCGGTGACCCTTATACCCCTACTTCACAGAGCGGCGTTCAATCCCGTTTCATCCCGAATAGCAAATCGGCGAACGTTCATCTTCTTGATCTATCTTTTGTCAATATTGAACAAACATGGTATACGCAGTAGGTACGGCCATCATTGGCACCAATTTTGCAACTGGGATGAAACTTTTGAGCTGTTCAAAAATTTAATCCAGATTCGCCAAATCTGCGTCATTACATGGTTACTTATGGGTGTTCATAGTCTTTACAGCTTCAATAATATTCAACACCTTTCATCTTGGTAGACCTAATGATTATAGCGTGAAACGTATTTGTTTGTTTTCCACCGCAGGGGAAAATATCAAGCAAAAGCAGCATTTGTTGTTCTGAGAATGGAGCCAGGCGCAGCTTTACTTTCATTTTGAGCAGAATGCCAGGTATGCATTTTATAAGTCAGCCAGTTGCCAGGTCTGCACTTTATAAGCCAGCCTGATAGGAGGCATGATGGAGTAAGCTGTTTCATCTTGTTTTTGCACTTTTTCAGAATCATGGGGGATGGTAATATAACTATGTGTGGAATAGGGCTGTTAACTGGAGTAAGTGGGTATAGAAAATGAATGAATATGTGTAAAGATACACACACACACACACACAAATGCATACAGGTGTTTTAAATACCAATGTAAAATCAATTGGCTAACCACATTGTAGACTCAGCTGATGTTATTTAATAGTTTGTGCACTGTAGACCAATATTTATGCACACATGTAATGGAAAAGTGAGTGTTATTTTTCTTAAAACTGCCTCATGGTTGTTTAAGTACTTTAAAACAGGACCATGGTGTCACTGCTCATCACTCTAACCCTCCATCTTTACCTCTCTCTTGCCCCATGTGCATCATCATTTACTTGTCTCCCTTCCATTTGCAGCTGTCAACATTAAACTATACATAATGGTTGCCATTACGTCTGTAGCTTCCTGGCTGCTACTAACCCCAAATCAACATTGCTTCTTCTGCGTGATGTTCACTGCAATTGTTTGGCAATTTTATTTTGGTTTTGTAAATGTAAAATCTAATAGACTGATGTGAAAGAAAGTGACTTGTGTCCAGTGTTTGCAGGTAGCAAGCTTAATGTAGAGCTGAGTGAAGCATATACCACTGTGGTTATGCCTTTAAGGGTGCACCTTCAGCCTATGCCTTTATACAGAAAATGTTGACTGACATCTTAAAGGTTCCTATGAGAGACTAAAACCTAAGCTGCAATTAAACGGATGCTTTTCTGAACATGCTCCTTACAGTATGTCTGATTAGCAAAGACACTCTTCCTGAAGCTGTGTGTTCAGCAAGGGGAGCAATTATTGACAGCTGCTGAATGAGCTATAGTTATAAGCTTGGAGAAAGCAGAATCTGTAAATGAAGCTGACAAGTCAATCAATGCTGTGTTAAATACAGAAACAAACTTGCATCCTGTTTTGTTTTTTTTGTATAAATGTTGGCAGCTTTTTGTCTGTATGTACATGCTGTGTGGTGGTCTGTTTAAACTCCAGTCACACATAGCAAGAGTTTGCCAGAAGCATGCTTGACACAGCAAATATTGCTATAATCCGACGCAGTCTGGATGAAAAGAGGCATAGTCAACTCTGTTAGAACACACCCGGATTACCTCGTTCACACCTGCACGATGGCATCCAAAGCACAGGTAGACAGCAGGTGGATGATACAGATTACTGTCAGACAGCCATAAAAGGTACTGCACACTGTCCGATCTCCAAATTTCTGGATGGCAGACCAGAGTGCTGTCGTCCTTACATGTGCGCTCCACGCACATGCGTGGGGCTGTAATTATCACTCATCTGTGTGTGTGTGTGTGTGTGTATGTATAACACTGCATGGACCATCCAAAGTTTGCTGGCAGTGTGCCATTCAGTCCTTCAGATGGAGCGCCTTTCCAGGGAACTTTCTTTTTTTTTTTTTGCACACTCCAGGAGCACAACGAAACTCTGGCAATGGTTGGATTATCACATGGAATTATGTTGTTTTTTCCTTTTGGGTGACAGGATTCTAACCGCAGGCTGCTCTCCTGGCTTTATGTCCATGTCCGAGCTGTGAGACACCTGTGGACCGCTGTTGGAGGTAAGATGCATGTCCATTAATGGCGTAACAGCCTGCCACAAGCTCCATGTGATATCTCCTCCAGAGTTAGAAGGTGAACATGTATGACAGCGTGAGATGTGTCCAGCACTGAGCCTGACACACGCAACGTTGCGTTACTGCGCAGCACAGAGACAGACAGCTGCCTGTGTTATGATGTAGAAATTAGTTCACATTATTTACGTCACCCATGGGAAGGAATGGATGCGCAGCAGCGCATGGAGCTTTTGGTTTAGCCACTGTTGACATAAGATGAAGCTGACACTGCAACAGTTCCTTTGCTCTCCGGGGTGGGGGGTGGCCATTATCATACTGGCACGTGCAGGACATACCGGCAGGCATACCGTGCCAGATCTATCTCGAGGTTCCATCATATGCGCTCAAATTGTTTCAGATCGTGTTTTGCTGCCATGAGAATATGTAAACTGTGGTTAGATGGTCCTCAGATAACACATGGACTGACGTCGGACAGGTGTCCCATCTCGACTGCACTCAGAGAATTATGAACATGTGCTTCACACTTCGGGCCAACGGCAGGTTTTGACCAAGTGTGTTGACTTCCTCAGATGGCTGTCAGACTGTTTTGGAACTGAAATCTGGCACCTTTTGGATGTGCGCCATTTCATAAGTCCGACGCCACTCTGCATGATTCCGTCTATGTGTGATGGGGGTATCAGTTACTGTTTGCTGCCGTCTAAAGGCCTTAATGCACTAAGAATGGTGCAAGTAAATTACATTACATGAGAATATGTTTGTTAAATGTAAGTCTGTCACAGTTAACATATTCACATAAGCACACACAAGCATAAAAAAGAAAGAATAGAGCCAGCATCAAGTGCGCCTTTCTGAGTAAGCTGAGTTGCCAACAGTTAACATATTGTATTTCCCCACACTGGTTTCCAGAGATAATGTAATAATTTACTTATGATCTTGAGAAAACCAACTTTGTTTTTCTGAGATAACAGATATAGTCTAGGGGATGTTCAGTTTATCTTACAGCTTTCAGTAATCACTGATGTTTGCAACATGACAGAGCAGCAGCAATACGAATATTGATCAGGGAAGGACGCAAGAACACAGAGAATTTATAATATAAAAAATAAAAGCTTTTTTCACCACTCCCTACGTACGCATGATGTAGATGTAGGATGAAGAGGCTGACTGAACCAGAGCAGTACAGCCAACATAAAATACACACCAAGAACTATAATCATTGTATAATTACAAATAGTGTACGCTGGGAACATTTTGAATGCAATAATACCAGCTTGACATACTGTAAAACCCAATAAGTTCACACAATTCAAAGTGATTACCACAAACCTATTTAAGATCCCACCCCCCCCAAAAAAAATCAAGCATCAGTCACTCATTCATCTTATTCGGGATCAGGTCACGGGAATAATGAAGCATCAGTGCTTATTTATTTCCACAAAATAAACATGATAGTTTACTGATGAATAAACTCATGTTAAAGAGTATTGCACTTAACCATAATAGACTGCCAACTAAATTAAAATAGTACATGTGACCACATTTGGCCATGCTTCTTGCAGTCAGACACTATTCCTTAATGGGATTTGCCTCTGAGCATGTTGGGGTTTAGAGTCTTTATCAAGGACACTCTGACATAAAGGAGTTTGTCTCAGTTGTTTGTGCTTGTAGCTCCCTTTGCAAAGAAGGTTGTTCAAAAACTGGAAAGTCAATGGATCAGTACCTGAATGCTTCTGTGTCTCACAGTCTAAAAAGAACAAAAAACCCCAAATGTTTTGAGGTTATCAGCAGGCTCTAAATTTTTACGCTACAATAATGTATCAGGTTTGAGAGCGTACAATCCAGTTTGTCTGATCAACTGAATCATATATGCATCCAAAATGACAATAAAAACTAAACTAGATCTACTTTAAAAAGCAGCTTTTATGATGATCAATATGCTACAAAGACAAAAGGACTTCATGGGTATTGCATACAACTGCTGAAATTGCTGAAAAGTCCATTTTTAATCACTTTCACCCTTAAAAATGTCTGGTCACAGTTTTTGTATGATGCAACACAGTATAAATTTAGCCAATAAACAACATTAAATGGCAAAATCAGTAAAACGTTGCTTAGGTGCAAATCTCCACAAAAAATTTTCTTTAATTTAGTATGTATTTCAAACGTCTTTATGGATACACTGATACTGACCTTATTTCTCGCATTACGTACCAGCTGGATGCGACTGATCTGCCGTGAACCTTCTGTCATTGTAGTAGACCACTGACCTGATTTTCAAAGCTGCAAGCTGCAGCAAGCGTCAGTGTGCTTAGAAAATTCATGTGTTGCACAACATTAAAGTTATATAAAAATGCAACTAAAACTAATTGTGTGCTTAACTGTAAAAAACATTTTAAAGTGAAGTCAGAGTGGACCTGGTACTGCAGATAGCACCATCACAGGGTTGACTAAAATGATCAAACTGTAGTTTGTTGTTTTTAAATAGACCTAAAAAGTACAAGCTTGTTTTCTATGGAAGTCATGTGTGAAACATTCAAGACCCGTCATTCAGCAACATAAAATACTCAGATTACAAAAAGAAAAACTGATGGACACTAGTTAATGTACCTCCTGTTGCTTGCTGATGCTTAAAAGCTTGAGCCAAAAAAGAAAAAAAAAAAAAAAAGAGAAAAAGCATTGAGCACTACACAGTACAGAAAGTCTGTATTCAAGAGTGAGATACGAGAAGACAGGTGCAGAACCATGCACAGGTGAAGTGCAAGGATGAAGAGTTGCAGAAGGCTTTTATAGGTTGAGTGAAGCTGAGTGAAGCCTTTTTTTCCATTCACTGTATCTAATATACACAGATTCTGATTAGTGCAGCTCACTGAGGCCTGCTTCTCCGTGCACACCACCATCCTGACACACATTAGATGAACTGAACATGATGGGATGCACGCTCACTTCTGGAAATTAATTTTTTTTCCAAAAAAAAAAAAAAAAAAGAAGCAATAAACCACTGAATTTCAATGCAATAAACTCTCCAGAAGTAAATTTTGTACAGATTTTGTTTTAATGCATATTTTTCTGATTTGGTCCTTTTGCACAAACAAGAATGACCCCAGTTGGTTCCACAAACTTAAGTATGCAATTTTAAAATTGCTTTTAAAAGGCTTTTTATTAAAGGTTTGATCATTATGACAGCTGATATTGGTGCTTCTTTGACAGAAAAAGAAAGTCATAGTGATGCAACTATTTCAACTACTGTCTACAATATTCAATGCAACACTACCAACTGAATACTTTTAATTCTTTGTGCCCTAAAAGACAACGTTCAACCCTAACATTTCATGTTAAGACATTTGTGAACAAATTATTCACACTGCAAGTCAGTGTTTTCAGATTTTGTTAAATTCACATTATGTAAACTCTACTTCAGCAGTGGGCAGTACACTGTTGTGGCAGTGTGCCACAATATGGATTGCACAATACCATCAACACCACGAGAAATTTGTTTTCCCCCTATAATATTGTAGAAACCCACCTCCTGGCCAGAAATATTTTTTAATAGAAAAAATAAAATAAAATACACCAAGTACTCATTACTTTAGCTATCTGTAATGATTTGGGTGCATTGCAGTGCTTGGATCAGAACAGCAGCATTGAGGCTGTGATTATCAGAACTCCAAACTTTTTCTGTTCTGCTGAGCTCCACATGTGAGTCAGACACTTGTTAAGTACTTTTCTCATAGATGCAGCTGGCTATGAAGTTATTTTCACTCTGTGTTGTGTGAACCAGCGGACCTTTGCACTGCACGATCAGTACTTAAACATGGCCAAGGATATGTTGTATGAAAAACTGCAACATTTGTTTCATGAGGTTTTCCATCCAGATTTTAACTTTGAAAGAGCAGATTTGAAAAGAAAATTGTCAGTCCTCAAGTAATTAATTATTAAAGGGGTCTTATAGTGCAAAACCACTTTTTAATCTACATTTTACATTTTCAACTGTTCAGGTTTAATATTAAACATCATCAAACTCCCACAATTCTATGAGTGCTTCTAATGCTAGAAACATCATTTATGCATAACACAGCTTGTTTCAGACCTCTGTGACATAAGTAACAGAAACCCAAATGCTTTAGTGTTATCTGTGATTATTAAAAGACCACGGAGCTGACACACACACACACACACACACACACACACACACACACACACACACACACACACACACACACACACACACACACACACACACACACACACACACACACACACACACACACACACACACACACAATGACAATGCATAATACTGCCCCCTGTCTCCCACCTGACAATAACACATTCCATGTACGTCCTATATTATCATAGTGTTTTTGGAATTACATAAAGGGATACTGTAGGACATGCTACTCTTCCAAAATTTTTTAGAAAAAACAAATAATATAGTGATATAATAGTGTCACAAACCAAAACAAATACCATGACATACATTTTAGGTCACATTGCCCACCCCTTACCCTACTTAAATCCATATTATAATAAGTCCTATACCTAAGTAACTGTTACACAGGTCCTGACTCTCACTGGGCCCATGCATATTATCAGATACATTGTAATAAAGGCCAGAAATTACAATCAGAATGAATCAGTTTCTTCTGTGGTTATGCTTATGGCATGTATTAGAAATGAAGTGGTGATAACACAGTCGCTGAGTTTAGCAGCTGTGCCGTTATACAAAAATTTAGCTTACATGTGTGAATACAAATAAACGTTGTGCCATGTGTGTACTGTGCTGTCTATCTAACTACCAATGATGGTGAGCGTAAAGAACTGGGGCTCTCAAGACTAAGTCTATGAGGAGAAGCAGAGCAGGAGAAGTTGGAGAGAGCAGCAGCCACACAGAACATGGACAGAGCGTTTACCTGGCCCTGTGCTCTGTGGGTACGCCAAGTAGCCGCCTCTTCCACGGGCCCCCCTACCTGAGCCACGCGCTGCTGCTACCGCCGCCGCTGCCACCGGTCCGTATGCTGTTGCTGGGAAGCCTGCAGGCACACACACATGCAGAGTTTGTCACTTTGTGTGCATGTGTCCTTTGCTAAAGGAGAATGCTGATAGCTACAGTCAGCTCCAGGTGAAAACTACAGCTGTCACGATGACGTCCATCTCAAGACACTTAATGAGCCTGGCTGAATAACTCTGCAAAACTCAATTCCTCCGACAGCCGAGCTTGTACAATGCAGCCGCTAATAGCTGCTTTTTAACTGGGTCAATATAGCATAATTTAGCCAAGCCAAAGTGAGCTTTACTCATAAATTACTCGTGCTGACACATGAGATGGTGGAATTGCTCAGAGATAGAACTAAACTGAGATACACTCCATCCAAGATCACGAGATCTAGATCATTTGACTCAAAAATGTACTGATGAGACATATCAAGCCTTTGCTCATTGTTTCTCCCTAAATTAAATATTTATATATACAATTGAATGAACAGAGTGTGTGTGTGTTTAAACAAACACACACACACACACACACACAGTTAGTTTGTATCTGTTACTTTGTTATACTGCTTTCTGTAAAGCTAGAGTGCATAGAATTTTGTGTCATCTAGTGGTGAGATTGCAGACGGCATTATTACTTACATATAAGGGATGACTGAAAGGTTTTGAACCTGACCCAGAAAAAAATAGGGCATTGTTCTCCATCTTTTGCATTATGAGAACCAACATTTCTCTTAGAGCCCCTTCACACATAGTGCGAATTTGGTTGACCGGCGCATAAAGTGCGCATAAAGCAGGAATCGTGTGCAAAATGTGCAAAATCATAGCTGCCTCGTACATCTGTTGCTGCAACTATTTGTGCACACCAGTGGCTGAAAGACAGAGTGTGCGCTGTGTGAGCCCATTGAACCCTCTCGCGGCAGGTGTTGGCCAAACTACAGGTGATGCACACGGACATCTAACACTGCTCGTTTGGCACTTAGAAAATGTGTGGCCATTCATACTATTAACACGATAACAGTCACCAGATAATCACTGTCGAGCTGGCAGTGAAATTTGTCAAAGTGCCCCACAAAAATGAAGTTGTCGATTACACATGTGGTGCCAGAGTGTCGGCTCCTCAAACAACACGTGTGTGTGTGTTTCACGCGCTCCCCCCACAACATATGTGTACGTGTGGTTCATCCCCCCGGCAGGCGAAACATCTCTCATGTGATCACAGAGTGACATCGTGGTCTGTGCGCTGACAGGACAGGGGGCGTGGCTGGTTGCCCACAGCTGTTGGGACATCTGCGGTTCTGGACATCACAGCTGCAGCACACATCCCGTGTTTTGATGGACACTCACGTGTGTGCTTGTGTGGAAATAAAAAAACATAAAAACGGACTGTCAGTCCATTTGGACACGCAGCAGGCGATCTGAGTATCACGTCTGACAGGACATGCATGTTGGGCTTAAAGTGATGATGTGTGACCATGAATGAGACCTGGGTCCATCTATTCGAAGTGGAGGCCAAACAACAGTTGAAGCAATGGAAACATGTGGGTTCTCCCTCGACATAGAAAGCCAAAGCTGTCTCATATGCTGGAAAGATCATGGCCTCTGTCTTTGGGGATGCTGAGGGCATTATAATGATGGACTGTCTTCAGAAAGGACAGACAATGAATGGGGCCTACTATGTTTCTCTTTTGCGACAAATGCAGGAGAAAATAAAGCAGAAGCGATGTGGAAAGCTCCGACGAGGTGTTCTGTTTCACCAGGACAAGATCCTGTCCACATGTCAGCCATCACAATGGCTGCCATTCATGAATGTGGCTTCGAACTTGTTCCTCACCCACCTTATTCCCTTGATTTGGCTCCTTCGGACTTCTATCTGTTTCCAAACATGAAAAGGCATCTTGCTGGAACTCATTATAATACTGATAATGATGTCATATCTACAGTTGATGACTTTCTTGAGCTCCAGGATAAGACCTTCTATGAAAATGGTATTAAGGCACTGCAGCAACCCTGGAAAAATGTCTGTGGACTTACATTGGGATTATGTTGAAAAATAAAGCATTACATTAATTCAGTTGTGGTTTCTTCTGGGTCAGGCTTAAAACCTTTCAATCACCCCTCCTATGTACTAAAAAAAAAAACATGAAAAACCCTTTTAACACTGAGCACTTGGGGAGCTGAGAATTTTGCACAGGGCCCCGACCTTTCCAGTTTGAATAACATAATTTTGTGAGAGTGAAAAGGTGCATAATTGCATTGGGCACAGAACATAAAACAGAGTAAAGTGAGCGTCAATTTTTCCCTGATTTTAACATTTTTAGCTTGGGAGGGCGGTACCGCAATGTGGTTTTAAAGAAAGACTGCAGCCATTTGATGCATAACAGTTCAACATGAGGAATATCTGCATTTTGTTCCTGAATTACTGTGACTTTCGACAGAAACATCAAAAGTATGATACTTTTTTGTTCTAGCTTTTCAGGTTGGAGGATAGCGGTGGGGAATCTCCCATCGTCATGATGGCATCTGTGAAGATTTGTCATTGAGATGAGATTTCAATGCAGTTAGCTTATGCATAGTGAAATAAATGTTGTGTAAATATTTACTTCAACATTGACATCTTTAAGCTTTAGGCTTTAAGCTTTGTTCATGCTCTCCTTCATAAATCTGTCCAAACTGCCTGTGTAAAATACTTGAACGCAGGAAAGACCTTAATACCATCACAAACATAAACCCACTTCTTTAGGGCCTGATTACTCCGTCAAATATGAGCCCAATAATCAGCCGGTAATTAAGCCAACGAAGTATCTGTGAATGTAATTACATTGTTGGCCTTAATGAACACAGCAGAAAGAGGTGGCTGACAGAGGCTAGTCCATGCCCAGGGCCCGGGCTGTACGCTCCGCACAGGAATGGCATGTCATTAGTGTTGGTGATGAGATTCCTCACTCTGGGCTCAACACCGTCGACACCTAATCAGCCTCCTAAAATTATCTCCACAGGAAATACTTTCCTTCCCAGAAAAAAAAGAAAAGAAAAGAAAAGAAATAAATAAATAAAATTCTCAATTACAGTTTAACTTCCTTTTTTAAGGCAGAATATGTGCACCTGCATGTTTTGTCCGTATCCAGGAAACGCTGGTTTAATGTTACAAAACCACGTAAGACACCTTATAAAGGAAGTTGGCCATTTCTCAATCGAGGCTCTGTTTTTAGACATTTTGCTGTGTTGGGTTTCCTCTGTTCTCTCGGGACTAAAATTAAATTAATCGGCACAACATTCATTTCGAATGCAAACACCATCACAGACCAAAATGGCATGGCACAAGCTGAAAACACTCGCCAATGAACCAATGAGTCTGGTAGAAAGGAGAGGACCTCTACGGGGTTAAATGTACACATCTACCTCTTTAAAGTAAACATTTTTAGATGACGGATTATACAGTTAGCTTCTTACCTTAGCATCCAGTCCATTTGGTGGCACTGCGCCCCAATGAGGCATTCTAAATTGACTGCCGATGACGGGTTCTTTCTGGGAGACGGATCTCCTCACTGGCAACCCAGTGGACTGAAGGCTAATTGTAAGTGGCTAACTATATAATTGTCTACTTTAAAATTGGCTATTTTATTTACATTTAGTGTGTTAAACATGATCACATTTAACTTCGTAGAGATCCTATCCATGCTACCAGACACTTCTAATTCCACTTTTGCCTCTTCATTGGCAACAAGAAGTGGCTTACTCTATTTTTAGCATGGCCACACCATTTACAGCCTATTAGCCTGTGACTGTGTTTGAGATCAAAATCAAAACTCTTCTGATTTATTTTATTTTAGTATTAAATACAAAGATGAACCTCAGAACATCTGTAAACAAAGCCTAGGCTGACAAATATCGAATGTCCCCTTTAAAGGATTATTTTTTTTTAATGCTGTGGAGGTGAGAGGAGCACCCTTAGATGACCTATTTTCCAAGCTAGTTTTATACAGCTATTCTACCAAGAGGGGCTCCAACAAAAGACTGATGAGGGAAGGGAGACGGAGGAGGTGAGAGGGCAGGGTCAGATGAGCCGCAGTCAATGAGAAAAACACATAGCTTTTCATCAGCCGGCTGAGAAGGAAGTAATTCACAACTCTGTCGACACAATATGACCATAAATGTGCGTGTTAGGTGTGAGGTGCCGGCAAGGTGAAAAAGAGAACGAAATCCCCCCCACCCT
Source organism: Thalassophryne amazonica (assembly GCF_902500255.1). Taxonomy (NCBI): domain Eukaryota; kingdom Metazoa; phylum Chordata; class Actinopteri; order Batrachoidiformes; family Batrachoididae; genus Thalassophryne; species Thalassophryne amazonica. The sequence goes on from NC_047111.1 coordinate 91,121,951, forward strand.
CCCCCTAAAATATCTAACAGCTCAGAAGAGAATAAGGCACTAAGGCAGTATAGTGACAGGAGGGGGAGAAAAAAATCCAAATAAGATGACAAAAGGCAACGAAAATCAGCTGCATTTATGCTTCTACAGCCGAATCCCTCCAGGAAGCGATCGCAGCAGTTCAAATGATATTCTCTGCCTCTTTTCACAAAAACACAAATCAACCCTGATCGTATGCTAATGATGGTCATGCACCCCTGCATTTCCACTTTCAATGTACCCGTGGCTGCTGTGCGGAATAGCATTTCATGCTGCTCTCTCCATCCTTTCCCCCCCATTTTTTCTCTCTCTCTCTGCTTTCCTAAGTGCTGGATCTATCTTCCCCCCACTGCCTTTGTCATGACACCCCCAACAGACCAACTGGCTTGGAAGTTACTTGCGGCCAAAGTTGTGGTGAAAGATTAACTTTGCAGGATTAGGTGGGTTAATTAATAGATGGCTGCTGCTCATTGTTTTGTGCTCTCGCTGTAAGAAGCCACCCAAGAGAAGCGCTGCAGCATTAAATCAATTTCATGGCCCTTTTATTACTGAGGAGATAAAGCTAATATTTAGCTTTCAATTCTTCACAATTATTGGGCTCCTGCTTTGCCACTTGAGTGGCTGCGCTTGGATGGGGACAAGGACACATCTGTTTATGAGATGTAGAGGCCCAGGGGCCTTGGTGTCCGGACTCCGGGGAACTGTCCTCAGCTTTCTGTCCTACGGCTGGTAGCAGACAAATTCAGATTTTGCCAGGATTGCACACAGGAAGGTAGAAAGCAGAGGATGACACCATATTTTAAAGGCATTTTAACCTCCAGCTAACTAATACAAAACTGTGCAAACATTGAATGTGCTTAGGACTTTTGAAAATGTTGAAAAGATACAACATTTGTAATATTAATAATTGTGCCAAATGTCCACTTTTTACCTTTACATTTTATTTTTTTTTTTTGCGGTGGCCTGCAAAAAAACAAAAAAAACAAAACATATATAATATATATACATATATATATATATATATACGAGGGCTGTCAATAAAGTTACGGTCCTTTTTATTTTTTTCAAAAACTATATGGATTTCATTCATATGTTTTTACGTCAGACATGCTTGAACCCTCGTGCGCATGCGTGAGTTTTTTCCACGCCTGTCGGTGACGTCATTCGCCTGTGAGCACTCCTTGTGGGAGGAGTCGTCCAGCCCCTCGTCGGAATTCCTTTGTCTGAGAAGTTGCTGAGAGACTGGCGCGTTGTTTGATCAAAATTTTTTCTAAACCTGTGAGACACATCGAAGTGGACACGGTTCGAAAAATTAAGCCGGTTTTCAGTGAAAATTTTAACGGCTGATGAGAGATTTTGAGGTGATTCTGTCGCTTTAAGGACTTTTCACGGTGCGAGACGTCGCGCTGCGCTCTCAGGCGGCGTTGTCAGCCTGTTCAAGCTGAAAACCTCCACATTTCAGGCTCTATTGATCCAGGACGTCGTGAGAGAACAGAGAAGTTTCAGAAGAAGTCGGTTTCAGCATTTTATCCGGATATTCCACTGTTAAAGGAGATTTTTTTAATGAAAGACGTGCGGACGGGTCCGCGCGTCGGGACGCAGCCGCCGCGACGCTCCGCCACAGGAAAAACACCTCTGTTGAAAGCCTTAAGGACAAGTTGGAACATGTCCTGCCTGTTAAACAATTTCTCATATACTCACTCCACTGAAAGCCATCAAAAGCCGCCTGGATTTTACAAATGGTTATCAACACGGAGGTGTTTTTCCTGTGCCGCCGCACCGCGTCGGCTGCGTCCCGACGCGCGGACCCGTCCGCACGTCTTTCATTAAAAAAATCTCCTTTAACAGTGGAATATCCGGATAAAATGCTGAAACCGCCTTCTTCTGAAACTTCTCTGTTCTCTCACGACGTCCTGGATCAATAGAGCCTGAAATGTGGAGGTTTTCAGCTTGAACAGGCTGATGACGCCGCCTGAGAGCGCTGCGCGACGTCTCACACCGTGAAAAGTCCTTAAAGCGACAGAATCACCTCAAAATCTCTCATCAGCTGTTAAAATTTTCACTGAAAACCAGTCGGTTTCAGCATTTTATCCGGATATTCCACTGTTAAAGGAGATTTTTTTAATGAAAGACGTGCGGACGGATTGCAGCGTTGGCTCGCAGCCGCCGCGATGCTCCGCCACAGGAAAAACACCTCCGTTGGAAGCCTTAAGGACAAGTTGGAACATGTCCAGCTGTTAAACAATTTCTCATATACTCACTCCACTGAAAGCCATCAAAAGCCGCCTGGATTTTACAAATGGTTATCAACACGGAGGTGTTTTTCCTGTGCCGCCGCACCGCGCCGGCTGCGTCCCGACTCGCGGACCCGTCCGCACGTCTTTCATTAAAAAAATCTCCTTTAACAGTGGAATATCCGGATAAAATGCTGAAAAACTCACGCATGCGCACGAGGGTTCAAGCATGTCTGACGTAAAAACATATGACTGAAATCCATATAGTTTTTGAAAAAAATAAAAAGGACCTATACTTTACTGACAGCCCTCATATATATATATATATATATATAGAGAGAGAGAGAGAGAGAGAGAGAGAGAGAGAGAGAGAGAGAGAGAGAGAGAGAGAGAGAGAGAGAGAGAGAGAGAGAGAGAGAGACCCTGGACCCTTAGTAATTTTCTGGCCAGACAGGGGTTTGAACCACGTATCCTCTGGTCTCAAGCCTACTGCTTAACCACTAGACCATCACCTCCTGATCACCATCTTATACACATCTGCCCGTTATTTGTGATTTCAGTTTGCATGAATGCAACCACCTTCTTTAATTTGTGTGCTTTCTGTTTCTGAACAATTTCCAACACAATCTCTTCAAAGTCTAAAGACTTCAAACTAACACTGTTTATGCACTAGAAGAAAAACATTTTCCTTGTTCCTAAAACTGATTCTGAAGTGCAGTTTCAACCAGTTCAGCTACATAAAGCATTCTATAGAAGCAACTGTACGTATGTTGAATGATTCTCCAAAATTCAACTTTAATCTTCAAATGGCAAGATTATTCATGACGTTGTCCAAATGGTATTTCTAATTCATTATCAAAATTTTGACTTTCTTTTCAATATTCCAACTATGCTCTCAACATTTCAACTTTATTCTGGATTTTCGGTTTTATCCTCAACATTTTGACTTCATGCTCAATATTCCAACTTTATTGTAGTGATTTCAACTATTGTGGATACTGTACTTCAACTGCATATTTGACATTTAAACTGTCTTCTCAACATTTAAAATATATTCTTGACACACTATTATACTATTAGCTTAACTACAGGTACTCCAATAATTTGCATTTTATTTTGCTTGCATTAAGAAGTCAAGATCAACAACAGCAGCGACAGGTTGCCATGTAATCCCTATGGAAGGATGCTTTGTGGCGCCAAGCCACGCAACGCGACAGACGCGAATGAAGCGATTTTGAGCGATTGGCGCATGTGTGGGGTCATATTGCATCGCGTCACATTGTGTTGCCCATCTCCCCAAGTTGAAAAATCTGAACTTTTTCATCTTGTCGCGACGTAATGACCAATCAGGGACTGGATATGTAGTGACGTGGAGATGTCTGGAGTTTGACTGAGTGGGTGTGAACATGTCCTGTCTCTGATAGCCAGCCTGTGAGCAGGACGTATATCCCTTTTGTCCTTTATTTCACAATTATGACAGAGTTTTTGGGGGAAGAGCGAGCTGCAGCACCACAGCAGGGGCAGCGGAGTTTTTATTTACCTTCACGTGCGCGCGCGACCGAATCGTCCGTGAAGAATATTTTATTTATTAACTACACAGATGTTTAATAAAACAAATGCTGACTGGTTTATAACACAATTATGAGAGAGTTTGGGGGAAGAGCATCCGCCATGTTAACTTGACTGACAACTGGAACCGGCGAGCACAACGGAAGCTCCTCCTATTTGATAACGCACTGGGGCGAATTGTCGCAGCGACAGCAGAGCGACACACCGGGCGATGGTGGCACGTCCGTCGCATTGAATTTGTGTTGTCTGGTCGCGCCTGGTGTGAACGCGGCATTAGAAAAGGTGGAGCTATTCACCCTGCTGATGTATGATAGTCGAGAGCAGGTGAGCACATTCGACGTGGCCATGAAAAGTGTCTACGTGCCACATGAAAGTGACGTAACCTAGCAACACACATGGGTGTGACTGTGCTGAACCCCCCCCACACACACACAAATGGCATGTGTCGTCGTTGTCTGCATGTGGAGTGTGACGAAACCGTCGCCACGGTTTCATGCACGCCTGCCCGAATGTGTTCCTCACAACAGCAGGTGGAATGTTTCGGGGTTCCCCATTTCATTTTTGGTTCGCAGATTGTCTTCCGGTTGCCGCGTCTTTCGTGTTATGTGTGAAGTGGCCCTTACACACGCCTAGATGAATACCTCTTCAAACAGCGTCATTTGAAGAATTCAACCAAACTGTCCAGAGCAAAATTTTGGATCTCCATCAGTCAGGTTCCATCTTAAGAGCCATTTCTACAAGACTGATGACACCACGAGCTATGGTTCCATGATACAAAAATATGAGAAGCTTGAGACCAAACTTTATTGAGGAAGGAGTTCCAAGTTAACATTCAAGGCCCTGTCACACTCAAGCACCCCCACAATTCGTGCCACATCTGGAAGGGAATAAGAATTGCGGAGAACAGCTGTCCGAATACCCAGACTGCACTCCCACCTACCCCAAATGATTCATGCACATTCTATGTGTATCAGCTCTCGACTGCAATTCAAATGTGTTTGGAACACAGTACGAATACCAAGAATGCTGTTAGATTGCAGTAAGAATATTATGAATGCACCTTGAATGCCGTATGACTGCACTTTGAGCGCCACCCAAAGTCTTGGTGGAGGGCAATTAAGGGGAAGCCGTCAGATGATCACATGCGCGTTCACCAAGGTGATCATCATATCGCAGTTGACCACATATCGTGCCATGAAGAACATCACCTCTCAACATGCCACTGCGATACACATGTCGCCAGGCTCTCATGACATGGTGAATAATAAAAACAGCTCACCAGCCCGCTGCCCCTTCATGACACAAGACTGCAACGTCCATACGGTCCGTACGTCATGTGACAACCTGACTGATGGGCCAGTGTGGGCAGCTCATTTACCCCACACTATAAGCCCATCCATGGGAGCGCTGTCACCGGCGAGATGGTAATCATGTCGCAGCTGATCGCTGTGTCATTACTACTCACAGCTGGAGAACAGGTATTGTGCCATGAAGAACATCACCTCTCAACATGCCACTGCGATGCACATGTGTCGGCATGCTCTCATGACATGGAAAAAAAAAGCACATAACAGCTTTGGAAAGCGTTCAGGTGCTCCTCAGTGCACACTACAGACACCATCAGCCAGGATGCCCCATGTGAAGATACTCGTCTAATCATGTGAACGGCCAGCTGGTGAGGCAAATGTTACGTCCACCACATGAGTTATAGTCCACATAATGCAGTGTCCTTTGGTGCGCCGCGCGCCACTTGGGCAGAGACAGCTGGACGTGTAGACCGAACCTCTGTGTTGCTGGCTGATGTGAGCGCATCAATTAATTCATGTCAGTTTATTAATTCCTTGTTTACGTCCAAGGCCACAGTTCATGAGCATGAAGGAACAGGACAATAATTTTTGTATTGTCTGCTCTTTATGACAGGAATTAAATATTTTAACAGACAAAACAAAATCCATTTGTTTCCTCATTTCCAACACAGACCGTGAAATCATCAGGCATCAATTACACATCATTTGCAGGAACATGATTGTCTTACATTTAAACAGTACATTCATTGTTCTTATAATATTCTGTGCTCACTCATTATTTGGTCCTTAGATGTTTTCTTCGATTTATGTACATTTATACAACATTTAATTGCTTCCGCTGCTGTGTGAGCACGATGTCATATCACACCTCTCGCACTGTGTTCGTGCGTGTGCACACAAGCGTGCACAAAACTGTTGTTGCGGGACTGTACAGCATACATGCACAGCTGTCCAACCATCTGTCCCTCCCAACAGCAGCTGAATTTTTCGAGGTTCACCAAATCTGCCTTTTTCGGCCTCATTCGCCCAACTTTGTGTTATGTGTGAAGGGGCCATTAAACATGTATGATGTCACATTTCTATTTGATTCCTCCAACTCCAACAGTTCTTTTCGATGTGATCCTGAGGTTCTGGTGGTCTTTTAGTACACAAGTTTAATACTTTCTGGGTGTTCAGTTGAGCCTCTTCCACAGCAATGTGAATTCTGTATGGTTCCCAAGCCTCTTATATTTTTGTATTAGAGATGGATGGATTTTCTCTCCTGCACTTAAATGCAAGAAGGTACTGGTTCTTCTGTTAGGCCATTAAGTAAAACCAAAGACTCCGCAATGAATGCCTAATTATGCCAATTAGTCATTCAGATGCTTTTAAAACTAATTTAATCAATTTCTGGAATCCTCCATGGTTTTTAAGAAGGCATTAATCTTGGAATATGCAAAGACCTTTAATCAACTCAAAACTCTCAAATAACAAATGTAAATGTGAGCATGCATTGTTTGCTAACAAGAAGTGCACGAAGTTGAAGAAAACACTGCACGTAAAAAAATCTCCTTTAACAGTGGAATATCCGGATAAAATGCTGAAACCGACTTCTTCTGAAACTTCTCTGTTCTCTCACGACGTCCTAGATCAATAGAGCCTGAAATGTGGAGGTTTTCAGCTTGAAACAGGCTGACGACGGCGCCTGGGAGCGCTGCACGACGTCTCACTCTGTGGGAAGTCCTTAAAGCGACAGTATCACCTCAAAATCTCTCATCAGCCGTTAAAATTTTCATCAAAAACCAGCTTAATTTTTCGAACCGTGTCCACTTCGATGTGCCTCACAGGTTTAGAAAAAATTTTGATCAAACAAAGCGCCAGTCTCTCAGCAACTTCTCAGACAAAGGAATTCCAACAAGGGGCTGGACGACTCCTCCCACAAGGAGTGCTCACAGGCGAATGACGTCACCGACAGGCGTGGAAAAACTCACGCATGCGCACAAGGGTTCAAGCATGTCTGACGTAAAAACATATGAATGAAATCCATATAGTTTTTGAAAAAAATAAAAAGGACCTATACTTTATTGACAGCCCTCATATTCTGCTCATGTAGTTTCCATTTTCAACTGCAGTAAAACAAATATAAAGAAAAAAAAACAATTTTGCTCATTTTATGCTTAAATATGTTACATTAGAAGAAAACAAGAACTTTAAGGATGTTTAGTTTTAAAGATGTTCAGAGCTGGTAAAAATATAATGTTTTTTCATCATGAATCGAATCAATAAGCCCTGCGTTAGAAAACCTAGTGACTACGTATTCCTCAGAATGTTACAGTTTTCAACCTTATTCTGCCCTGAACCCCTTTGTACTCATTTTGCACGGTGTGCCAGTGACTCATTAATAAAACCGTAATTTGCATTTAGCATCCATACTCTCAATCTATTATTACACCTGCAAACATAACATTCACACAGCAAGGAGCTTCAGCTGTGAGAATAAGCTGTCTATCGTAGTCTGTACTGTATCCTGCTATTCTGATGTTCATTGTGTGGTGAATCTCTGATCTGTAAACCTCAAAGCATGTTTTTCCTTTATGTTTTTGATGCAAACATTATTTTTTGCACATTACTAAACGTTTCTGCAAATTTCTTTCCAACAACACAGACTCATAACATCACAGTAAAAGGTTGTTGCATTATGCATCAATAAGGTCCTATTTATGTCCTAGCGCTGTGACAACAGTTTGACTGATGTTAATATAATCTGCACTGTTCTTTGGCCCAAAACTGCCAGCAGCAGCTCACCCATCATTGACAAAAGAGCTCCATCAGTCACACAGCACTCCACTCATTTCAAATATGAGAAGCCTATCAACTATCTAATGCACAGGAGGAGCCCAGGGACATCTGACACTCCTGTGGAAGACCTCTGCCTATCAAGCAGCCTATGGCTGTATTTTAATACACCCTTACAGCCTAGATGTAGACTAATTTCATTTTTGATGCACAGCTCACCTGGTATAAAGTAACACACACCACAAACATGTTATTTTAGGTTGTTGCATTGTCCAGAAGAAGGCCCGTATGTCCGTCCATAACGCTGTTGGGGTGAGGGTTGGGGTGTCAGAAGACTAAGCCCCTGATTGACAACTGCCTCGTAATGACTTGCTGACTCAATGGAGAGCCGCGCTGCCAAATGAGCAGGGTGCTAAGGTAAGTTGCTAACTGTATAATCAATATTCTTTACATTTAGACAAGTAAATGTGCTTTATCTCCATACTGATTCTCTTCATGCTATCAGACGCTATTTATGACAGTTTCTCCTATACAGTGGTGACAAGTGCAAGAAGTGGTTTACTGTGAGTGTTTTTAGGTTGCGTCATATACTTACATTATGCTGCCATTTAGCCCACAATGGTGATTGATTTGTCTATATATATATATATATATATATATATACTGAAGTGATTAAAACTGTTTTTGTTCTGAGTGAAGACATGAACTCCAAACTTCTAAAAATAGAGCCCAGATTGAAAAGTCTCAAGAGTTCCCCTTTAATGCACTGACATGCAACCCTTCCTCTTAACATCACATTGTCTCTGCTGCACAAGAGGGTAGAACCGTGATAAAATAATGGAGAAAACTGAAGAAACAGCTGAATTTCAGTAAATATAAATAAGATTCCCTGCTAAGCTACCAAGCAGAAAACATCTAGATGCTTTTCTGTGCTTGTTCTATGTTGTACTTGGTGTACTCGTCTTTTATGATGAAATATTGCTGAATTTATGTGGAAATGATTGTTGTACAAAAGCGTTCTCTGACACTACCCCACTCCACCCGGGTATTAGTCTCTTCCCACAAACAGCGTCAATCCCAACGGGAAAATGGTGTACCGTTTTGTTTTCAGCTGCAATCACCGAAGCAATTGTGAAAAATGCAGTTTTTTTCAGTTCTCAGTGGAGAAGGGAAGACAAGGCAAATGGGAGTGGCTGTGTTGGTAAGTGTTAGCCTACACAGCTAGCCAGAGTACCTGCAAAACTGCTTCGACATTTTTGTGCTCCGTGTCATAATCAAACCGCAACACATGTCCACTTTCCACCGCATCGTTACTTTTTCTTTGCATTCTCACTTCATTGCGTGTAATATGCCCCAAAACGCAGAGGAAATGCTGTGTTTCTGTCCCCAGAAGTAGAGAAATTGCATCATATTTTACCCCTTTAGCACCCGCCCTCAAACGAGACTGTGCTGCCCAATTAAAAGTAAATAACTTAATAAACAAATACAACCCTAATTCCAATGAAGTTGGGACATTGTGTAAAATGTAAATAAAAACAGAATGATTTGAAAATCCTCTTCAACCTATATTCAATTGAATACACCACAAAGACAAGATATTTAATGTTTAAACTGATAAACTTTGTTTTGTGCAAATATTTGCTCATTTTGAAATGGATGCCTGCAACACGTTTCAAAAAAGCTGGGACAGTGGTATGTTTACCACTGTGTTACATCACCTTTCCTTCTAACAACACTCAATAAGCGTTTGGGAACTGAGGATACTAATTGTTGAAGCTTTATAGGTGGAATTCTTTCCCATTCTTGCTTGATGTACGACTTCAGGTGTTCAACAGTCCGGGGTTTCTGTTGTCATATTTTGTGCTTCATAATGTGCCACACATTTTTCAATGGACAACAGGTCTGGACTGCAGGCAGGCCAGTCTAGTACCCGCACTCTTTTACTACGATGCCATGCTGTTGTAACACGTGCAGAATGTGGCATGGCATTGTGTTGCTGAAAAAAGCAGGGACGTCCCTGAAAAAGACGTTGCTTGGATGGCAGCATGTGTTGCTCCAAAACCTAGATGTACCTTTTAGCATTAATGGTGCCATCACAGATGTGTAAGCTGCCCATGCCATGGGCACTAACACACCCCCATACCATCACAGATGCTGGCTTTTGAACTACTAATCTGGATGGTCTTTTTCCTCTTTGTCCAGAGGACACGACATCCATGATTTCCAAAAACAATTTGAAATGTGGACTCATCAGACCACAGCACACTTTTCTACTTTGCATCGGTCTATTTCAAATGAGCTCGGGCCCAGAGAAGGCGGCAGCATTTCTGGATGTTGTTGATGTATGGCTTTCACTTTGCATGGTAGAGTTTTAACTTGCACTTGTAGATGTAGCGACGAACTGTGTTAACTGACAATGGTTTTCGGGAAGTGTTCCTGAGCCCGCGCAGTAAGATCCTTAACAAAATGATGTTGGATTTTGATGCAGTGCCACCTGAGGGATCGAAGGTCACGGGCATTCAATGTTGGTTTTCGGCCTTGCCACATGTGTAGAAAGTCCTTCAAATTCCTTGAATCTTCTGATTATATTATGGACTGCAGATGATGGAATCCCTAAATTCCTTGCAATTGAACGTTGAGAAACATTGTTCTTAAACTGTTGGACTATTTTTTTCACGCAGTTGTTCACAAAGTGGTGATCCTCACCCCATCTTTGCTTGTGAACGGCTGAGACTTTAGGGGATGCTCCTTTTATACCTACCTACACTCACAATTAGTCCTCAGTTCCCAAACACTTATTGAGTGTTGTTAGAAGGAAAGATGATGTAACAGTGGTAAACATACCACTGTCCCAGCTTTTTTGAAACGTGTTGCAGACATCCATTTCAAAATGAGCAAATACAACCCCTGGCAAAAATTATGGAATCACCGGCCTCAGAGGATGTTCATTCAGTTGTTTAATTTTGTAGAAAAAAGCAGATCACAGACATGACACAAAACTAAAGTCATTTCAAATGGCAACTTTCTGGCTTTAAGAAACACTATAAGAAATCAAGAAAAAAAGATTGTGGCAGTCAGTAACGGTTACTTTTTTAGACCAAGCAGAGGAAAAAAATATGGAATCACTCAATTCTGAGGAATAAATTATGGAATCACCCTGTAAATTTTCATCCCCAAAACTAACACCTGCATCAAATCAGATCTGCTCGTTAGTCTGCATCTAAAAGGAGTGAACACACCTTGGAGAGCTGTTGCACCAAGTGGACTGACATGAATCATGGCTCCAACACGAGAGATGTCAATTGAAACAAAGGAGAGGATTATCAAACTCTTAAAAGAGGGTAAATCATCACGCAATGTTGCAAAAGATGTTGGTTGTTCAGTCAACTGTGTCTAAACTCTGGACCAAATACAAACATCATGGGAAGGTTGTTAAAGGCAAACATACTGGTAGACCAAGGAAGACATCAAAGCGTCAAGACAGAAAACTTAAAGCAATATGTCTCAAAAATCGAAAAATGCACAACAAAACAAATGAGGAATGAATGGGAGGAAACTGGAGTCAACGTCTGTCACCGAACTGTAAGAAACCACCTAAAGGAAATGGGACTTACATACAGAAAAGCTAAACGAAAGCCATCATTAACACCTAAACAGAAAAAAACAAGGTTACAATGGGCTAAGGAAAAGCAATCGTGGACTGTGGATGACTGGATGAAAGTCATATTCAGTGATGAATCTCGAATCTGCATTGGGCAAGGTGATGATGCTGGAACTTTTGTTTGGTGCCGTTCCAATGGGATTTATAAAGATGACTGCCTGAAGAGAACATGTAAATTTCCACAGTCATTGATGATATGGGGCTGCATGTCAGGTAAAGGCACTGGGGAGATGGCTGTCATTACATCATCAATAAATGCACAAGTTTACGTTGATATTTTGGACAATTGAAAGGATGTTTGGGGATGATGAAATCATTTTTCAAGATGATAATGCATCTTGCCATAGAGCAAAAACTGTGAAAACATTCCTTGCAAAAAGACACATAGGGTCAATGTCATGGCATAGGGTTAATATCAACGAGCAGATGTGATTTGATGCAGGTGTTAGTTTTGGGGATGAAAATTTACAGGGTGATTTCATAATTTTGTCCTCAGAATTGAGTGATTCCATATTTTTTTCCTCTGCTTGGTCTAAAAAAGTAACCGTTACTGACTGCCACAATCTTTTTTTCTTGATTTCTTATAGTGTTTCTTAAAGCCAGAAAGTTGCCATTTGAAATGACTTTAGTTTTGTGTCATGTCTGTGATCTGCTTTTTTTCTACAAAATTAAACAACTGAATGAACATCCTCCGAGGCCGGTGATTCCATAATTTTTGCCAGGGGTTGTATTTGCACAAAAACAATAAAATTTATCAGTTTGAACATTAAATATCTTGTCTTTGTGATGTATTCAATTTAATATAGGTTGAAGAGGATTTTCAAATCAATGTATTCTGTTTTTATTTACATTTCACACAACGTCCCAACTTCACTGGAACTGGGGTTGGAAATACCAAAAAAAAAAAAAAAGAGACTGCTCTGTGGTACAGCAAGAGGTGGACTGGTAACTTTATTACTGTAGTTTCCTGACTATATGTCACAGCAAAGTATTATTTATTTCTAAAACAAACAATGCAATAACAACCAGAAGTATATTTCCCCGCTCTGCATATTGCTCTCACTCAGATTTTGTTCTTCTTGTTTTACAGCGGTTGTCATTTAGCTTAAATGTACATTACTGCCACTTTGTGCTCCAGAGTATGGATCATTTAGATGAATATAGAGGAGCAGCTTGTCACACATACAGATGGCACCATTTTGTGGCCATAGATGATAATACGGTATTATGTGACTTATATGTCACTTTGAAATGGCACAAGCATGGCTCAAGCAGAGGGTCAACCCTTTGAGTCTGGTCTGCTTGAGGTTTCTTCCTCAGAGGGAGTTTTTCTTTACCACTGTTGCTCTGGGGGTTAGCAAGGTTCAACCTTACTTGTGTGAAGCGCCTTGAGGCAACTCTGTTGTAATGTGGCGCTATATAAATGAAAATATATTGAACATTGAAATATAAGTCACAGGACCAACCAAACAAGTAACAAAAAACAAAAACTAAAACATGATTTGTCATTCAGAAAATAAAGTAGTTGGACAACAATTTTGCTGAAACTGTGGTGTTCAATTGTGTCCACAGCTTTAAAGCCTCCTCTGTCCTCACTTGACAGAGATGCCTGGAAACCTTTCCGGGAGAAGGAAGGTCCAAGTCTTTAACGTCTGTGTGCTTCCTGTCTCACTGTGTGAGACTTGGATGCTAACCAGAGATCTACGACAACAACTGGATGTCTCTGGTACTAGGTCTCTATGGAGGATCCAACAGCGACGCTAGAATGACTCTGTATCAATGGAATGGTTACTTAGGGAGACTAAGATGAGGTGCATCACTTGCATTGTGAGGAAGCATCAGCTTTATCTTTATAGCTGCGTTTCTCTATGCATGATTAAGCATACAGTTATTAAGGTGTGAGGAATGAGTGTTGAGGACCCCAGTGGCTGGAGAAGGCCAAGGTCACACCCACGCTGTACCTGGCTGTGGCAGATACTTCCAAAAGTTGTGGATGGACTGGCTATCAGCTTGGATAGTTGCCATACAGGACCAAAGGCAGTTCTGTGGTAACGTGGATGTGGCAACGTACACCAGTGGGTGCTCCCAGACACTTAACAGCTACCATTTGTTAATCTAAAATTGTTCAACCTGTTTGAATTTCTGATCCTTTTGCACATGTTTACCGACAAACAGTTTGTGTTTAATAATTCACAAAATCTTTCTGTAAATTATTAGGGCATGCAAATATGTCATCATAAAAGGGGTACATTTTTCACCATCATTGTGTGAAAGTGAGGACTAGGCAGTTACAGAACATGTGTAGGTTAAGTCACAGCAGATGCTCCAAAGCGGTGAAGCACGCTGCTGCTTTCACACGGGAGGAGAGAGTGATTCCGTCAGAAATGGAAATATGACTCCACTTCACATTTTGCTTCATCAAACACCTCCGAAAAGCACAAAGAAAGGCACAGAAACAAATAAACCCTCCCAAGAAAATCAAAGTTACAGAAGAGACAGACACCTAGCACCTAGACATCTTTTCATCTTCAGACTGACAAGTGTCCCATTGTTGTCATCTTTCAGCGCTACTTTGTTGTTGAAAGCATCTCCGGGTTGCTGTTATCAAAGGCATAAATCACAGAGCTGGAGAGAGCCAGGTGGCTTTCATATGAACTGCTCCACACATGCCCGTGTGTCACTTCGCCTCTGATCAGCAGCTACCTACAGTTCACACAGAGTTTTCACTCACATACAGTCGAGGCCAGAATCTGTGGGAATGAGCACGTAGCACACAGAGCGTTTACATGCACACCAATAATTCAATTATAATCAGACTAATGCAATATCCAATATTGCAACCCTCATGTAAACACCTTAACCAAGTTATCTTATTCACATTAAGCTCCTAATCACAGAAAGCATAACTCGATTAACAGAGCTGGGTTACTTGTCAATCATTCAGATTAATCTTGACAAATGCACGTCTGAATTTTTTTTTTTATGTGTTTCGTATAGGTGGATGAACCTTAAAAGTCATGCAGTGGACAGCACACATAGCCCAATTAATGTAGTGGCTCCCAAAAGTAGGGGGTGCAGGGTTTTGTGTGTGTGTGTGTGTGTGAACACAGACAAGTCTGGGAGAGAAAAAAAAATCAAGATACATGACGCACATCACTTTATTAATGCCACTGTAAAGGTGATTTGTCACTTTATTTTGTTTGGTTCAATAAGAAGATGTAGATTTGTATAAATTACAGTGTTAATTAGAGCCCGACCGATATATCGGCCAGCCGATATTATCGGCAGATATAAGCTCTTTTCAAAGTACTCACTATTGGCCGAAATTTTGCCAATAGAACGCCGATAATTTCTCCTAAACAGAACAGTTACTGAAATAATGTTTGTCGGCAATGTAAAATGTCCTTGCACCGTTTGTCCAGTAGATGGAGCTCTGACTCCATTCAACTGAGAGCTGCTTACACCCCTGCTTAAAAGTGTTCATCACCGGCCCTAGTAGTTCGCCATCACACTGCATTGATCGGCTGACAAAATCATACAAGTAAGTTTATAAGGATGTTGTTTGTAATAACTTTGCGATTACATTCACCCCACATTTCTCCCGTTTCAGTTCAACTCAGTTTGATTAACTCAGTTTATGTAGTAATGTGTCAAATGTGCATCATTGCATCGGTCACGCATTTTATTAAGCCCACGTTGTGTAGACCTTATTTCTAAAATGAGAAACTTTCGTTTACTGCTAAGAGGTTGAAACATTCAGATATACTGGTCGTCCAGAAGGGTTCTGGAAATTACTGCCATTCGCCATTAACCCTCTGGGGCTGATGCTGTCGTATACGACGGCTGGAACCAGGCTTTACTAAATTGTAAATAACTTTTTAATTATATGAGATAGAAACTTATTTTTTTTTGCTGAAAAGCTAACTCCGCAGACTTTCGAGCCACCGTCGGCCATCTTGGTACTCCTCATAGAAGATGCGCAATATGAGTGTCCAATCGGAATTGGTTCTCCGTTACATGGTTTTCCAAAATCCAATCATAGGGCAGATTTACCTCAGGTGATATGGCAAAGATCGTTTTCAGGAGTGATATCTTACTAGTTGGCCCATTTGAATAGCCCTCTAACTGCTCCAATTGCATGTTTGCATTTTTTGAACTTGAAAATTTTTCTCTGTTATAAAGTTAATCAATATGAGGACAAAGCTTCAGCTTTTAGCTCATACCTTTTTTGTTAAGGGTCCAAAAAATAACATTTTATTCATTAAAAAAAAAATAATAATAATAATATCGGTTGATTTATCGGCTATCAGCAAATTGGCATAGCAGCCGATTTATCGATTATCTGCATTTTTTTCATCCAAATATTGTTATCGGCATCAGCCTCAAAAAATCCATATCGGTCGGCCTCTACTGTTAATAGTAAACTCCAGAGGAGTTTGGAAGCAAAAGATGTCTGTGTCTGTGTGTGTTGGAGCTGGGGGGAGTTTGACAATGTTCTTCTCTACAAAAGGGGGGCACTGCAGAAAAAGTTTGGGGCACTGCAGAAAAGGTTTGGGACACAGCGGATTAATGTATGGAGTGACAGGCTATGCAAGGTGAATTCAGACAGAAATGCAATGTAAGGTAGAGCGGTATTAAATTAGAATTAGCTAGTGAACGATGGGCACTGCAGAGCGATGAGAAAATAATTACAGTCAACTTGGAAAATTTTACTTTGACTTTAACCACTTTCACACTGGGTCAAAGTAGAGTTGTGTAATTCGCCGTGCCAACTATGCCGAGCTTATGCAGCTCTACACCGATTCTATGTAACCCTACGCCGAGCATATGTAGCCTTACACAGAGCTTATGCAGGCTTACGCCGAGGTTATGTATCCCTACGCAGAGCTTATGTAGCCCTACACAGAGCTTATGCAGGCTTACGCCGAGCTTATGTAGCCCTACACAGAGCTTATGTAGCCCTACGCAGAGCTTATGCAGACTAACGCCAAGCTTATGTACCCCTATGCAGAGCTTATGCAGACTAACGCAGAGCTTATGTAGCCCTATGCAGAGCTTATGTAGGCCTATGCAGAGCTTATGCAGACTAACGCCAAGCATTTGTAGCCCTACACAGAGCTTATGCAGACTTACGCCGAGCTTATGTAGCCCTACGCAGAGCTTATGCAGACTTACGCCAAGCTTATGTAGCCCTACGCAGAGCATATGCAGCCCTACGTGGCAATACACAGAGGGACGCAAGGGGTCTGCGAAATGGACACAAAAATTAAACATTAAAAGAAAATTAAACATGTTTAATTTTTTCAAAGGCTTTCGGCATGGACCACCAGATACAGTGCTCTATGCAAGTCTACACAACACTCCACTACTGTATGTAAAGGCCCGGTCCCACTGGGGAGAGGATTAATTTCACATGAATTGAGTATACAAATTTCGGGCATTCGTTGTCGTTTGCAACAAAATTGGCCAAGAATGACAAATTCCTCAGTATGAATTACAGGTATATTAATAATGTATAGCGAATATATGATGAACAATTACAGATGTATAATGCATGTATTGAGGAAATGGATCGGACGCATTGCGATTATCACGGAAGTATTACGGATGTATTGAGAATGCATTGCGCACGTGTTGCGGAAACAGGGGTTGTATTGCGCATGTACTGCATATGCATTGCAATCATAAAAGAAGCGCACTACTACGCATCACTATTTACACCAACACCACAGCCTCTGGAGCAATTGCTGCACTTGGACAAGTTGATTGGTATGTTGTTGGATGGCAGCAACTATCACACTGTCGTTGGGGATCCATAACTACATCTGTACGTGTCCACAGCTGGACTGGCAATGACTGGCAAGTATGTCGATTTCTGCCACATTTATATAGTACTTTGGGTTTACGTGAAGTGTTTGTTATGCATTCACAAACTGTCTGCAAATCAGATGCAAAGCAGATGTAATACAAACGCTTTATCCGTGGCCACTCTGTATGCATTTGCTACAACTTATTTTAGTTTGTGATGTGGGCGTGACAGGCATGCTATATATCTGTTTTACACACTTTCCCAGTCCACTGCCAAGCTGCAATACCCCTTCAGTTGCGGATATCAGTGGATAACGGCAGATATACAGCGCATAGGTTGAGTATGTATTGAGTATGTATTGCGTATGTAAGGCGGATGTCATCCGCAACCAAAATTTTATGCAAGTCAAAAATCCTGGCAACGGAAAAACGTGCCTCTGCAGATAATTGCGGACGTGTGCGGATGTCAGCCGATTCATACAAGCATGTTTCACGGATATTGCGGATGTTTAGCGAATATAAACCAAGTTTGTGCGCAATTCATGCGCAGATCTTCCTAAACGCCAGTGGGACCGGGCCCTAAGTCTACACAACACTGTACACCTGGCGTGCCCAACCAGTCGATCGCATGACACTGGTGCTATAACGGACAGTGCTGCTATAACAGACTGATGCAGAAGGTGGCAGCACTGCACCAATAAGGATGTCGGCTGCCATTAAACACGATAGAAGAAGAGCATCTTCTTCTTCTATGGTGCAGGATGCAGAGGAGAAAAAAATTAAAATGAGAAAAAAAGGATTTTGAAGCAACAGCTTAAAGAGTCGAAATAAGTTACACTGTCGCGCTGATCAGCTGTTTGTCATTTGTGCTGATTAGGGCGGAACTGTCGGCCGGTTAGCGCGCGTACCCAGGCCCTTTATAGGGGCGGACTTTATTCATGCCGGATGTTACTGTAGCGACAAGTAGTGGTTGTGGGGCGAGTTTTAAGTTATGCTCGTTCCGATTGACTTTAAACAACTGCGCGTGTACCCGCAAATAATCTGTGAAAGGCAGCCGGTAAGATTTTTGTGTATTAATATGATCACACTGTTGGGCGTCTTTACTTCTGCCCCACGTCGCTACTTGCGCTTGTGAAGGCGCTGTAGGCAACATGGGGCGTCGTTCGTGTGTAGTTTGGATGGGACGATTCGTAAATATTTGTTGCTTGTACGAAAGGG
Organism: Thalassophryne amazonica; assembly: GCF_902500255.1. Classification (NCBI taxonomy): domain Eukaryota; kingdom Metazoa; phylum Chordata; class Actinopteri; order Batrachoidiformes; family Batrachoididae; genus Thalassophryne; species Thalassophryne amazonica. The sequence continues at coordinate 91,140,541 of NC_047111.1, forward strand.
GATTTTTTGTGTATGTGGTGTGGGCGTGAATATTCACTTAAATTCACGTGCATTGAAGCTGTAAGCCGCTTGGCTGCGGGCTTATGTTTTAAATTACGATTTTTGATTGTTACTTTATAGTTTGATAATATAAGCTGCTGATTATTTATTGTGTAAGGAGCAATTTGTTCAATCGCGTGGCTGTATCAATCAGTAGTGATAATGAGGACAATAATTTGGTGTTGGCGGCTTTTATATGTATTTTAGGAAATGAAATTGATTAAATGATAAGGTACGTGTCGCTAAATTAATTTAAGTTATTTGGAAATGGTTTATGGTATATTATATTTACAGTTGTGTATGTATGTGTGTTTTAAGGTTTTTTACCTGGTGGCATTAAAGCAAAACCCAATAAACAAGAAGTGGGAAATGTTACAGCGTCATCTGAGTAAACATCTGCTGCATGATTAAGGAATTGCGGGTGAAATCCCTTCGAGCGTGGGGCGCAGTAAAATAAGGAATAACGCTTGACAGTAAAAAACCGGAGCCAGTCATCAGCAAGATAAGAAACAAAGTTTAAGCTCCAGCTAAAATAATGGCGGAATCAAAAGGTTTGCAACAGCTAAAGACTAACAGGAGCACCGCTAAGAGGCAGTTTTCTAGACTAGCTAACTCAATTGCAAGATCATGTAAGAGCATGTCCGTGGATGAGCTGCAGGATGCTTTTACCAAGATTGCAGTAGAAGCAGACAAAGTGATTGATGCAAATGACGACCTAGAGGCGGCTCTGTCAGAAACCTGGGATAAAGATGGTGGATCTGCTTTGAAGCTGGAACAGTGTGAAGACATCAAGGGTACTGCAAGTGTGTGCGAACAGCGATTGGAGGAGGAGCAAAGTAGGATTCGACATATGATTTGGAGCAATTTTGGGCACCCTGAGTTATCTACTGCACTAGAGTTGGCTGAAGCTGAGTATGAGAGATCCTCGGCCCATGCTGCAGACATGAGGATGGAAGCATATGAGTATATGCTAAGTCAACTGGAGACTCGTGTCAAAGCGGCAAAGGAGGCGCATCACAAGTGGAGCCGGTGGGCCCCTTCTGCGGTGAGGGAGGATCTTCAGCAGAGAATTAAGGAAGTCGAGATTTGTGCAGCTAAGCTGTTTTCAGAGAAGGTTCTCCTGATTCAGGCAAGGGTGGAAAACGAAGTGCAAAGAGTCTTTGATCCCTGTTTACAGGCACCTGCAATTAAGCTGAGACCTGCTGCCCTTCCCCGATTTGATGGCAACAAGAGGAGCTTTTATAGTTGGCGCAAAGACTGGGAAGCACTCCAGAGGCAAGGGGAACCTACTGGTTCGAAAGAGGTCAAGAAGTTCCAGTTGCTTGACAGTTTGGAGGAAAAGGTGGCAAGAGACCTGCGGCTATCTACATGTGCTACTGCAGAAGATATATTTCGAGTTTTAGAGAATCGTTTTGGAAACAAAACAGCTATAGCACTGGAAATAGTGGAGGAGCTGCAGGCTCTGCCCTCGGTGAAGGGTCATCAGCCTCGGAGAATTGTGGACCTTATAAGGGTGATTGAGAAAGCCTTGAGTGACCTAAGTGAGCTGGGTGACATAGGGGCTTTAAGGAATCCACTAATGACAAAGTCGCTGGAAAGTAAGTTGCCGGATTTGTTAAAAAAGGAGTGGCTTTTGTTTGTTGCGGAGAAGAGGTGTGAAGAGCCACAAAGGGACCGCTTTGAGATGCTATTTGCATTTCTAAAAGGTCAAGAGCAAATTTATGAGGAATTGGAACAGTTGAAAGATGAGGAATTCCTAAGAAGGGAGCAAAGAGTTCAACCAAAGCTCGCCAGGACAAAGGCAACAAGGACAGGAAACCCCCAAGGAGGCTGCATTGTCTGTGGGGAAAATGGTCACAAGCAACGTCTGTATCGGTGCAGAAGGTTTAAATCTCTCAGCCTTGCTCAAAAGAAGGAAGCAGTTCAGAAGCTTGGGGCATGTATTAACTGTCTTGAGGTCCACGAGGAGGGGGAATGTAAATCGTCATTCTGTTGTAAAGACGAAAGCTGTAAGGGCAGGGGGGTGAAGGAGCATCATTACCTTCTATGTCCTAATGCTCTGGGTTCTCAGAAAGGCATGCCGAAAGCTAGACTAAAACTGAATTCAGTGGATCATAGTGGGAGAAGGTGCACCGAAGAGCAAGAGGAGTTCCTAACGCAGCTTCCCCCAGAATTGGCCAAGCAATGTCGTAGTGTCTTCTGTAACACCACTGCAAGGACATTTAATTCCGTACTTGGTGATCAGTTGATATATGACGACAGTCCTGAAGAGTTCCCGGTTATTATGATGATTTTGGAGGTCACTGCTAATGCCGGGCAGAAAATTGGGACTTTGATAGACCTTGCATCAGACACCAACTATATTACTCATAAAGCTGCAAGTGAATTGAAGCTGAGGAGTGAAGATGTCATTCTTGTAGTGCACGGAGTTGGTGGCATGCAGACTATGGTGGAAACAAAGAGATACCTGCTGAAAATTAGAGTTAATACTTCAAAGGGCACCTCGAGATCTCACCAACTTGTTTGCTATGGTCTTGAAAGCATTGCAGAGATTCACCATCATGTCTCTGCCAAAAGGTTGCAAAACATCTTTTCAGATGTCCCCTTGAGGGAACTTGTTCGTCCGACACAAATTCAGTTACTCATTAGCCATAAGGAGGGCCAACTTGTTCCACAAAAGGTGCGTTCAGTAGGAGACCTCGTTCTTTGGGATGGCCCTTTGGGTAAAACTGTTGCAGGCTCTCATCCCGACCTCATGGAGGAAGTTAACATCACAGCCCATGCCTCACGTACTCACTTTGCCCGCTCTATGCGGAGTGCTGCGGAAAAGTATACAGAGTTCATTCACAAGTGCGAAAAGAGGCTACCTCAGGACACTCTCGCTACTACCTTAAGCACCAGTCGAGATTTTATAAGCTGGTGGAAGTGGGATAGCATTGGTGCTGCCTGTGAGCCCCGATGTGGCGGGTACCGTTGTGGCAGGTGTCAGCCCGGTGGAAAGGAGATGACCCTGTTGGAGGAACGAGAGCTTGAGCAGGTGAGGAGTGGCCTGACCTATGTAGCTGGGGACCACCATAGTGACAAGCCTCATTGGCATGCAAGGTACCCTTGGACGGAGGACCCTCTAACGTTACCGAACAACAGAAGGGCTGTGGAGGCTATGTTCTTGAGGACAGAGCGGCAATTGGGCAAGGAGCCTGAGTGGAAAGTGGCCTACAAGGCGCAAGTCCATGATATGTTTGAGCGGAAAGCTGCCATCAAGCTCTCAGAGGAGATGGTAAAAAGTTGGGCTGGGCCCGTATGGTACGTAAACCACCTTATTGCTCCAAACCCCCATTCAGTCACCACCCCTGTTCGTCTTGTTTGGAACAGTAGTCAGAAATTTAGGGGCCAGAGTCTTAATGACCTCCTTATTAAAGGCCCCGACGTGCTGAATAACATTCGTGCTGTCCTACTTCGGTTTCGGCAAGGCGTGTATGCTGCATTGGGTGATATTAAAAAGATGTATAACTCGGTTTGGTTGGAGGACAGAGAGGTGCACCTCCATCGGTTTCTCTGGAGAGATTCTGAGGCTGAGGATATTGAGGAATACGCTATTACAAGAGTCAACATTGGCGATAAACCTGCTGGTTGTATTGCACAGGTAGCAATGCGAGAGACTGCAAGCTTGCCGGAGTTTGTCCACCTTAAGGAAGAGCGCCGTATATTGGAGGAAGATTCTTATGTCGATGATATACTTACCTCCCATAACGACTTGGAACGACTCAAGCAGTTGACAGTTAATGTTGGGCAAATCCTTGAAGCAGGTGGGTTTCAGCTCAAGCCTTGGGTGTACTCCGTTCAGAGTGGGAGGGAAGACCTGGAGAAGCGAAAGCGAGTTACCCCCGCTGTCTTTGTTCTTCCAAATCAGCTTACTGAGGAGGATAACAAGGCGTTGGGAATGGGTTATACCCCAGGTGTGGATGAGTTCCACTTAATGGTTGCTGTAAACTTCTCAAGGAAGCGGAGAAAGATGAGGCTGGGTGCTGACCTGTCAAAGGAGGAAGTGAAGCTGCAGGCTCCGAATCCGCTCACTCGAAGGGAGCTCCTTAGTCAAGTGTCTGGGTTATATGATCCTCTTGGATTTGTGACTCCTGTTAAGCAGAGGGGAGCTATCCTTGTAAGGAGAGCCTTTCAAGAAGTGAAGGAAAAGGGCAGCCAAGTTGAGAGCACGTGGGACACTCCTCTGTCTGACTCGTTTCGAGAAGACGTTATCTGCCTGCTGGAGGATTATATCGAGCTTGGCAAGTTGAGATTCCAGAGGGCACTGACTCCTTCTGACCCAAAAGCTGAGCCTTGGGGCATTACCTTCTCTGACGGCAGTGAGTACTCTTATGGCGCAGTGTTGTATTTGAGATGGAGATGCCAAGGAAAGGTGTTTGTTCGGTTGGTTGAATCAAAGGCCAAGCTGACACCGTTGGAGCATAAGGGAGATGCGGTCAAAGCAGAGGTCTGTGGGGCTGTCTATGCTTCTCGTTTGAAGAAATACTTCCTGAAGAGTTGTAAGATTAATGTGGGGAAGTGGTACCATCTGGTGGACAGCCAGACGGTCCTTGGGGCAATTCAGCGAGAGAGTTATGGCTATCAAACTTTTTTTGCCAACCGAATTGGAGAAATTCAAAGTAACACCAATTCCCAAGACTGGTGGTGGGTCCCGGGGTCTTTGAACATCGCAGATATTGTCACTAGAGGAGCTGGACCCAAAGATTTGGATCAAGGGTCCCAGTGGCAGGCTGGGCCGGGATTTCTTCATCTCCCAGAATGGGAGTGGCCCTTGAAGTCTGCAAAGGATGTTGCTGCAGCTGCAAGAGACAATGTTATTAAAATCCAAAAGAAGACTTTTGGTGCTTTACTGACCCGGGTTCGAGCCAAAAAGTTTGACAGGATCTCGAACAAGCCTGAATTAGACCTACACAGGCCTGTGGCAGGAACAATGTTGAAAGAACTGCTGGATGTTAAAAGGTTCGGCAATCTGAGGAAGCTGCTGAAAACTGTTGCGTTGGTATGGAGGGCAGCAAAAATCTTCCTTCAAGGAAGGGCCAGAGGATTAAAGTGGGAGGCAGTCCAGCTGGCTGGAGTTTGTACGCCCCAGGAGCGTGATGATGCTTTCCGAGATCTCTGTCTGGCAGCCCAGGAGGGTAAGAATTTCTCTAATACCACCATGGACAGACTTGTTGTGTGCAAGGATGAAGCAAGCGGGTTATTGATTTGTGGTGGTAGAATTCAACACTTCAAGGAAGACAAGATCGGTGTTCCATTATTACCGGCTGAGTCTTGGCTTGGTGTTCTCTTGGCCCGACAAAGTCATCAAGAAGGGCATGAAGGGGCTGCTGGAACGCTATTAAGGATGAGGAGCAAGGCTTGGGTTGTTCATGGTAGACGAGTGGCCCAAAAGGTCATTAACCAATGTATTGTCTGTCGAAAAGCAAGAGCAAAAGTATGTAAGCAAGTGATGGGTGACCTACCCTTTGAACGGACAAGGCCTGCTGCCCCCTTTCAGTTCATCACAGTGGATATGTTTGGACCGTATCTGGTGAAGGATGATGTCAAAAAAAGGGTAACAACTAAAGTCTGGGGAGTCGTCTTTAGTTGCCTTGCAAGTAGAGCACTTCACGTTGAACTTGTCAGCAGCATGTCAACAGAAAGCTTTCTTATGGCCTATCAAAGGTTTGTCGCTTTGAGAGGTCATCCCCAGAAGGTCTGGTCAGACCCTGGGACCAACTTCATTGGGGCTAAACCAGTCTTAAAAGATCTCTATGCATTCCTTCTGGCTCAAGATACTGCTGGCTTAGAGGAGTATGCTGCAAGTAATGGCACGAGCTGGGCCTGGAAAGTATTACCTGCTGACTCTCCCCATCGAGATGGAGCTGCGGAAGCTGCAGTGCGGGTTGTGAAGCGGGCTCTTCAAAATCTCAATAAAACAGTCAATCTCACCTTCAACGAATTCCTCACAGCTCTTCAGATGGCGGCTAACCTGGTGAATGAGCGTCCAATTGATGCAAGAATCCAGAGTCAAGAAGATCGGATCCAGTATGTGACACCGAACCATCTCCTGCTGGGTCGGGCGTCTCAGGATGGAGACTTCAAGACCTTTGATTTCGAAGGTTATCCGTTCAAACGCCTTCAAGAGATTCAAACCCAAGTTAAAAGCTTTTGGAGGTTCTGGTGTCAATTGGCTGGTCCAAATCTCTTTATTAGAAGTAAGTGGCATACGCTCGAGAGGAATGTTGCTGTCGGAGATGTTGTCTGGCTTTGTGACCAGAATGCTCTGCGTGGTCAGTTTCGTCTGGGAAGGATTGTTGCTGTCAACCCGGATCGCAGAGGTGTCGTGAGAGATGTGGACGTGCTCGTCACTTCTGGCCAGTGTCCTCTTGCCTTACAGCCCGGACAATTAGGGGAAGATCTGAGGGCGAGGGGTAGTGGGGTTGTACTTCACAGGGATGTGAGGCGGCTAGTTGTTCTGCTACCTATTGAGGAACAGGGGTTATAATTTTGATGTGGGCGACCTTCAATGCGGACGATGTAACTTGGGTGCGTGTGCGCATGAAGCTCGAGTGGGAGGTGTCGCGCTGATCAGCTGTTTGTCATTTGTGCTGATTAGGGCGGAACTGTCGGCCAGTTAGCGCGCGTACCCAGGCCCTTTATAGGGGCGGACTTTATTCATGCCGGATGTTACTGTAGCGACAAGTAGTGGTTGTGGGGCGAGTTTTAAGTTATGCTCGTTCCGATTGACTTTAAACAACTGCGCGTGTACCCGCAAATAATCTGTGAAAGGCAGCCGGTAAGATTTTTGTGTATTAATATGATCACACTGTTGGGCGTCTTTACTTCTGCCCCACGTCGCTACTTGCGCTTGTGGGGCGTCGTTCGTGTGTAGTTTGGATGGGACGATTCGTAAATATTTGTTGCTTGTACGAAAGGGGATTTTTTGTGTATGTGGTGTGGGCGTGAATATTCACTTAAATTCACGTGCATTGAAGCTGTAAGCCGCTTGGCTGCGGGCTTATGTTTTAAATTACGATTTTTGATTGTTACTTTATAGTTTGATAATATAAGCTGCTGATTATTTATTGTGTAAGGAGCAATTTGTTCAATCGCGTGGCTGTATCAATCAGTAGTGATAATGAGGACAATAATTTGGTGTTGGCGGCTTTTATATGTATTTTAGGAAATGAAATTGATTAAATGATAAGGTACGTGTCGCTAAATTAATTTAAGTTATTTGGAAATGGTTTATGGTATATTATATTTACAGTTGTGTATGTATGTGTGTTTTAAGGTTTTTTACCTGGTGGCATTAAAGCAAAACCCAATAAACAAGAAGTGGGAAATGTTACAGCGTCATCTGAGTAAACATCTGCTGCATGATTAAGGAATTGCGGGTGAAATCCCTTCGAGCGTGGGGCGCAGTAAAATAAGGAATAACGCTCGACACAAAAATGTGGACAAAAATGGTATGTAAACAGTTCAAAAGTCAGTATTTTTATTAATTTATTTTTCGTGCATTTGTTGTGTTTGTGAATGCAAATACTGAGCCGTTAGCTCAGTTAAACTGTGACTATTAATTCTGTGATTTACTACTTTTGTTAAAGATGATGGCTGTATTTGAGATTTTATTTTATTTTATTTTTTTGTGTGTTCATTTTGTGTAATGTTTACAAAAGTGACACGGGTGAGCCGTTTGTGTAACAGTTTATAAATATAATACAGTGATAAACTGCGACTATTAATACTGTGATTTCCTGCTTTGATAAAGATGAGTGTCTGTGGTTTTATTTTATTTTATTTATTTTTTCATTATTCCATCTGCAGCTGGAGCACTGCTGCTCACAGACGTTAGGCAGCTCAGCAGAGGTAAATTTCTGGAATGGTTTAACGAATTGTTGCCCAAAATTTTAAGAATACTGAAATGTTCAAACCATGCTGAATATGCACAGCTTTTGGATTTGGCCTTTCTTACTTCTTGCCTTCTCTCAGTGCCAAAAGTCCCACTAAGGTAGGGAACAACTTTTCCAACTTTAATTAGGTGTTGTGTAATTTGAGTTGTTCGTCGTCGTGTTGTTACAGGCCAGTCCTAAGCCTACTTGTGCTTATCTTTGCACATTTGCTTCAATAATGCATTATTATTGTTAAAACTTATTATACTGGTGCACAATAAATTGAGGCTTGGTAGATCTTGATACACTGTCACCTTTAAAAGTCTTGGTCGGGCACCCCTGCTCTACACCATGCCTTAGGTTTTTTTTTTTTTAAATCAGTAGATACCTGCATTGCTAGATTGTATTCGTCCAGCTGGACTCTGTTAAACTTTGCTGACAGTGAAGCTTCAAAACCACGGAAGAAGAGATGGGCCAAGCTTCCTACATGGGTGCAATTTACGCAGCCATTCCTGTGTACTAGACACGCAGTACACTGCAACTCTACATTGACCCGGTGTGAAAGGGGCTTTTGCTGCACAGGATTTCATGAGCTATTATTATTATTATTATTATTATTATTATTACAACCATCATTAACACCTGGTATGTACATGGCATGGGTATTTGTGTGTGCCTTCGCCTCAGCCGTGCACTCTGCTACAGCAGGAGAAAAAAAAGTTTGTGTATGCAATGAACACATTTGACACATTGATCTTTTGCCATTAAGATTTCATGGCTTTTGACTGGAGGAGTTAGCCAGTCTCTCTGCAAAGCCCGATTTTCTGATAGTAATTACATACCTATCTTGTGCTGTGGCACAAAATGATAAGGCCAGAGAGGAGAGACATTTTGAGAAATTTCAACCTGGCAACATTTCAAAAGCCATGCGGCAGGAGAACGGCACCATCAATTTACAGGAACATAATTGTGTGTTAAAATCAATCTGTTGAAATTTTACCCACTTCCAATATTACACCCGTAAGAGGTTCAAGAGAAATGTCTAAAAGACAAATTATTGTTAATTTGTACCCTATAAAACAGGTACCTTTTCACTCATGAAAGCTATGTGCTCTGCAAAGCCTCCATTCACGCTTATTGATTAAAACACGGAAACATCTCTCACTCTAGAGGAAGGTCAGAGGTGAGGCTGAAACACAACACTGTTCAGCTGGAGTTGGGAGGGACTGACTGATTTGCTCAACAACACTTTATTTAGCAAGTGTTCCAAACAAATGCAATCATATTTTTGAACATTTAATTGTGACAAGAATGAACATTCTGCATAAGCAGCTGGAGCAGTTGTGCGTTTTAATGTGTTAAATATTGACAGAAATGCTGAAATGCCATGAAGGTGACTAAAAGAAAGACAGGCTTTTTTCATGAAATGAAAATAAAAGAGGCTTTTACAGTTACGTGGTTCAAAATGAATTTCAACCTACGAAAATACACATTTTAACTGTATATGTTATTTACTGAGTGTCATTTTTGACCAAAGCAAAAATGAAGGTGCCTTGAACAACTGTGATGATCTTAAAATGCGTGTTCCAATGATGGGGTGCATTTCACTTTGGCATTAATATTCACTTCACTGTTACATAATTGTAGTGGATGAAAGACAGGCTGAGAATCATTTGTACATATTTTATATGTAAGTTGCTGTCCATGGAGCTATCCACAGTCCTGACCAGAGACCGTGGTGCTGACTGCTGTCTGTGCTGGACAGGCATGCACAGGACTTTGTACTTATAATAATATTACATAGAATGGCATGATGAATGTGTCATTTAATTTTATTAAGGTAGTGAATGCTTAACTGAATTAAAACAAGCCATTATAAATTAAAGTTTATTAATGTTTTGTGTGTTAAAGAAGATTATTGAGGGGAAAATAAAGAAATGCATACCCAAGCAGCTTACAGGGAATGACTCTGAATTAGATTTATATGTGTCTGAGCAACATGAGGTAAAGCCTGGTTCACATGGCAAGATTTTAAAATTATCTGTAGGTTTCCAAAACCTGAGCGACCACACACATGGAGATAAAAAAAAAAAAAAAAAAAAAAATCATAGATCTAACAGGTTTGGTCATACAGTGTGTGGTGTTCAGCCACACGGTGAAGTCAACACACCACACATGAACAGATTTCACACATGGACATTCCCAGGTCAGACAGGAAATCTCGCAAAATCTCTTGAGATTAAACGTGACTTCACAGTAAATAGACAGAGATAGTTTGTGGACTATTTAAGACAGAGGGAAAAAATGATATAAAAAGAAAAAGAAAAGGCGTTCTTTAAAGGAGTGGAGACAGTGCGACCACCAGACTTTGTGGTAAGTCAGAACAGCTGTTTTGATTCTATTTTCCACTCCGTGCGTCTGTCACCTCGCTTTCTGATTGGCTACACGTCACATTCAGCAGGCTGCATGCTCGTTTGTGGTCGGAGGACACAACACACACTGCGATATTGGGTCAAGACAAGCCAACATGTTGGATATCCCCGATTTGCAATCAGAGCGCCTCTGACATCCTTCCGAGCAGTTCAGAGTGCTCTTAACAGACCACACATGGCAGGAATATCTGATAAGATTATCTTTAGTGTCATCACAATGATCGGGGCGTCCTTAAGATTGTCGGAGGGGGACGATCAGGTCCGATATTGGCCTAATTATCTTGCCATGTGAACCAGGCATTAGTTAGCATCAAGGTTTCAAATGTGCTATATTACAGATGGAATCTTTATTTTTATTTATTTTGGCCTTGATGAATCAGATTCTGTGGGAAATCTCATATCTGCATGTTCAACATCCATAATTTCGTGTATTCGAATGGACACACCTCAAACTGCATATTTGTAATATGGACAATATGCATTATTTTGCAAACTTGAAAGACGGAATCATCAGTGCACACCATTAATTAATCAACATGCACATTTATGGGAGCTATGGTGCTTGCATGCATTTTTACACATGCATACCGTTACTAAATCCCGGTCCTAGTTCTTTTCAGGGGATGGTTGAATAAAGCTGGAATGATTCTGGATTAAACAAATGGTTATATAGGGAGACTAATGTTCTCTCACATGCGCTGTGAGAAAACATCAGCTATGACATTATGGCCATGCAGAACACTTCTTTGCGCATATTTTATCATTTAGATGCTTCAGTACGGGATAGCAACTGCCCAGAGAGACTACCATTTCATCGCTGCCATAATGTATCTGCCATAATCAAGTGAAATATGGCCGTTTTCAGTATACAGGTGCCTCTCTATTTTCAATTGGTTACAGCAGATAGACGGTTACTTTGGAGAGGACGGATGTGTTCTCTTTCTGGGTGGTTGCTATCCATGACTCAAAGCAGTTCCATAGTGTGGTGAATGCAGTGATGTGCATCACCACTGCGTGACCCCAGATCTGACTTGATCTGTGGTAAAAAAAAAGAAGAAATTGTTGCTTTTATTCTTTTTTTTTAATTGAAGAAGTTTACAATTTTTTTGTTTGTTTATATATTAGTGTTTTCTTCGGTGCACAGTGGCTTAGTGGTTAGCACTGTTACCTCACAGCAAGAAGGTTGTGGGATTGCTTCCCATCTATGGCCTTTCTGTGTGGAGTGTGCATGTTCTCCCAGTGTTCGTGTGGGTTCCCTCTGGGTGCTCCAGCTTCCTTGCACATACAGAGACATGCATTAGGTGAATTAGAAACTTAAAATTGAACGGAAGGGGGTGAATGTGTTTGTCTGTCAATTTGTGGCCCTGCGATCCCCCGGCATCCTGTCCAGTTTGTACCCTAACCTACACCCTAAGACTGCTGGGATAGGATCCAGCCCCCTGCAGTGGTGGGTACAGTTCCGATAATCCGATAACAGATAATTATCTAAGATAATGTTTTCATTATCTGATTATCTTTTTAGATAACTTTAAAAACCACTATCAGACTAATTATCTTCCGATAATGTTTCGACCATTAACGCAGTAAACAGCTACAAACATTTTTAAAATTTAAAATCAGTTGAGCACCTACCTGTTAAAAGTTACAAAGAAGATGTGTAGTTCTACCTAGAGGCCGACCAATATGGATTTTTTGAGGCCGATGCCGATAACGATATTTGGATGAAAAAAAATGCCAATAAACGATAAATCGGCTGATTTGCTGATAGCCGATAAATCAGACAATAGTGAATCTGAATGTTTCAACCTCTTAGCAGTAAATGAAAGTATTTCATGCTAGAAATAAGGTCTACACAGCGTGGGCTGTGATGGGCAATGATGCACAGTTGACACATTACTACATAAACTGAGTTAATCAAACTGAGTTGAACTGAAACGGGAGAAATGTGGGGTGAATGTAATCACAAAGTTATTACAAACAACATCCTTATAAACTTACTTGCATGCTTTTGTCAGCCGATCAGTGCAGTGTGATGGCGAACTACGGGGGCCGGTGATGAACACATCTGATTCTGATTCTAAGCATGGGTGTAAGCAGCTCTCAGTTGATTGGAGTCAGAGCTCCATCTACTGGACAAATGGTGCAAGGGCATTTTACATTGTCGACATAAACATTATTTCAGTAACTGTTCTGTTTATAAGAAATTATCTGCGTTCTATCGGCAAAATTTCAGCCAATAGTGAGTACTTTAAAAAGGGCTTATATCGGCCTATAATATCGGCTGGCCAATATTTTGATCGGGCTCTAGTTCTACCCTCTGCAAACAGAAGAGAGCTGCTTCTCTATCTTCTGCAGGCAAAGGAGAACTGGTCACAAAAAAAAAAATCTTTTCCTTTAACACCATACTGATACGGTGGCAATATCACCCAAGTCATCCAGAGGCATACATTTTTAACTTATGGTTCAACTTTTAACCAAACTAATTTCAGACAAGTTATTTAAATTAATGTCATCTCTGAAGTTTTATAAAGTGAAAATATCAGATATATGTTTTAGTTTTAAAGTAATGCGCTAATTTTAAGGTTTTAGTGAGCACATGCTGTGCCCAACAGTGCATTATGGGTAGGATAGGGTAATCTCAGAACATTCACGACAGGACAAATGCATTTCAGACACTCTGTTCAGGCTCCACGGACAACACCATTAAACTCTAGTGCCTAAAACTCTCATGAATATATTCTCTGGGTTTCTAGATGTTGTTATTGTGTCTGTGTTTAAATTCCATGCATCTTAAATGTAGCAGACACAGATTATCTGGAATTTTCTTTTGGCAAGTTTTCACGGTCTCTACTGCCATCTACTGGCCAGCAGTGTTCATGACAGTAGTCGTCCTGAAGCTGGGCAGACACTATATGATATTTTTAATCACTGTACTCGGTTTCAGTTCAAACTGTACCACAGAACTGCACGGTGTAAAAGTTCAGAGTGCACAATTTATGTTCTCACACATTGTACGTTCAAAAACAACACGTCGGACTCGTTTTTCCAGAAGCAAAACGTAAGCTTTTTTTCAAACTTAATTTACAAAAACTCTCAATGGGAGACATCAAAGTTTAAAAACAAAACAAAACAACAACAACAAAAAAACATTTCAAGACAGGTCTGCGGTGTTTGCACATGCACAGTGCAAGCGGTTGGATGCTTGTACCGCTTCAGCAGCGGGATACCCTCACACTGGCTGACCAGAATAATATCAAACAGGTTTGATTTTCATTCGACCATACGATCGGCGATCAGGAGGTGGTCGTGACTCGTGAGATGTTAAATGCAGCATGTTACTCCATGTATACTTCACGATGCAGGACGCGCGATTAACCTGAAACTCAGTGCAATCCAAAAAATTCTTGCACGAATGAAAAATCATCTGAAAAAGGGCCAAAACTCACACAGTGTAAACCCAGCTTAAGTACTGAACGTCTGACACCAGTAGATCATGACAGTGTTCTATTATTTATTTTTGACACAGGTTATATCAGAGTTATCTAATTACAACTTGGCTTTTTTTTGTTTTGAAAATGCCTTTTTTTAAATAATAAAAAAATGGAATGTTTTACAAAAACACATTTATCTGTAAACACCAACACACGACACACCTCACATTAACGTGTTGGTTTACATAATGTATGAGTCAAACCAATCAGTGTTTAGCCGAGGCACATTTTACCCAGAATCCTGTGATCTGTCTGTGTTTGTTACAAAACTTCAGAATTAGTGCATTATTCAACATTAAAAGATATGTTATATTTTAACTTTGTACAAATGACAGAATTGACATTAATGGAGTTATTCTATCAGTATTCATTTTATTTATTCACCAAACCATAACTCAGCATTGCTTTATTTTCCAAGACCTCCCCTGCCTCACGGCATCATTGTGACAGAGAGGTGAGCTTCATAGCTCTCCTCAGCTTGCGTCTGTGCTGGAAGCCATGTAGTAAACAGGAGCTTCCAGCAGGGAGCAGGATGCTCAAACACAGAGGTGCTGAGTCATTGTTTGGGTCTGTTGTCCCTTTTAATGCTTCCAAAAGCGATCATGGTGTTAAAACTCAAAATCAGCTTGTTAATAGCTGCAAGTGTACCAGAGACAATACTGGAATTTATCAGTTATCTGTAACTTCCGATACATTTTTGGGTTGTTTATCGGTTTATCTTTATCAAAGATAACTTTTAAGTTATCTGATTATCTGTTATCGAAGTTAATTTTTTGGTTTTCTGTGCCACCACTGCACCCCCCCCCCCCCCCCCCCGTGAACCTCAGTTGAAGCAGGTATAGAAAATGAATGAATGTTTTCTTGAGTGATGCTGTGACAATCATCTAAAAATTACAATTCTTCTTCTTAGCGGAATTATCCAGAACCTACAAGACTAATTTTAGCAAAACCTGGTGAGTTTGACCTGGACCTGAAGATAAAAACAGACCGAGGTAGATATGGAAAAACTTTGGATGTGAACCAAGAATTTTCAAATGAAATTATATGTGTTGGAATTCAGAGTGGTGAGACAGGACTTGCATCAGTGACTAATGTTGTGATGCACACTTATGAGATCGGGAGACGTTCAGTCAGCATTTTGTTCGTAACTGAAACACATGTCAGAGGAGACAAACTCGGCTCTTTCTTGAACTGTAACCACACATATGACCTCTCCTTTGTATTCCTTCCCATGCATTTCCGAAAAAGGAAACTGCTTTTGTGGTGCACACCTGATCAAACCCATTCTGCATCCACACATCTCAATATAAGTCCACATCACTCACACACATGCGCAATTGTGGAAACGGGTGGAATGGAAAATGAAGGTGTGGGGAAAAAATGTATTAAAAACAGGGGGACAAATAGGAAATCTGCCAGAACAGATAAGAAAAACACTTAAATTCATTTGGTTGTGGAAAAAACTGAAACTGGTTTGTCAACGGGGCAAGATCTTGATTCTCAGCCCCAATATAGAGATATATATGGTGACTTAAACAGACAGAGACAGACAGGGAGGAAACAGATGTCTGACCTTGCAGTAGTGCTTATATAATGGTTTGCATGAGTGCCTTTAACTGCAGTACTGCTTCCCAATGTGGGATCAGTAAAGGCTTCTTGTCTCTGCAGTGCTATCTGCGCTGACATCAGGTGTGGTACGTATGAAAAGGTCCTGTGAGCACCAACAGAATCAGTTGTTATGGTCCTGCCTGTGCGATCTCCATGGAGCCCATCATACTAATTAAAACAGTCTACATAAGCCACCGCGCATTAGTGTCCAAGTAAACAGCTTTAATTTTTAATGCATTTTAATGCCCATCTCCCAGTGCTGAGGGGGTAGCAGAGGGGGCAGAGGAATGATTAAGGGGAGCTTCTCAGATTTGCTGAGATGAAAGTGAGTGCACTAAGTGTCACTTGACCAATCAGCTTTATCCCCTGTATGAATTTTGATTGACAGCAGCATCCATATGTTTCTCTCCTTTTTGTTTTTTTGTGTCAGTCACCTGCTGGAAGAAGGTTGGGGGCTGCCCCTGTGCACACTCAATGTACGAGTTAAGAAGTTATTTGATCACTCCTGTCCATGTATGCAATAACAGAAAAGTCCTCCCCCTCACCCAAATTCAAACCAAAGTTTTCCCTCCAAAGTAACATTCTTACTTTCACTGATATTCATCCTGCAAGATCACAGTTTGAAACCTTGCGCACCCTTTGGAAAACCTAAGTGGTTCCAGAAGGGTGTCCGTGATAAACCAGGACATTTTGCCATTGTGCTGTGGTCATATGTTAACAGCGGCGGGATTATCAAGATGTTCACACACATTATTTTTTTTATTGTGAACTGCAACATACTTGCATCTCCAGTGAGCACATTATGTCATTTTATATGCTGTAACATCACTGGTAAGTTTTCTGGACGTACCAAGGTTGTGCAAAAGTTATGCTACAGGTATTACACCATCAAACTGCATGCTAGATCACATGTATCCTCTAGGATGCACATCGATGAAAGTGAGAAAAGGGCTTAACACTCTTGCCTTATGATATCATCAAATGTTTCCTTTCATGTATTTCCCATCTTGTGGCCGCCTCTGATTACTCAAGGTCAACAACAGATTGGGTACACATCCACATTGGCAGATAGTGCAAATTTTACAACGGATAACCCTTCCTTGTGCATCTCCAGTTGTATATGAAGAAATGCACACAGCTCCTGGCGTTCCCAAATGGCCTCTCAACCAAGTAGTAATCAGGACCTACTCTGCTTCACGTCTGAGACCTGATGGGATCAGGGGTACTCAGAGTGGCTCAAATGTTTCCTTTAATCTCTTTCTTTTAAATGACAGTATAGATTTAACTTTGATCATTTAACATTTTCCTTCTGACATCATCAAAATGTTGTTTTATTTTTCCAAGTAAATTTTACTCCACATTTTTTTGTGTACACTGTGATTTGGCGTTTGCAGTAAGTATACATAAAAATCTCAAAGTAAGTACATACAAGATAGACGGGAAAGAGAAGTTGGTGGGCCGAGGAAATAACAGCACCAGTCATTTTGACTCACTTGGTGGAAAAATATGCTCTCTGAGTGTCCGTCTAGTCATATTTTTAGCATCATAAACTATAACATATCCAAACATTCCTCTGGAACAGGTTCAGTGTTTTATATACTGTTGGCCAGAACCATCAAAACCTTCAACGCAAGTGGAATATGTGAATATTATGGCACATAATAGCACCTGTTATCGCTGAGTGATGTTTGCTCGTCTTGTTAGCAAAGATCAGAACTAAAAATGCTCCTTCAATAACGGCAGACTGATGACTGTGTGTGATACATTTATTTTTAGTCAAAATCAGTATCTTGTTGTTGTGAGTGTGACAGGGAGTGATGTGAAAATGTGCAGCACAGACAGACTGCGCTGAAGAACAGGTAATTATCACACAAATGGCGTGTAATATATATTTATTACTGAGTCCCTGCAGAAACATATCATTCAACGGCAACTGGCTCAAGTATTTGCAGATTCTGGATTCATAAAAACCAGCAAATTATGACAAAAACAATAACAATAATAATAATAATAAAAGTACTAATTATAAAAAATAATCATTTCCACAGACTCAATTTCATGAGAATTGTTTTGGAGCCAAGCAGAAGCACAAATAGACATCATTTTATTCTAGTCATCTCAGTGAAATGCAATTACACAATCTCACACTGCTCCAAACACCAAGGGCAAGTTCTGCAAAATGTGGTAACAACAACAACACTGATACACAGTGCAGGAGCCATAAACAACATTTGCCTGTCGAATGGAAGGTGTGGGCTCTGATAAGGGGTGTATATTTTTGTGTATGTATATGTATGTGTGTGTGTGTGTGTATACGCCCCTACACAGGCAGAAGAGTGCATGAGAGCAACTGGAGAGCTATTAGCACAGTCAGCAGGAGGGAGGGAAGCAGAGGAAGGAGGGGGCAGCTGGGTAGAGACCTAGAGTGCGTCCAACTGGCTGGGCCTGGAGCTCTATGAACAGTGGGTGGCATCAAAACAACAGGCAGTAGACAAAGAGTGTGGTCTTACGGGGACACACACATTATACTCCTCTGTCCTTCTCCTTGTCTTCGCTCATTTTCTTTCCTCTTGGTAGTCTCCAGCTGTGTCCAGTGGTGGAAACCATGTGCAAGGCAGAAACAGCTCAAGCTCCGTTTCTCGACCAGCAGCTCAACAGTGGAGACATAATGAGCTTTAGCATTGCCACTCTGCCTCTTACAGCAGCTCATCTTTTACACCGCAGGAACCTAGACTGTGGGTCTCCATGGCAGGCTGTGGGGTTTTTTTTCTGCTAACTTCAATGTGTGAGGTGAGGATGTGTCTGCTGTCCTAGGGTGAGTTAAGACCCGGGCAAATGAGGTGAGCAATTTCTTCTAGTTTCAGGAAGAAGCCAGCCTTTCGGCATTGTCTGTGTCAAAGTGCAGGCGCTAGTTTGGCAGCTACCCTCGGAGGCACACATACATGTGCATATAACATGACGTGTGCGTGTAGGTGTGCAGTACACGCCAATACACATCACAGCGCTACAGAAAAACATCAGCCCATCATATCACAGTAATACATACCAAAGCCACTGAGGAAGATCTTGGTGGAGTGCTGCTACATCTCCTGAATCCAGCACATCAACTGCATGTCTCCAAAAACACGACTGCACAGACCACAGCACATTCAGTGCTAAATTAGAAGTACCTTATCCACAGCTATTCTGAACAGGAAGTGTGTTCCCGCAGCAGGTTTCCTGATCACATTCTCACTTTATTTCAATATTTAGAAGAAGTGATGTCTATACTGTTTTGTCTATCAGAAGTACTACAACTACACCTTAGTTACTCAAGTAGTTCATCAATTAAATCTACAGTGTGTAGAATTTAGGGGTGTGTTTATGAGCAGAAATGGAATACATCATTCATAACCATGTGAAAATTAGTGTAAAATTCACTTCAACAACAAATCAATGTGTTTTCATGAGCTTAGAATGAGCCCTTCATATCTGCACGGGAGTGGGCCCCCTCATGGAAGCCCACTCCCGTGCAGATATGAAGGACTGTATCAACATGGTGGTGCATCATGTTGCACCACCACGTTGATACACCACTGTAGTGCATGTGATTGTGTGTGGTCAGATTATTACGGACATCTGGGGCCTCATGTACAAAGACTTGCGTTGACTTTCTACTAAAAGCTGGCGTACGCTAAAAACCTGAATCAGGCGTATGCACAAATACGAGTATATTGAGATGTGTCAAAGTGTGCGTAGGCATGAATACACAAATTTAGCACACGTGCACACGCATCAAACTCCTCACTGGACATGCCTCTATCTGAATATGCAATTGTATTCAGATAGTTTGGTTGTGTCATGCTGACGGCACCAGAGACAACTTGCAAAAACAGCTGTGGTTAGATCGCCATTCTCGCAGCTCACTGTAATGTAAAATGGAAATTAAATAAGTAAGTTTGTGTGTGTAAATGCTGAACTGAGCTGCGTGCGCACACTGAAGTAAAAAGATATTAAGTGCATGGCGGCTGACAGCGTGTGACATTAACATTACACACACTTTTATTGACAAATGCTAAACACAGTCGGGGACTTGTTAAGAGGCTCTCTCGTTCCACCAGCAAGAAAAAGAAAACATATTAATAATAATAATAATTAATACATATTTCAATGCGCACATGACCAAATGTGTCCGTGCTGTTTTTTGATAGGAACAATTGCACAGATAAATTATTTAACCACCAACCAGCCCCCCCACCACGATCACGCACAGTGCAGCCTCCAGTCCAGCCCGATTTGCATTTGCGCACCACACATGATTTGAACATTGATGGAATGAAAATGTTTCATATTAACAAAAACAAACTCATCATGTGATGGTGCCTTCACAGCAATATGTGTGCAGTTAATAACTCCGATTACATTCGGGAAACCGGCTCTCGCTGCAAAATGCGCTGTAATGGAATGTACCTGGATAAGATTTGAATGATTGCGTTCCACAGAGCTGGCATGGCTCAGCTCAAGGTTGACAGGCACACACCTGACCAATCAGCCAGCTCACACTGAAATGCCCATGAAGCCAGGATGGCCAGCATGGTCAGCACCAGTGTGGGCACAGACAACCCCTGGCTTCTCGCCGTATTGTGCTTTGGGCCGGCCGCAGTTCTGTGCGGAACTCCAGTAACAGTGGCCTTGGTAATCAAAATTGGTTTCTGAGCCAGTTATTGTCAATCCTCGCATTCCCCGAGTACGTGCTCACGTCAGAGTGCACCATTTGCAAGGTGCTTTAATAACGCTAACGCAGCCATTGTTAGTGCCATTTCAAGCATCACTTTGTGCATGCTTTTATATCCATCCATATAACTGCAAACATGTGGGTGTATTAATTGCTCATCACTATGTCGATGATGTGCACATCACTCTGATGACTTTTTGTTTTCACATTATTAACGGTTCCCAGCATCACCTTTACATGTCCACAGTGGAACAATCGCTGTAGAAACTTACGTACGCCAGTCAGGATTTTTGCGTGACGTACCGCACATTTCCACGGTCATTATACTTCTGATACATCTGAACGTTGGCGTGGAGACGGACATACGGCAGGATTTTGTGCGTAAGCATGCTTTGTAAACGAGACTTCTGATCACAGATGTGCACACCCACAGCCATTATTATCGGTAATAGCCACCAGTCAATGGTGTATTGCAGTAAACCCATGATCAGGGGATCCTGTATGACATACATCAGTCCATATATTGGATAAAATACAGAAACCAGAGGAGAGGTAAGGGTGGTCCTGACATTAATGCATCTGCCCCCCCGCTGCATGCACACCCTCTCTCTCACTCTCTCTCTGCTTACCCACCAGGATATCAGCAGTTTAGCAGACACCAGGATGCGCTGTCCAGACGGGCTAATGCACGCGCAGCGGTGTGATCAGTTGTTATGAGCACACACACAGCGATCATTTGATTCAGCATGCAAAATGGTTTGATCAGATGAGGAAGCCTCACACAGGACCCGCAGAGCGGTCAGGTAATCATAGGTCAGGCATGCACAGCAATTCGATCAAATGAGAGAGACCACGTGTTTCCTCTCTCCAGGATATTAGGTCAATGAGTTCACTGGTTCACACATGTGCCCTGGAAATCAGACAATGCTTCGGACTGTGTGGAGCTTGCGATCGCATGTTGCATGCCGTGACGCGCAGCGTGGTGTTGCGTTATATAGGAATTACATTTTGTGGTGGATGAAGCATTTGAAAGCTGATATTGGCAGCTCACGGTGCTGGCAGGATGAAAGGGAGGTCATCACAGGTTGCAGCTCCTGCTGGTGTTAGCCCTGTGCTGTGACATGCACCTGGAGTTCCAAAGGTGAGATTTATTTTTATTTATTAAGGGAAGGCCTGGCAAATCAGTTGCCATGCCATGTCTCCTACAGAGGTACATGGTGTTCATGTCATGATAGGTGCATTACAGCTGTCACATCCTGTTCAACTGCATTGTGATGCACAGTGCCTGTGACAGCATTGACTCGCCGTGGGGCAGCAGCGTGGCACGGCGCACCTGCACAACGTGTTACAGCTACAATAATCATATTATTTCACATACATTATCTAACCCATGGGAGGGAATGACAATGTATCTGTAATATGAGGTTTATTATGGGTATAACAGCCCGTTCAGCTGTATGTGCTGTGGCTCTGAAACGCACTGACCCAGTGACACACAGTGCTTTCGGTTTGATTGTGCAATGTTCACATCTGGTTCACAGACATTGCCCATAGCAATATTTTGTTTGCACTCTCTAAATGGGATCCAGTGGAGGTCAACATACGGCTGATCTGTGCCACAACTGGGGCATGCCAGCAGGATTTGCTGTGCATGAACTTCCAGCATCACCTTGAGCCACACCTTATATCTATTCTTTAATTCTAGTTGCACATTCCTATTCTGTTGTATATTTTGTCTCATATTTGCCCATCCTTTATCAACCCACACGTACCAGCTAATGCTAATGTGATGGGTAGACCAGACACGTCTACGAGATATTACACTGGCAAAACAAAGCTGCCTTTGTGATCAATCTGGTGCATCAAAGTACATCACTGAATGAATCAGTTCTTCATCATTATGTGCTCTTTTAACTTGGTATGTAAAAACAATGACAGTATTTGCTGTTTTGAGTTATTTACATAAGCGGGCCACACTAACTCACACAGTCATCTACATTTCTACCGACGCTGTTCTCAGAGCATGGAATAATGGTACTGTTGGTTTAAGTGGGCCACTATAACTTATAGACGTCTGCATGGTCTGATGTGAACCTTGAATCTGACGAGCCAGTGAGTGATCAGTCTTGCAAATTTCATTCAGTACATCCTGATTCATGAGAACTCAGCCTCAGGACCAAAAAAAGGCCTCATAAAATATGGAACTAACAGGTCCTGATTCTTTTTCACAACGTGACAGGCAAAGATATAAATGTCCTAAAAAGGTTCTTTTTTGGAAAAAATGTAACTGCAGTCATGCAAATGTTCATGGAATGTCTCCATGTGAAAGAAAAACGTGATCTGAGAGCAGTGTGAGTTTGTGACTAAACACGCAGATGTAGACAGGCCGTGACATACTGTGCTGTCCACTGACGTCAAAGAAGCACAGCCACTGCTGTCACTGGGAACCAAGTCATGGCCCGAGGAGCTCACATTCCCCTTGTTTGTGCGTGTGTGTCAGCAGTGCTGCAGACACAATCATAGAGGCAGACAGAAAAGAAGAGCAAGGCCTCTGGTAAAGTCCCTCCACCTCCTTTGACATCATAAAAAGCCTAGTAGAGTCTTTGATTGTGACAGATTTATTCCCATGTGTGGGAGCCTGGAAGTGTGAGGGGTGCGAGATTTGTTGTGCATGGCCGTTCAAGTGTACAGTATGTGATCATGATGCTTCTCGTCAGGCCCTATTTTAAGGTCTGCGACTCACTGAAAGCCCCGGCCTCCACAGATCCACTGGCCTAATGATCAGGCTTGGCAATTAAAGCCACTCTGTGAGTCAGTGTGGCATCAGGAGGGCCATCTGCTTCCAGCCCTGTAGCACTCACTCTGGCCTGCGGGACCACTTGCTGGGGTCACAGCTCACCCAGCTTGTTGAGAGATGGTCACAGGATCTAAGAAACAATCTGCTGTATAACGCTCAATAGGAACCTGCACTACTGATGGTGCTGTTGCATGTGCCACCGCTGCGCCTCCTAAGTGCAGTAAAAACATAAACTTCGGGAACTGTCCAACAGAGCAAAATGTTGCAAGTGCCCATAACACAGATACTACTCATGCTCGGCCACAGCCCAGTGATTTTTTTTGCACCTGCTCCATTACTGCAGCCAAGACGTGGGGGTAGCTATTATTCTGGCCTTGGACTAAAATGGGAAATTTAAGACATGTGAACACTTAGAGAGTTCTGGACGTGCTGATAATGACTGCACTTGGTGCCCCAAAACACATGACCATCCACACAGGAACTAATGAACTATAGCCAGGAAGAACAGTGTGTCTTACTTGAGAGAATGATTCAAACAGCAGGGTAATGGTCTCTCATCTCTTCCGAAGAACAAAGGTAAAACCACATGATCTGCTCTGGCTCAGTGATAATGGAGCAATGCCAGTTCACCTAAATGCACCTGCAGCCAACAGTGTTGAAGTGAATAGAGCCGAGTGCTGTCAGACTGTAACTGGAGGTACAGTAAATAACATTTGCAGTCATTATTTCCATCACTGCAACGGACTGTGCACCACAGAAAACAGCATCTCTTAGCTTGCAGGTGTGCAAGAAAAGCAGTTACTGAAAGTGTTGAGTTTGCATTAACACCACGTTAAAAAAGCTGTTCCTTATTGGTCTTATTTCTGTTCATTAGAGCGTTGACCTGCCTGTCACGCATGGTATCACTTTTGTTAGTATTTTATTTGAACTGCTTGAAACATCGAGTAAAAAAATAAATAAAGAAGTAAACACTTTGGTGGACAATATTAGATGTAAAACCAGTGGGAAAAACCTTGTATATAGCAGTAGCAATTAGAGATTACAAGACCTTTCCCTGGTGAACAGTTCCCAGCTTTATAATGTCACTGTAGTGCATGACATGTATGTAAGCATATATTCCAGATCCAGATGAATCCTTTGAAAGCAATAGTTGCACCGAGCCTGGAAAAGTAACTGTAAAATATGGAGGTGCGTCTACAGTTGTGTTCAAAATAATAGCAGTGTGTTTAAAAAAGTGAATAAACCTAAAAATCCTTATAATAGTTTTTATTTCCATACATGCAAATGCATTGGGGACACTGTACATTCTATTCCAAATCAAAACACGAAGAAGAAATTACATGTTCTTTGTAACCTCTTCAGCATGTCGTTTTGTTCAACCATGGGACTTTATGGGGGTTCTTGCTCATAGCTTGACTTCACAAAGGCCTCTTCTAATTGTTACAATACTCACAGGTAACTTCAGAACTTCTTTGATCACCCTGGAGCTGATCATCGATTGAGACTTTGTCATTTTGGCTATTTTTTGATCCATTTGAATGCAGGTTTTCCATTTTCTTGATGATGATGATAGATAGATACTTTATTGATCTTTTACAGGAAATTATGCTGTTGCAGCAGCTCACACAGACATACACATCCAGACAACATCTAAATACCTAAAATTCTTCCACCTCTTTCTGGTTTTAGTTGCCACTTTAAAACATTTGAGATCATTTTATCTGAACAGCCCATAATTTTCTACACTTGTTTATATGTTTTCCCCTCTCCAGTCAGCTTTTTTTTTCGAAGTACACTGTTCTTCTGAACAATGTCTGGAACGACCCATTTTAGTCCAATTTTCAGAGAGAAATGCACTACAGCAGCATGTACATTTGCTGCCTTCAACCTTCAAAAAGGGCCACCTCTTTTTTTTCACAGAAAGAAAAATGCAGACACTGCTATTTTTTTTGAACAGCCTAATATTACGTTTTTGTCACTTTCTACAAAGTAATAACAAATTTGATAACTTTTCTTCAAGTTTTGATTTGGAATAGAATGTGCAGTGTTCCCAATGTATTGGTGCTTATGCAAGTAAAAGCTATTATATACCTAAAAAGATCCTTGTCATTTGATTGGTGGTTTGTATGTCACGTGATATTGATCATTCATCCCATTTGTTGTTTTGTTCCATTTACCGTGCAAATTTGGTCCCACTTAACATGCAATTTTGGTTCCATATGTTTTGTACCATTGCACACCAGAACCACTGTGCACTCACATTAGTGGTAACGGCGCTTAACTTTAAAACAAACACGGCGGGGTTTGTTTTGGTGACAGACGATTTGACTGAGTTTACTGATGGTGCTCATTCTTCTAAAACACACGCACACGCACTACACTGTGTAAGCTGTCTGGAGGCATTTGCAGTATTCGCTGAGATGTCTGTAGCTGAAGCAGAAACGCTGTTGGTTGAAGAGCTCGAGAATTTTCTGTCACAATTTTTTGCTGGACTGAAGAAAGCAGATGGCAGCCTGTACACAAAGAAGTCAATGCATGGCATCAGGTATGGACTACATCATCATTTTAAGATCGTGAGAGACATTGATACTGATGATAAGTTTCATCGTTTGGATTGGATTGCTATTTAAAGTTTGTGTTGGACTGTTTGGAACCTCTTGACCAGTGATGCATACCAAAATGTAAGTCCCTTTACTCTTGCTTATAAATTAATAAAATATCAAATGACAAGGATCTATTTTAGGCGTTATATAAAACAAATAATGCATGTTTTTTTTATTTGTGCAACGGAAAGAATATTCCATGAAGTGAAAGATGAAATGTTCCATTCACTGAGGCTAGGAGAGATGGCAGTAGCGTTTCTAACCAGATTGTTTAATAAAATCCTGGAAAGTGAGAGGATGCCTGAAGAGTGGAGACGAAGTGTGCTGGTTCCTATTTTCAAGAACAAGGGTGATGTGCAGAGCTGCAGTAACTACAGAGGCATAAAGTTGATCAGCCACAGCATGAAGTTATGGGAAAGAGTAGTAGAAGCTAGGCTTAGAAAACAGGTTAAGATTTGTGAGCAGCAATATGGTTTCATGCCGAGAAAGAGCACTACAGATGCAATGTTTGCTCTGAGAATACTGTTGGAGAAGTACAGAAAAGGACAGAAAGAGTTACATTGTGTGTTTGTGGATTTAGAAAAAGCTTATGATAGGCTGCCAAGAGAAGAGTTGTGGTATTGTATGAGGAAGTCTGGAGTGGCAGAGAAGTATGTTAGGGTAGTGCAGGACATGTACAAGAATAGTGTGACAGCGGTGAGATGCGCAGTCGGAATGACAGACTCATTCAAGGTGGAGGTGGGATTACACCAAGGATCAGCTCTGAGTCCTTTCTTGTTTGCAGTGGTGATGGACAGGTTAACGGATGAGCTCAGACAGGAGTCCCCATGGACTATGATGTTTGCAGATGACATTGTGATCTGTAGTGAGAGTAGAGGTTCAGGTTCAGGTTACTTTATTCGTACCCGTAGGTAGATTTGACTTGCAGCAAACACAAAAGGGCGTCCATGTTAGTCAAACACAACAATAACAATGAAAACACTAAAAACACTAACAAAGAACATGTGCAAAACAAATGTAACACAGACACCACCGGGGACTCACAAACTTACTAAACCACTAAAAGAGCAAGTTGAGTCTAGTCTGGAGAAGTGGAGATATGCTTTGGAGAGAAGGGGAATGAAAGCCAATAGAAGCAAGACTGAGTACATGTGTGTGAATGGGAGGGAGCCCAGTGGAATAGTGCAGTTACAAGGAGTAGAAGTGGTGAAAGTAGATGAGTTTAAATATTTGGGGTCAACTGTTCAAAGTAATGGAGAGTGTGGTAGAGAGGTGAAGAAGAGAGTGCAGGCAGGGTGGAGTGAAGGGGAAAGTTTACAAGACAGTAGTGAGACCAGCTATGTTGTATGGTTTAGAGAAGGTGGCACTAACAAAAAGACAGGAGGCGGAGCTGGAGGTGGCAGAGCTGAAGATGTTGAGATTCTCTTTGGGAGTGACAAGAATGGACAAGATTAGGAATGAACATATCAGAGGGACAGCTCAGGTTGGACAGTTTGGAGACAAAGTCAGAGAGGCGAGATTGAGATGGTTTGGACATGTGCAGAGGAGGGACCCAGGGTATATAGGGAGAAGGATGCTGAGGATGGAGCCACCAGGCAGGAGGAGAAGAGGGAGGCCAAAGAGGAGGTTTATGGATGTGCTGAGGGAGGACATGCAGGTGGTTGGTGTGACAGAGGAAGATACAGAGGACAGGGTGAGATGGAAATGATTGATCTGCTGTGGCGACCCCTAACGGGAACAGCCGAAAGTCGAAGAAGACTGAGGCTACCCACAGCCATTTGAACATGCACCTTTTAATGGCATCTGCAGGACGGTGTGCTTGTGTGCATACATAAAAAGGTGGAATCCAGAAAATCACATTGTATGATTTTTAAATAATTAATTAGCATTTTACTACATAAAATAAGTATTTGACCCCCTACCAACCAGCAAGAATTCTGGCTCTCACAGACCTGTTGATTTTTCTTTAAGAAGCCCTCTTATTCTGCACTCTTTACCTATATTAATTGCACCTGTTTGAACTTGTTACCTGTATAAAAGATAGCTGTTCCCACACTCAATCAATCACAGTCCAACCTGTCCACCATAGTCAAGACCAAAGAGCTGTCTAAGGACACCAGGGACAAAACTGTAGACCTGCAGAGGGCTGGGATGGACTACAGGACAACGGGCAAGCAGCTTGGTAGAAGACAACAACTGTTATGATTATTTATTAGAAAGTGGAAGAAACACAAGATGACTGTCAATCTCCCTCAGTCTGGGATTCCGTGCAAGATCTCACTTTGTGGGGTAAGGATGCCCCTCCCTGAGCCTGGTTCTGCTGGAGGTTTCTTCCTGTTAAAAGGGAGTTTTTCCTTCCCACTGTGGCCAAGTGCTTGCTCATAGGGGGTCGTTTTGACCGTTGGGGTTTTTCATAATTATTGTATGGCCTTGCCTTACAATATGGAGCGCCTTGGGGCAACTGTTTGTTGTGATTTGGTGCTATATAAGAAAAAAGTTGATTGATTGATTGATTGATAAGGATGATTCTGAGAAAGCTCAGAACTACACAGGAGGACCTGGTCAATGACCTGAAGAGAGCTGGGACCACAGTCACAAAGATTACATTTGTAACATATGATGCTGTCATGGTTTAAAATCCTGCAGGGCAGCAAGGTCCCCCTGCTCAAGCCAGTACATGTCCAGGGCAGTTTGAAGTTCACCAGTGACCATCTGGATGATCCAGAGGAGGCATGGAAGAAGGTCATGTGGTCAGATGAGACCAAAATAGAGCTTTTTGGAATCAACTCCACTTACCATATTTAGAGGATCAATCAATCAATCAATTTTTTTATATAGCGCCAAATCACAACAAACAGTTGCCCCAAGGCGCTTTATATTGTAAGGCAAGGCCATACAATAATTATGTAAAACCCCAACGGTCAAAACGACCCCCTGTGAGCAAGCACTTGGCTACAGTGGGAAGGAAAAACTCCCTTTTAACAGGAAGAAACCTCCAGCAGAACCAGGCTCAGGGAGGGGCAGTCTTCTGCTGGGACTGGTTGGGGCTGAGGGAGAGAACCAGGAAAAAGACATGCTGTGGAGGGGAGCAGAGATCGATCACTAATGATTAAATGCAGAGTGGTGCATACAGAGCAAAAAGAGAAAGAAACAGTGCATCATGGGAACCCCCAGCAGTTTACGTCTATAGCAGCATAACTAAGGGATGGTTCAGGGTCACCTGATCCACCCCTAACTATAAGCTTTAGCAAAAAGGAAAGTTTTAAGCCTAATCTTAAAAGTAGAGAGGGTGTCTGTCTCCCTGATCTGAATTGGGAGCTGGTTCCACAGGAGAGGAGCCTGAAAGCTGAAGGCTCTGCCTCCCATTCTACTCTTACAAACCCTAGGAACTACAAGTAAGCCTGCAGTCTGAGAGCGAAGCACTCTATTGGGGTGATATGGTACTACGAGGTCCCTAAGATAAGATGGGACCTGATTATTCAAAACCTTATAAGTAAGAAGAAGAATTTTAAATTCTATTCTAGAATTAACAGGAAGCCAATGAAGAGAGGCCAATATGGGTGAGATATGCTCTCTCCTTCTAGTCCCCATCAGTACTCTAGCTGCAGCATTTTGAATTAACTGAAGGCTTTTTAGGGAACTTTTAGGACAACCTAATAATAATGAATTACAATAGTCCAGCCTAGAGGAAATAAATGCATGAATTAGTTTTTCAGCATCACTCTGAGACAAGACCTTTCTGATTTTAGAGATATTGCGTAAATGCAAAAAAGCAGTCCTACATATTTGTTTAATATGCGCTTTGAATGACATATCCTGATCAAAAATGACTCCAAGATTTCTCACAGTATTACTAGAGGTCAGGGTAATGCCATCCAGAGTAAGGATCTGGTTAGACACCATGTTTCTAAGATTTGTGGGGCCAAGTACAATAACTTCAGTTTTATCTGAGTTTAAAAGCAGGAAATTAGAGGTCATCCATGTCTTTATGTCTGTAAGACAATCCTGCAGTTTAGCTAATTGGTGTGTGTCCTCTGGCTTCATGGATAGATAAAGCTGGGTATCATCTGCGTAACAATGAAAATTTAAGCAATACCGTCTAATAATACTGCCTAAGGGAAGCATGTATAAAGTGAATAAAATTGGTCCTAGCACAGAACCTTGTGGAACTCCATAATTAACTTTAGTCTGTGAAGAAGATTCCCCATTTACATGAACAAATTGTAATCTATTAGACAAATATGATTCAAACCACCGCAGCGCCTTTAATACCTATGGCATGCTCGAATCTCTGTAATAAAATTTTATGATCAACAGTATCAAAAGCAGCATTGAGGTCCAACAGAACAAGCACAGACACGAGTCCACTGTCCGAGGCCTTAAGAAGATCATTTGTAACCTTCACTAATGGTGTTTCTGTACTATGATGAATTCTAAAACCTGACTGAAACTCTTCAAATAGACCATTCCTCTGCAGATGATCAGTTAGCTGTTTTACAACTACCCTTTCAAGAATTTTTGAGAGAAAAGGAAGGTTGGAGATTGGCCTATAATTAGCTAAGATAGCTGGGTCAAGTGATGGCTTTTTAAGTAATGGTTTAATTACTGCCACCTTAAAAGCCTGTGGTACATAGCCAACTAACAAAGATAGATTGATCATATTTAAGATCGAAGCATTAAATAATGGTAGGGCTTCCTTGAGCAGCCTGGTAGGAATGGGGTCTAATAAACATGTTGATGGTTTGGATGAAGTAACTAATGAAAATAACTCAGACAGAACAATCGGAGAGAAAGAGTCTAACCAAATACCGGCATCACTGAAAGCAGCCAAAGATAACGATACGTCTTTGGGATGGTTATGAGTAATTTTTTCTCTAATAGTTAAATTTTTGTTAGCAAAGAAAGTCATGAAGTCATTACTAGTTAAAGTTAATGGAATACTCAGCTCAATAGAGCTCTGACTCTTTGTCAGCCTGGCTACAGTGCTGAAAAGAAACCTGGGGTTGTTCTTATTTTCTTCAATTAGTGATGAGTAGAAAGATGTCCTAGCTTTACGGAGGGCTTTTTTATAGAGCAACAGACTCTTTTTCCAGGCTAAGTGAAGATCTTCTAAATTAGTGAGACGCCATTTCCTCTCCAACTTACGGGTTATCTGCTTTAAGCTGCGAGTTTGTGAGTTATACCACGGAGTCAGGCACTTCTGATTTAAAGCTCTCTTTTTCAGAGGAGCTACAGCATCCAAAGTTGTCTTCAATGAGGATGTAAAACTATTGACGAGATACTCTATCTCCCTTACAGAGTTTAGGTAGCTACTCTGCACTGTGTTGGTATATGGCATTAGAGAACATAAAGAAGGAATCATATCCTTAAACCTAGTTACAGCGCTTCTGAAAGACTTCTAGTGTAATGAAACTTATTCCCCACTGCTGGGTAGTCCATCAGAGTAAATGTAAATGTTATTAAGAAATGATCAGACAGAAGGGAGATGAGAACAACCCCAAGAAAACCATTCCAACCGTGAAGCATGGGGGTGGAAACATCAAACTCTGGGGGTGCTCTTCTGCAAAGGGGACAGGAAGACTGCACTGTATTGAAGGGAGGATGGATGGGGTCATGTATTGCGAGATTTTGGCAAACAACCTCCTTCCCTCAGTAAGAACATTGAAGATGGGTCATGGCTGGGTCTTCCAGCATGACAATGACCCCAAACACACAGCCAGGGCAACTAAGGAGGGGCTCCGTAAGAAGCATTTCAAGGTCCTGGAGTGGCCTGGCCAGTCTGCAGACCTGAACTCAATAGAAAATCTTTGGAGGGAGCTGAAACTCCAAACCTGAAAGATTTGGAGAAGATCTGTATGGAGGAGTGGACCAAAATCGCTGTTGCAGTGTGTGAAAACTTGGTCAAGAACTACAGGAAATGTCTGACCTCTGTAATGGCAGACAATGTTTCTGTACCAATTGTTAAGCTCTGTTTTTCTAGGGGTCAAATACTTATTTTATGCAATAAAATGCAAAATTAATTATTTAAAAATCATACAATGTGATTTACTGGATTTTTTTTTAGATTCTGTCTCTCACAGTTGAAGTGTACCTACGATAAAAATTACAGACCTCTCCATTCTTTGTAGGTGGGGAAACCTGCAAAATTGACAGGGCGTCAAATACTTATTTTCCCCACTGTATGTCTCGCTAGCTTTTACATAATATACGAGAAATGTGTTAGATTTACATAGAAACACAGCGGTTTTGGAGCGGATTCCACCAGGTGTGATGCTGGTGCACGCTGATCTCTGCAAGATGACTTGTAAATCACTCCAGAGGTGTTATCAGATTCCACAAACAGGGTTTTCTTGCTAACCTTTACATAAAATATGAGAAATATGTTACATTTGCCCAGAAACACAGCGGTTTCTGAGCGGATTCCACCATGTTGAATTAGCAGCCAGAATCAGACCAGCCAGTGATGTCACTGTGCCTCTCTACTTTGATTTTCTTTCACCCCCCCCCCCCCGCCCCCACAAAAAGCAGATTTGCATGATTCATAGCATAAAAATAGGAAATGTGACCTTTTGACCTCTTATAATATGTCACAATTAACCATCTCTGATCTTGTCCAAGAATGTTCCCTGTGAATTTGAAGACCCTGGCAGCATAGATGTCAACCTGACATTTTAAATGTCTTCAAGACTAAGGAGATGGTCTTGGACCCTAGGTTTGTAGGGGACCACAGTCCGGTGGTCATACACAACACAGATATAAGCCAGGTTTGCTCTTACAAGTACCTAGGAATTCATTTGGATAATACTTTTACTTTAGCTGGTTGTTCAAGTGGACAGTCTCTGTTCTCGAATCCGAACAGAGACTATACTTTTTATGCAGACTCAGAGTTTTTGGTGTGGACCAGAGAATTATATTTATATTCTACCAAGCTGTCTTGGAGAGCTTGATAAGGTTTGAGATATCAGTGTGGTTTGGTAACCTCACTGTGCAATTAAAAAACAAACTCATTTGTCTGATCCACACTGCCATGAAGGTGATGGGACTTAAAGAGTATCAGGGCCTGCAGTCTTTGTATGACCAGTCTGTTCTCAGGCACGCTCAGAAGATATTGACTGACTCCTCACATATCCTCTATAAAGAATATGAACTCTTGACTTCAGGTAGGCGGTATAGAGTTCCAAAATTTAAGATGAACTGTTTTAAAAAGTCATTTGTGCCGACACCTATCAGGCTTATGAATAAGATTGCGTAAGGCGGCATAACTGTGTGATGGCTCCATGGTATTCATTGTTAGCAGAAGTGTGCAATATGGGGGGGGGGGGCTGTCTGTTATACTGTTGGTTGTTGTGTCATATTTATATTTATGTGGGGTGTTTTTATTGGATGGGGTTTTTATTGTTTTTATGGATTTTATTGTGTTTTTTCTTAAATGTTTTTATCGTGCATTGTATGCAGTATATGAGTCAGGGCTGTGAAATGAAAACTGAAATCCGAGGAAAATTTGCAGAGGGTCGAGCTGGGGTCTAGGGCCTGCAGGGCCCCAGAAACCAAATTAATTTTGTATCGAATGATACATTTTCAGCATCTCCTGGAAGAAAAAAAATCTCAAAAGAAACACATATTTAAATGATCCTAGAGTCAACCTTTCATTTAAACTGTCAATGATAATGTTGAAATGATAATGTTCCCCCTTTTCTACTTTTTTTACTAATAGCCCAATTTCATAGACTTAAGAGTGTGCATATCATGAATGCTTGGTCTTGTTGGATTTGTGAGAATCTACTGAATCTACTGGTACCTTGTTTCCCATGTAACAATAAGAAATATACTCAAAACCTGGATTAATCTTTTTAGTCACATAGCACTACTATTATTCTGAACACTACTGTACGCTTTGAGTGGCATTTTTCCTCCGCAAAGTTCCGTGGATCCAAGCACACAGATTTGTATCTGTAACACACAGATCAGTGTCCGCGGACTTATAAAACTTGCACAATGTTGTTAAAAAAAGGAAACTCTTTTAAGGCATTTTAAAAACTCAGTGATGATCACAATTACAGAGTACAACACTAACAACCCCATGATGAAATCTGCGGAATTCCTCGGATCTACAGAGTTTTCACAGCCCTGATGAGTCCAAGATGAATTTCCCTTTTTGGGATAATAAAGTATATTGTATCGTATCATATTGTATTGTACTCCAGAAAGGGCAAAGAGGGTGTAGGTTTCTTTGTAACCACCAAATCCACCATACTCTAATAAAGAAAATGCTGTCTTAAGGAGAAAAATTGATGTAACAATTTGCACAGATTTTTGGAATGTAGTTATTTCAACGTTCAACTGAGTTAATGCCACAAGACGACTCTAGGTAAGTTGAAATATCTTTTGTTAAGTTGAAATAACTTTAAAAAATCTATGCAAACTGTTAAATCACTTTTTCTCGTAGAGACAGCGGTTCATTTTTTAGAGTGCTCATGCCATCTGCTGTCAATCACCTGGTGGAGTTGGTGGTTACAAAGAAACCTGCACCTTCTTTGACCTTTCTGGAGTCAGGATGACACCTATGAAGGTGCCATCAGTGGACTGGTATATAGCATATGATCTGTGAGGTGTTTGCAGTAAAAGCACGGCCTTCCACTGTCCTCAAAATGTACACAGCAAAATAATAAACTAAAATAGTAAAAAAGTAAAATAATGAGTGCACATTACCACACTATACAAAATATGCAAATATGTGAGTAAGCTCAAAGACTATGCACAAGCCCAGAGGGCAGTGACATCTCTGGACATGAGACTCTTTTTACTCTTACACTAAATTTTCAATTACATTTTATGTAGACCAATAGCACATCCAGATTAGCTCATCCTCCCGAGGGCCCCATGGATCTGCACTACTGCACAGCATCATTATTTGTGAAAGCTGATGTTTCTCTCGTGGACAACCAACGTACCAGAAAGTATTGTTGTCTGGGGCTCAGGTTCCAGCACTTTTACAACCTCTAGCAGCAGACAGGTGTTACACCCCAGGAGGGCAACTGGTGTTTCAAGTCAGTTCTCTTTTGTGACCTTTGTCGCACTTATCATGTGCTTGGTTGACTCTGCCCCAATTTAAACGCACATGCAGCCCCCAGGAGCAGTCACTATCATCCCACATGCACAGGTCAGCAGCTCTGTTTTTCTACATCTCATGTGCTGAGCAGACAGCTGCAACATCTACTTTAGTATTCCTTTGGTGGTGGAAATAGGTGATCAAAAGGTCAGCAGACTTCTTGTAACTGTGTCTTAAAGGCAACTTATATTGGACAGTATCCAATAGGTCTAATATTAAGTCACGAACAGTGTATTTACACACCACATTTCGGACAACTGTTGTTGCAGTTGTCAGACATTAAATAAACAATAAATAAAACAGACATGAAATAAACAATAAAAAAATAACACAAATAAAAGACAATCAAACTAAAACAACATATCAAACAGATTAACAAGGCACTGAGAGAGGGTTCAAAAGTTACAGAAAATGACATGTGAAAAGAAACAGAGGAGGCATATTGAATTGCTTGGATATTGAATACTGTTCCATCGTTCAGGCACTTCCGGCTCATTTGTGCGATTCAGAGGGTGGGCACTGGGTGCAAAGAGGTTGGAGTTATCCTGTTCATTATTCATATAATATAATATAACACACATACAAATCCACTTGCACTATGCACCTAAATTGGTGTACCATAGAATGTCAAGATACACAGTAAAATCACCAGTGCAAAACTAACACTAGCAGTGATAAAATTAACACTGCCAGTGAACATATGATCCCACTCTGGCCAGAGTAGGACCATATGTACAACGGCAGTGTTAATTTTACACTTGTGATTTTACTGTGTAGGGCCCACAGACATAGCCCACATATAGTTTGTTCCAGAGTACAAGTCACAGTTGTCTTTTTTGTTGTTGCTTTTTTACACTACTTTGGAAGGTCATGTGAATCATACTTGGGTATGACATATTCTGAAAAAAATCATGCATTCATTACATTATCATCATTCATTATGGCTTTTCCCAGGAATCAAAGGAATAAACAAAATAAAATCCAGTAATAAACGAATAATGTCAATCATAAAAGTACACTACAACAACACACAAAAAACCCAAATTAAAGAATTGATAATACCTAAAAAAGAGTATGACTTGTATGATTTTTTCCTCTTCAAGAGGCTCTTGGACAGGTGCAACTTATACACCAGTGTGACTTAGACCTTTTTTAATCCAAGATTTGACATACACAAACCTCCATCTATCCATTTGCCCACATACACAACATCCACAGCAAAAACACCATACATACATACATACAGGGTGGGCCAATAAAATGTTACCACTTTTTGATCATACACAAGCTTTTGAAATGAGAACTTATTCAAAAGTTTTATTTACAGACTTGAAACAGTAAAGTCCCTTCGGCTGCTCCCTTGTTTGCACTTGGGGTCGCCACAGCAAATCCAAGGTGGATCTGCATGTTGAATTGGCACAGGTTTTATGCCGGATGCCCTTCCTGACGCAACTCCACATTACATGGAGAAATGTGGCAGAGGTGGGATTTAAACCCGGAGCCTTCTGAACTGAAACCAAGCACATTAACCACTTGGCCACCACCCCTGTATTTACAGACTTGTAACAGAAGCATCAAATTAACATTTTATACCAAAGGTTTACCACTTTGTCTCTTGTTTTCTGCACAGTTCAATACTTGATGGCATGTTCCATCCACGCTCCTCTTCTCTAGATTACAAAAGTGGTAACATTTTATTGGCCCACCCTGTATACTACTTATATGAAGTATTTGAGGAAACCATAAAAGGTTGAGTACACATTTTCAATCAACACAAAAGAACTCAGGTATTTAAAAATAATATTCCACATGTCTTCGCTTGGTGTATTGAGAGAATCCAAAATAGCTAACGTGCTGTTGTCATTGTACCCTTTCTACACTTTCCACAACATTCTCCTCCTCGTTCACCCTTTCCCTCTGTTCTTTTTCTACTTAACAGGCTGACTCAAAGGACCTGAACTGCTGTTGTCTGTTATGACATCTGGAGTAGCTGCATGACTGAATATCATGG
The DNA here is from genome assembly GCF_902500255.1 of Thalassophryne amazonica. Classification (NCBI taxonomy): domain Eukaryota; kingdom Metazoa; phylum Chordata; class Actinopteri; order Batrachoidiformes; family Batrachoididae; genus Thalassophryne; species Thalassophryne amazonica. The sequence goes on from NC_047111.1 coordinate 91,177,261, forward strand.
CTCTGTCTCTCAGATAGCCTTTGTCTTTCTTCTCTGATGGGACCATTCTAACATCTTCATACCTGCTTTTTCACTGTAGCATAATGACTTAGTAGTAGCAGCTTAATGGAGCCATAATGGTCATTTATGCCAGAGGAGGCACTAAGGGCACGGCTGTGGAGGCAGCGAGTCTCAATGGAAGACACGCAAGAGGATAGAAGGTAAGTACTTAAAGTACTGTAGGTGAGGCACTGGTTTGATGAGCATGCAGCCCAGGCCATGTGATGATGACGTAGGGTGGGGCCAGATGCTTATCCTTTTCACCACTCAGTGAGCAGGAGGGGTATCAATAACCAGTTCCAGCCAAGAGTTGAACCAATAATCATGAACAAATAAAGCCAGTTTTCTAATCACTGATCCACCACATCCATCAAAAGGAGGCGAGAAGAGCCTAGTTAACTCCCTACACCTCCTCCCTTTCAAAGTTTGTGACCACCCACATTTGGGAAAATAGCTGAAGAATGTGAAGGTGGATCAAATGAATCAACCCCGCAATGAGCAACAATAAAGGGAAAGAACAAGCTAAAAATAAATGTCATTGTGGAGAAGGCGTGTTTCAGCAACATTTGCTAGGTGTTAACAGATTACTTATAGCTGTGTCACTGTACCAGTCACACATGTACCATTAATCAGTTATTCAATCAAACAAACATCAATCAAACAACTCTTGTCCGCAGTTGCCAAGACTGCTGTTATTTTGAAATGTGACAATGGTAAAAGTGTGACATTTTCAAACATCTGAACTACAGTGTAGATGATTTTACCATGTACAAGTTCTACCAATATACCAAGTAACTTGCAATGTACTGGCGTCCCATGCAGGGGGACTTGTTCTTCTGCTGCATGCTAAGTTTCTGAGGATACGTATCTGTCCGATGGGCTTCAGAACTTGCAAAGGACTTAGTTCTTCTTGGAAGTGAAACTAACCAGTAATGGACAGACATGCCTTCCAGTAGGGGTCGAAGACTCTTATGGACTTCAAGGTAAAGTATCTGGGGATGAGTACTGGTCCAGTAAGCCTCACTGTCTGTGTAGTACTTTGACAAGTTGTAGGCAAATGATTATTTGCCACTACATTTATACATTTGAGAAATTGAGTACAGTATATAGCCCATAACTACATGAAGATACAGTATCTTCACTAGTGGTTTTATCGATACATCACAAGAAATGTGTTTATTTTCTCTTTACACTTTAAAAAAAATTCCAATACATATTATTTCAACTGACAAGCAATGTGCATGGTTGCAGTCACCTCCAGTTAAGCTCAACTACAAATTGTACATTCTTGTATGTACAATGAAAGGCTTGGTTAACCAGACTCTGTAAGACAGTGGTGTCCAAACTATTCCAGAAAGGGCCAAGAGGGTGCAGGTCTTCTTTGCAGCCACTGACTCCAGCAGGTGATTTCACTGATGAACTCATCTCACCTGTAATATTAATCAGTGAAATCACCTGCTGGAGTCAGTGGCTGCAAAGAAGACCTGCACCCTCTTGGCCCTTTCTGGAATAGTTTGGACACCACTGCTGTAAGATGTAACTGAACTTTTTTGTGCTGTCATTGTAACACATGAATTACTTGAAAAATGTTGACAAAAAAGTGGATTTGCCATAAACTCTTACAAACTTTAAAAAAAAAAAAAAAAAAAATCTAAGTCAGCAATTTTATTTGTTGACATTTTTGGCAAACACACTCTGGAGGATTGTTTTCTGGTGGAAAACTGACATGCAGTTGATGTTTTTTTTTTCCTTTGTGTTCCATCACAGTGTTGTACAGTATACAAAACACTTTACTCCCAGCGTCATGCAAAACATTGGGGATTTGTTTTGCACATTCTTTAGCTGTTCTGTGTTTTCAGCTGCTTGGTTTTAGATGGCTGTTTTTAGTGACCCTCCTCTGTGTGGTTTTCCATTCAATAGTTGTAGCCATCTGTTCACAGTCAACCAGTCATGTACATTTGTGAGCTGATATTAAAAGATTATTAACCGAGCATGCCAGGTTAATAATTAATTTATTATATGGCTATTATACAGGGGCGTATGTTTGCATATGGAACATAGGGACAAGTCACAAACAATATTTTGGGATGGCAAAATAGTCCCTACCAATATTTAGCATTTTTTTTATATAACAAAATCATTCACTACTTTTTGCGAACTCGATACTATAATTTTAGTCGTCACGTTTTGTGTTTTCGACGTGCCAGAGTGACAGGGTTACCCATGTTGCAATTTCTTTGGCTCACGTTCTTCTCACATGGACCTAAACAAAGCGCATCTCGTGGCAGGCAGTGCTTAATTTGTAAAGTGGGAGGTCCCGGAGCGCAGAGGATGGGTGGCTCCGGTGCAGTGTTGCCAGATGTACGATAATTATCGTATTTGTATGATAGTTTTGCCCTCTGTACGATGTACGATCAATAAATGTACGATCAATAATGGGAAAAAATCCAATATGTACGATAATTTCAGTTGGTTGCCCAAACACGCATCTCTCTCTGACACCCAAAAATCATTTTGCAGGTGTTGCACTCAGGCAGCATCAAAGACACACCACACACAGGGCTGCTGCTGGCTTTGGGCGACCGGGACAAAGTCATTTGAAAGCCCACCCCCTCTCCATACAAAGCAATGAGTTCCCATCCGATCTCTGCCGTGACAGGAAGATTTCCCAACCAACATCTTTTTTTCTTTTCAAAACTTTATTTCAACAAATGCAATAACAAACGAACAAAACACAAGGGCAAAGAGATATACAAGAAAAATAAAAAAAGTTCAAGTTCCTTATGGAGGTGTCAACATTTTTTCTGTGTTCAACAAAATCTGCACAAGTGGCCATAGCATTGGATGACGACAGCGACCTCGAGGTTGAATTAGACTCTTTCTAGTCTGGTAATTAACACGTTTGTGTCCCTTCACAGAAAAAAAAAAATCTTTCTAGTCTGGTAGTGCATTTGCTTGTGCATTTAGGTTCTGTTTGTGCCATAGTTTCCCCATTACTATAATTACTGTTCAAAAATGTGACATAAAATTCTTTGTAAATTAAAAAAAAAAAAACTCTAAAATAGCTACGTTGTATGCGTTTTGTTTGTGTACGATAATTTCTCCCAAAATACGATAATTTCGAGGTTTTGGTACGATAGTTTCATATTTCATATCTGGCAACACTGCTCCGATGCAGAAAAACAAGAAGGGCGGGGGGGAGGGGAGGCTTGCGAACAATGCTGTGCGCCACACTTAAAATAAACTGCACACCCACACAAACACGCACACACACCTTCACAAATGACACTAACACCCTGCCTTTTCCTCAAAAATTACTACATTTATGTTTGCTGTCTGTCTCTGTACTTTTCTGTCACTTTTGCGCTCATTTTCATACTTTTCTCTCGTTTCAAAAGTCACCAAACGCACTTTACCGTAATATATGCAACATATAGCATACTGTTGGAAAGCACGGGTTCTTGGCTTGCTGTCAGTGTTGAAATTTTTCAGAGTGAGGGCTTACATGAGAACTTACGGTAATGAGAATCAGCGGCGCACTAGTGTGAAACTTCCGTGTTTTTCCTCTGCGTTATGACATCACAGGCTTTCGTTTACCGTAATACACCATATATCATTGGAAAGCCCTTTTTTTTTGGCAAATTAGGTTAGAACTGGGACATTTTCAGCTTCCAAGAATTGTGTACAGATCCTTGCAACATGAGGCCGTGCATTATCCTGCTGCAACATGAGGTGATGTTCTTGGATGTATGGCACAACAATGGGCCTCAGGATCTCGTCACGGTATCTCTGTGCATTCAAAATGCCATCAATAAAATGCACCTGTGTTCTTCGTCCATAACAGACGCCTGCCCATACCATAACCCCACTGCCACCATGGGCCACTCGATCCACAACATTGACATCAGAAAACCGCTCACCCACACGACGCCACACACGCAGTCTGCCATCTGCCCTGGACAGTGTGAACCAGGATTCATCCGTGAAGAGAACACCTCTCCAACGTGCCAAACGCCAGCGAATGTGAGCATCTGCCCACTCAAGTCGGTTACGACGACGAACTCGAGTCAGGTCAAGACCCCGATGAGGACGACGAGCATGCAGATGAGCTTCCCTGAGACGGTTTCTGACAGTTTGTGCAGAAATTCTTTGGTTATGCAAACCGATTGTTTCAGCAGCTGTCCGAGTGGCTGGTCTCAGACTATCTTGGAGGTGAACATGCTGGATGTGGAGGTCCTGGGCTGGTGTGGTTACACGTGGTCTGCGGTTGTGAGGCTGGTTGGATGTACTGCCAAATTCTCTGAAACGCCTTTGGAGACGGCTTATGGTAGAGAAATGAACATTCAATACACGAGCAACAGCTCTGGTTGACATTCCTGCTGTCAACATGCCAATTGCACGCTCCCTCAAATCTTGCAACATCTGTGGCATTGTGCTGTGTGATAAAACTGCACCTTTCAGAGTGGCCTTTTATTGTGGGCAGTCTAAGGCACACCTGGTGTCTAATCAGCATCTTGATATGGCACACCTGTGAGGTGGGATGGATTATCTCAGCAAAGGAGAAGTGCTCACTATCACAGATTTAGACTGGTTTGTGAACAATATTTGAGGAAAATGGTGATATTGTGTATGTGGAAAAAGTTTTAGATCTTTGAGTTCATCTCATACAAAATGGGAGCAAAACCAAAAGTGTTGCGTTTATATTTTTGTTGAGTGTACATACACACATATACACATATACATACACACCCACGTACATACCTATATGTATGTAGGTATGGTATATGTATACAAATACATATGTATATGTATACATATGCCTATACACATACACATACGTGGGCTGTCAATAAAGTAACGGTCCTTTTTATTTTTTTCAAAAACTATATGGATTTCATTCATATGTTTTTACGTCAGACATGCTTGAACCCTCGTGCGCATGCGTGAGTTTTTCCACGCCTGTCGGTGACGTCATTCGCCTGTGAGCACTCCTTGTGGGAGGAGTCGTCCAGCCCCTCGTCGGAATTCCTTTGTCTGAGAAGTTGCTGAGAGACTGGCGCGTTGTTTGATCAAACTTTTTTCTAAACCTGTGAGACACGTCGAAGTGGACACGGTTAGAAAAATTAAGCTGGTTTTCAGTGAAAATTTTAACGGCTGATGAGAGATTTTGAGGTGATTCTGTCGCTTTAAGGACTTCCCACGGTGAGAGACGTCGTGCAGCGCTCTCAGCCGCTGTCATCAGCCTGTTCAAGCTGAAAACCTCCACATTTCAGGTTCTATTGATCCAGGACGTCGTGAGAGAACAGAGAAGTTTCAGAAGAAGTCGGTTTAAGCATTTTATCCGGATATTCCACTGTTAAAGGAGATTTTTTTAATGAAAGACGTGCGGATGGGTCCGTGCGTCGGGACGCAGCCGCCGCGACGCTCCGCCACAGGAAAAACACCTCTGTTGAAAGCCTTAAGGACAAGTTGGAACATGTCCTGCCTGTTAAACAATTTCTCATATACTCACTCCACTGAAAGCCATCAAAAGCCGCCTGGATTTTACAAATGGTTATCAACACGGAGGTGTTTTTCCTGTGCCGCCGCACCGCGTCGGCTGCGTCCCGACGCGCGGACCCGTCCGCACGTCTTTCATTAAAAAAATCTCCTTTAACAGTGGAATATCCGGATAAAATGCTGAAACCGACTTCTTCTGAAACTTCTCTGTTCTCTCACGACGTCCTGGATCAGTAGAGCCTGAAATGTGGAGGTTTTCAGCTTGAACAGGCTGATGTCGCTGCCTGAGAGCGCAGCGCGACGTCTCGCACCGTGGGAAGTCCTTAAAGCGACAGTATCACCTCAAAATCTCTCATCAGCCGTTAAAATTTTCACTGAAAACCAGCTTAATTTTTCGAACCATGTCCACTTCGATGTGTCTCACAGGTTTAGAAAAAATTTTGATCAAACAACGCGCCAGTCTCTCAGCAACTTCTCAGACAAAGGAATTCCGACGAGGGGCTGGACGACTCCTCCCACAAGGAGTGCTCACAGGCGAATGACGTCACCGACAGGCGTGGAAAAACTCACGCATGCGCACGAGGGCTCAAGCATGTCTGACGTAAAAACATATGAATGAAATCCATATAGTTTTTGAAAAAAATAAAAAGGACCGTTACTTTATTGACAGCCCTCGTATGCATATATATAAACATGATTGGGATTGAAAGGGATATAGGAGCATCTTCTTTACAATATGTGAAATGGAGTTTAGATGTGATAAAGTGACATTAGTGCTGGGATTTGCAAACGAGTTGTTATTGCACATGATATGTGGACATATTAATAATATTGCATGTGGTTTGTGGACATATTATTGCATGTGGTTACTTCACAGTGTTACTGTACAGCCTGACAACAGCAGGGAGGAACGACCTGTGGTATCGTTCCTTCTTGCACTGAGGGTGCCTCAGTCTGTCACTGAACGAGTTGGTCAGCTCCACTACAGTCCGGTGCAGTGGGTGAGTGGAGTTGTTCATGTTGGATTTGAGCTTGGTTAACACCCTCCTCTCAGCCACCTTTTCCAGAGACTCCAGAGGACAGCCCAGGACAGAGCTGGACTTCCTGACCAGCTTGTTCAGCCTCTTTCTCTCCCACTCTGTGCTGCCCGGGGCCCAACAGACGACAGCATAGAGGAGAGCTGAGGCTCTAGTTTGCTGTTGAGGTGAACACCCAGGTATTTGAGACTGTCCACAGTCTTTATGTCTTCCCCCTGGATGTTCACTGGTGGATGAGGTGGTGGTTTCCTCCTGAAGTCAATCACCATCTCCTTCATGTTACTGGTGTTGAGACACAAGTGGTTGCGCTCACACCAGTCCACAAAGTCTATGATGACCAACCAGTACTCGAGCTCATTCCCCTCAGACACACGACCCACAATGACGGAGTCGTCACAGAACATCTGGAGGTGGCAGCTGTCCGTGCTGTAGGTGAAGTCCGAGGTGTAGAGGGTGAAGAGGAAGGGCGAGAGGACGGTGCCCTGGGGGGCCCCGGTGCTGCACCTTACCACCTCAAACTGACAGCTGCGCAGCCGCACGTACTGCGGGCGGTCAGTTAGGTAGTTGATGGTCCAGGCAGCAAGGTGTCCATCCACACCTGCCTCCTCCAGCTTCCCCCTCAGCAGTGCTAGTTTGATAGTGTTAAATGCGCTGGGGAAATCAAAGAACATGACTCTCACAGCGCTCCCGCCGGTCTCCAGGTGGGTGAGCACTCATTGCAGTAGGTAGATGACAGCGTCATCTACCCCGATGTTGGGCCCGTAGGCGAACTGCAGTGGGTCCTGGGTGTCGCTCACCACGGTGCAGAGGTGAGACAGGACAAGCCATTCCATGGTCTTCATGACGTGGGAGGTCAGGGCAACTGGTCTGTAGTGGGCCGGTTCCTTGGTGTGCGGTGTTTTGGGAACCGGGACCACACAGGAGGTCTTCCACAGGGTGGGGACCACCCCCAGGATGAGGCTCATGTTGAAGATGTGGCTGAGGACCTCACGGAGCTCATCTGCACAGGTCCTCAGCAGCCTCGGGGAGATCCCATCAATCAGATCCTGCTGCTTTTCTCTGCTTCAACCGCAGGAGCTGGCCTCTCACCTCGGTTGGCGTTACAGTGGGGGGGGACTGGGGTTGTGAGCTGAGGTGGGTGGGTGCTGAATACAGTCGCGGGTGTGGAGGGACAAGGTCCGGGGTGCAGTGAAGGTGACCAGGGGGTAGAAGGTGATGGGCCAGAGGGATTGGAGGGCTGGCTGCTGGAGACATGTGGGGGGCCGGGAGGAGGCGGGGGGCAGGCGTGGAGGAGCCAAAATGGTTAAAGTAGCTGTTTAACTCCTCTGCAAACCGAGACTCCCCATCTGTGGTCCTGCTGGCACCCTGCCCAAATCCGGAGGCGGTCTAGAGGCATCTCCACACGTCTCTGACGTTGTTCCCGGGCCAGCTACTCCTCCATCTTCCCTCCATACACCTTCTTGGCTGCACGAATCTTCCAATGGAGCTCCTGCTGGACTCTACGCTGCTCCTCACTGTCTCCCGAGTTGAAAGCCCTCTTCTTCTGGTTCACCAGGGCCTTCAGCTCGGGGGTCACCCAGGGGTGGTTGTTGGTAAAGCACCGTACCCTCTGGGTGGGCACAGTGCTCACCACACAGAAGTTCATATAGTCCGTGACACACTGGGTCAGGCCGCTGATGTCTTCACCATAAGAGTTTTGAAACATGCTCCAGTCTGTGGTTCTGAAGCAGTCTCTCAGCCTCTCAGTGGCCTCTTCAGTCCAGAGTTTCACTGACGTTTTGTGTATTGGTTCTCTCCTCACTCTGGGTGCGTATTGGGGGAAAAGATAGACAAGGCTGTGATCAGAGCGTCCCAGCGGGGGGAGGGGGGTGGAGGTGCAAGCGTCCTCCACATTAGCAATTAAAAAAGGTCCAGTATTGTATTGTCCCTGGTTTTACATGTGATGTACTGGGTGAACGTGGGGAGGGTATAATTAGCTAACCTTAGCTAATTATAGGCCAATCTCCAACCTTCCTTTTCTCTCAAAAATTCTTGAAAGGGTAGTTGTAAAACAGCTAACTGATCATCTGCAGAGGAATGGTCTATTTGAAGAGTTTCAGTCAGGTTTTAGAATTCATCATAGTACAGAAACAGCATTAGTGACTCATCTCTGTGCTTGTTCTGTTAGACCTCAGTGCTGCTTTTGATACTGTTGACCATAAAATTTTATTACAGAGATTAAAGCATGCCATAGGTATTAAAGGCACTGCACTGCGGTGGTTTGAATCATATTTATCTAATAGATTACAATTTGTTCATGTAAATGGGGAATCTTCTTCACAGACTAAGGTTAATTATGGAGTTCCACAAGGTTCTGTGCTAGGACCAATTTTATTCACTTTATACATGCTTCCCTTAGGCAGTATTATTAGACGGCATTGCTTAAACTTTCATTGTTACGCAGATGATACCCAGCTTTATCGATCCATGAAGCCAGAGGACACACACCAATTAGCTAAACTGCAGGATTGTCTTACAGACATAAACACATGGATGACCTCTAATTTCCTGCTTTTAAACTCAGATAAAACTGAAGTTATTGTACTTGGCCCCACAAATCTTAGAAACATGGTGTCTAACCAGATCCTTACTCTGGATGGCATTACCCTGACCTCTAGTAATACTGTGAGAAATCTTGGAGTCATTTTTGTTCAGGATATGTCATTCAATGCGCATATTAAACAAATATGTAGGACTGCTTATTTGCATTTGCGCAATATCTCTAAAATTAGAAAGGTCTTGTCTCAGAGTGATGCTGAAAAACTAATTCATGCATTTATTTCCTCTAGGCTGGAGTATTGTAATTCATTATTATCAGGTTGTCCTAAAAGTTCCCTGAAAAGCCTTCAGTTAATTCAAAATGCTGCAGCTAGAGTACTAACGGGGACTAGAAGGAGAGAGCATATCTCACCCATATTGGCCTCTCTTCATTGGCTTCCTGTTAATTCTAGAATAGAATTTAAAATTCTTCTTACTTATAAAGTTTTGAATAATCAGGTCCCATCTTATCTTAGGGACCGCATAGTGCCATATCACCCCAATAGAGCGCTTCGCTCTCAGACTGCAGGCTTACTTGTAGTTCCTAGGGTTTGTAAGAGTAGAATGGGAGGCAGAGCCTTCAGCTTTCAGGCTCCTCTCCTGTGGAACCAGCTCCCAATTCAGATCAGGGAGACAGACACCCTCTCTACTTTTAAGATTAGGCTTAAAACTTTCCTTTTTGCTAAAGCTTATAGTTAGGGCTGGATCAGGTGACCCTGAACCATCCCTTAGTTATGCTGCTATCGACGTAGACTGCTGGGGGGTTCCCATGATGCACTGTTTCTTTCTCTTTTTGCTCTGTATGCACCACTCTGCATTTAATCATTAGTGATTGATCTCTGCTCCCCTCCACAGCATGTCTTTTTCCTGGTTCTCTCCCTCAGCCCCAACCAGTCCTAGCAGAAGACTGCCCCTCCCTGAGCCTGGTTCTGCTGGAGGTTTCTTCCTGTTAAAAGAGAGTTTTTCCTTCCCACTGTCGCCAAGTGCTTGCTCACAGGGGGTCGTTTTGACCGTTGGGGTTTTTCCGTAATTATTGTATGGCCTTGCTTTACAATATAAAGCGCCTTGGGGCAACTGTTTGTTGTGATTTGGCGCTATATAAATAAAATTGATTGATTGATTGAGGGTGGCGGAGAGGGAGGCGTGATTAAAGTCTCCGGTGATGAGAAAAAGCGCACGTGGGTGTTGTGTCAGCAGACGCGTGACCATGCTGTGAATCTGCTCACAGGCAGCGGCGGCATCTGCAGAGGGAGGAATATACGCGCAGAGCGTAATCCCACTTCCAAACTCCCGTGGGAGATAATACAGCCTCATGCTCATCGCGAGTAGCTCAATGTCCGAGGAGCAGATCTGCTCCTTCATGTGAATATGAGACCCGCTGCACCATTTCTCGTTCACATAAACGGCGAGCCCCCATCCTCTCTTTTTTCCGCTCTCCGCTAGCGTCCTGTCTGTGCAGATGAGTGTGAAGCCATCCACATTGATTAAAGAGCCCAGTACATGTTCATCCAACCACGTCTCCGTGAAGCACATGAGACTGCAGCCCTTATACAGCCTCTGGAAACGGGTTAGCGCTGATAGCTCCTCGGTCTTGTGGCAGAGAGATCTTACATTCCCCATGACCACAGACGGAATATAAGTCCTTCGCTTCGTCCGCCTGCCCCTGCAGCCCCTACGTTTCTTCCAAATGTCTGCAGGTACGTCCGGGTGCTCAGCATAGCGGGGAACCGGCCCACTGTGCATTGAGTCTCTTAGTCCAAGCAGCTGGTCCCGGCTATAAACAATGGGACGTCTGGTGCAGACAAAGGGATTTCCCCGCGCTTCTTCGAAAAGTGCAGAGACCATTATAAAAATAATCACAAGAGTAACAAAAGTGGGTTTCCCATGCGCATACTTGCACAGGGTACCACCCACTGCAAATAAACACAAATAAGCACCATTAAAAAGTATTAAAAATAGCAAAAGTAGGAAAAGAGGGAGCAGAGCTGAATTAACAGGCTGCTGCTTCAACAGCACCATCTTGAAAAAAAAAAAAAAAAAAAACTCCATCCCCTGATTTGTCCAAAGAAAACTGGATGTAAAACTGAAGGTTTACATGTGCTATAATAAAGGGGGGCACTTACTTATTCACACCATCATTTTGGTTTTCAATTTTTTATTTATTTTAATTCATGATGTAGAGATTACTTTTCACTGTAAGTTTAAATATAATAATAATAACTTTAGAAATTTTAATATACAAAGCCTGATGTTTTTTTTTTGTTTTGCTTTTTGAGGTCCTAAAAATGTCTAACATGTAAAAGCTCAAGGTGGCAAACACTTTTTTCCACAACACTGTATATGAGAAACATGCTATATTTAAACACTTTTTAATCTCTTAAAATAGGACGAGGTTAGCCATCTCTGAATATGTCCAAGGTCTGTGTCCCAAGAATGTTCCCTGTGTATTTGAAGACTGGCAGTTATAGGACTGGACTTATGCTGAGCACAGACAGATGAACAGACGGATGGACAGAAAGTCTTCGCAATATTTGATGGCCATATTTGATGGCCTAAAGTGCAGCGCTGTGAATACTTTCTGGATGCACTGTATTTTTGAAAAACATTTTCTTTCTATCAGTTTAGTTTAAAATGCATATTATAAACAAGTGACTTTCATTATGCACAGTGTTAGACTGGAGTTATCTGAAAAAGACAACAGTTCCATATACTGTAAAGCTGTGAACAAACAGAAAACCTATTTGAATGTGTCTTGTGTTAGTTATGTTCAATGTCTTAATCATGTGAGGTTCTCTCAGCTAGGCACATCATGATTTAAATGAGGCACATCTTGAGCAGCTCCCCTGGGCATTCCAAGTTGAATAATACAACAGCACATTTATCAACTAGCTAATGCTAATTGGAATGTGGTGTAGAAAGGAGAATAATGTACAGTCATGTTCCTTATGTCTTGTCAGCTCTTGGTTTTCTCTAAAACTAGCAAAATGCATAACTGCATTTTGGGTTGAGGTAGATATGCTTATTAAATTGGTATCTAGACACTTGCACACTTTGAGCTCTTCAAGCAATCAACAGAGGTGCCATATCCTAATGATGGAACGTAGGCGGACATGCTGATATTGTTTATTTTCAGTAATCATTCAAATATCATTACAATTTCATGAAATAAAGAATTTAATATCAGTGTTTCCCCTAAAATGTTGTGTGGGCCGCCCGAAGAGGAGGTACTACGGGCCAACACCAGAGGGCGCTCTGCCTGTAGACGGGCTTCAGGCACCAGAGGGCGCAGTTTGCCGCCAGGAGCTACAGGGACCCTGACAGCTGTCACTCATCATCTCATCTAGCCATCCATAAAAGCCTGGAGAAGACACCACACCCCTGCCGAGAAATCATCTGAGGTACTCAGGTAAACTCTCAGCCGTGTTGTGTGTTGATCAGTAAGTTTAGTTGTAACGTTCCTTTGCATCTAGGCTTGGAGAGCTGTTTAATTATATATTCTGAGTATGCAGACGTAACCCAGTACACTTGCAGCCAGTCAGGAGGAGTTGGCGTTCCTGCTCCTCAGCTGTTAAGTGTAACTTGGGATCTGCACGACTGTGGATATTGTAAGAGTGGGAGGTGGTGTTTTTCTCCCTTTATCATCAGAACTCTGCTGACTGTTTGCTGGGTGTGTGCTCACACCCACCCTTGACTGTTTGTGCTTCCTGCCAGCAGTACCCGATCTGACAGCTGGAGACGGTGGCCACCTGGTGACTCGGGACTTGGCGGCTCCGGTGTGTTCCAGATCCGTTGGCGGTGGAAATCGTGTGGGTTCCGACTCCTCTCTGGACAGGCGTCTCCTATCCTCGAGCATGCCCACACGACACCAACTGTATAAACTGACTGTAGTATTGAATTGTATCTGTATCCGTTGTGCACATTTCACAACATTAAAAGTGTTACTCTTTATTTCCATTGACCGTTCATTTACGCCCCCTGTTGTGGATCCGTGTCATTACACTTTCACACAACATAAAATACATCTTCAGGCCAGGTGTTTCTTACTAAAAACTCAAATTGGTAGGTCCATAGAGCAGAAAACTGCTCGGTGCTCAAGAATGCAAAATCAAACTGTGTAATCTATGAACTTTACAACAATGGCACATCACATACATGGGTAGTGTTTCAATGTGATGGAGCAATTTTCAACTACCTGTTTTTTTTTTTGATTGATTTTTAGAAAACAGTGATAATCCTTGGACACTGAATGAGAATGTGAGTGTATGTGCGGTTGAATAATCTGAGTTAAAATGACAGCATTTGGGGGTATTTCTGTTACATATGTCACAGAGGTGTCAAGCAAGTTGTGCCAGGACAAAATCATGTTCACAGAAGAAAGTCTGTGAAAACCCTCATAGAACTGTGGGACTTTGGGGAAGTTCAACATTAAGGGCCCCTTCACACATAATACGATTGAAGATCGACTAGAGTACAAAGGAGGAATTGCATACCATTCGTGAAAAATAGGAGCTGCCTCCAATGCCTCTACACTTGTCACTACAACTATTTGCGCACACCAGCGGCTTAAAGACATAAAGTGCCCTGTGAGAGCCCATTCAATCCCTCTCACGGCATGTGTCGGCCAATTTCCAGGTGACACACACGAACATCCAACACCACTTGCTGGGCACTTAGAAAATGACTGGCCATTTGTGCTCTCAGCACAAAAATAGTAAGCAGATGATCACTTTCGGGCTGGATGTGAAATTTGTCCAAGTGCCCCACGAGTGTGGCACTGCAAAAAGCAACATACATGTGGCGTGCATGTGTATCGCATGTGTGCGTCTCCCCCACACATGTGGCATGCGAGTGTTTCGCGCTCCCCCCAACACATGTGGCATGCAGGGGGAGAGCACACTTGCATGACATGCTGATATGTACAGACATCATCACATGGAGCCGGACAGCCACATCTGAGCACACACAGCCGGGCTGCAGCAGCCACACACAGTGCACCACAGCAGACTGCTGCATGTGAAACGGACCGTCAGATCATGCAGCAGGTGATCTGAATGTTATGCATGTATGACAATATGACAAGCCACAAGCCAACAGCACCACAAATATGCCACTTTCATTCACGTATCACCAAAAATACACCGTAACAAACACCATTTTGTCAGTTATTATGGCGCTTTTTTCTGTTTTTTTTTTTTAAATACATTTCTCTCCTTGTTGATTTTAGGTATTTTACGCTTCTGTTATAATACAGTGATTGTAGCGCTGGTAATCTGAGCTTTTGTAAATTGCTTGTTCGAATCCTGTGAGTGGCAATTATTTTTTATTTAACCCTCTGGGGTCCGAGGGCATTTTTTGGACAGTTCACTCGCCTGGCATAAATGTTTTATTATTGCTGTTAACAGCGCTCCCTGCATCCCACAATCAAGTTTTATGTCTTTTTTCAGGACAACCTGTGCTTTCAGAATATATATGTTTTTGTTATGTTTTATAAGTGTAATAAAGGTTTACAATCAAAAATAGGCAAGGAAAAAAATAAAGCGAAAAATTATTTTCCACACACATTAATTCAAAACACACAGCAAACTATAATAAACAACTGTTTTGACACTTTATAAAGGTAATTTGAGGTCTTGTGTGAAAGTCTGTACAACAAAAAGGTTCAAACAATGAACACAAATACACGTTTTGAACAATATATACAAAATGGTCTATGCATTTTGTTGTCCACTGATACAGTAAACAGTGCTGTATGCAGAGAAAGCAACAGAGCTATCCTGTAACATTTACATGCAAACTAGTGGAGCAATCCTGAGAGATACACTCTCTTTGTTTGAGCACGTGAGATTGTCATCAGAGGCTCTCCGTGTGCTCCTGCTTTCACTGATCGCTGTGCATAATGGCGCAGGGCACACTGAGTATGTACTAATAGTATGTACTCATTGGAGCACCCAGGGGGCTATTCAAACGGGCCATCTAGTAACACATCACTCCTGAAAACAATCTTTGACTTTTCATGTGAGGTAAATCTGGCCTACGATTGGATTTTGGAAAACCATGTGACGGTGAACCAATTCCGATTGGATACTCACATTGCGCATGTCATCACACAGCTTCTATGAGGAGTACAAAGATGGCTGATGGCTGGCTCGAAAGTCCGCGGAGTTAACTTTTCAAAAAAAAAAAAAAAAAAAAAAAAAAAGAGTAAGTTTCTATCTCATATCATTCAAAAGTTATTTATAATTTAGTAAAGCTTGGTCTTAGCTGTCGTATACGATGGCGTCGGCCCCAGAGGGTTAACCGCAGGGTTCTGTATTGCCTCCTCTTTAATTTATTATTGATATAAACCCAGTGATTTTCAATAATTATACAGCTGGTTTTTATTTTTTTTCCTCCACATCAGTGGCGTGATGTGGAGCAACATGTCCCAGCTGCTCGCACTGTGTTCGTGTATGTGCACAAGCGTGCACAAAACCGTTGCCAATGTGTCATGCACGCCTGTGCGATTGTGCATCCCTCACGACAGCAGGTGTATGGTTTGTGGTTCCCCATTTCGTGTTTGGTTCACGGATTTTCTTCCGGTTTCTGTATCTTCTGTGCTATGTTGGAAGGGGTCCTAAACCTCAAATACCGTATTTTCCGCACCATAAGGCGCACCTAAAAGCCTTAAATTTCCACAAAAATCGGCCATGCGCCCTATAATCCGGTGCGCCTTATGTGTGCACTGAATTCCAAAATCTGTAAAAATGACCGACGTTGTCTTTGACCGTCAAAATATCGGACCATTTCCCGCTGACACAAGGACGTAATATGTAAAATACATACGCTAGCAGCGTAGAGTACGTACCCTGGCAGTGATAAACCAATAGGAGAACATTACGTAATACGTAAAGTGCATACGCTGGTAGCGTAGAGTACGTACGCTGCCAGCGGTAAACCAATCAGAGAAGAGTCCGTGAGTCCGTGGTATGTACACTTACCTCCGCCACTCCTCCGGTAGTTACCGTATACTACAGGTATCCTGCAAAACATTTGTTTGTCTAAGGACCCCCGAAAATAGCGCCAGCGAAGAGACATGCTTACGAGGCACAATTCAAACTGCAGGCTATTAGTTACGCGGTTGTTCATGGGAATAGAGCAGCTGCGAGAGGAAACAAGAAAATGAATGAATGAGTTTCCGCAGAAACAAAGCGAGGTGGCCACAGCTAGAAGACCAGCTGTTCAGTTCAGACACAGAAGATGAAGACTTCGATGGATTTGTGACAGAACCATAATACAAAATAATGTGAGTACCATATTGTTAAATACCGGTAGTTCAGAGTTGTTAAAAAGTTCAAATAAACTCACCGTTTTGCTTCCGTGACCTTTTTTTTTTTTTTTTGTAGACTGTATGTTTTAGCGTGCGCCTTTTGTAAGGGTTAAGTACCCGCTAATTGAGGGCGCGCCTTATAATCCGGTGCGCCTTATGGTGAAAAAAATACGGTACACAAAATACAGATAAAAACTTATTTTGCCCTACATGGCCCCATTGATAATTATAATGCATAAGACTATTGAAATTTTCTAATCAGCTCCTTGAAAGTTAAAACCTGGATGAAAAACTCAATGAATTAAAGATTTTTACAGTTTTGCATGTTTAGCATACACAACTAAATTAAAAATCATGGCAAATGACTGTGGATCACAAAAGTCCAGTGCTCCTAAAAAACAGAAATACAGCTTCAGAGTATTTCCAGGACTTTAAAGTGGTTTACTTGTATAACTAATATAAATAGTATTTTAACGGCTGTTCATATTCATGTGCAGTGTTGCACCCGATCTGAAGAGTTTCAGAGCTGACCAGAGTGCTGCAGATAAGACAAAATTACTGTTGATTAATGGATATTTGCAAATTTTTTTGTTTGCTTTAATAAAAAATATTTTTGGCCTGGTGGGGATTCTCGTTTGCCTAGCAGGGAGCCAGGTCTATAATATTGTAGGGAAACCACTGAATAATAAACAGGACTTAAAGTGGCTCAACAACAGGCACTGCTCCAGTGCCAACTGATCAGGATTTTTCAAAGAGCAGATCCGTGGCCACTCGTGACCAATGGATGCAACGGAAGGATTACTGAGGTTTTGCTTTTTCTGGTGGGCCGTCAACCAGAACTGTGGGCACATATTTCCTCTTTGTGACTCCCATACTTTTGATGCCTTTGGTGATTGGGAACATTTACCAACCTCAGCACCAGAGTCCCACTCTGCTACTGCCACCATGATATTTTAAAACCTGGAACAGAGCTGACCAATGACTAAACCAAAAACGACTCACACAACACACAGTTGGTCACTAATATGAATAAATAACTAAAAAATGTTAATTGTAATAACTGAGTGATATACTGTAAAGTTGTAGTGTGTGTAGAAATCATACTGATTACGCCATCTTAATACATTTTTAAAATATTTTTATTTTACTCTACTCTATTGGAGCATAGCTTTGTTTTTTGTTGTGGTCAAACTTTGCCTTTGCCCTGTCTCTCCTATTGTGTATTGTTTATCTGTTTTCCCTCCAGGTGGCGCGCTGCAGAGCCGAGGAACACCTGAGATTCATCAACTCCTCACACCTGTAATTCATGAGCTCCTGATTATGAGCGGGCTGCTTAAACCTTGGCTTTGAGCTCAGTCCTGGCCAGAATCTACCTTGACCTTGCTACCTGCCAGATTTATCCGGTGCTTCAATGCTTCCATGAGCTACCTCGAGCTCTGTCTTCTGAGAGATTTCCCTGAGACGCCCTCAGCATGAATACTGAGCTTCCCGCAGCTTCTCTCAAAGGTAACCTGGCCGCTCTATTTTCCGCAATAGAGTACTGTGACCTTGGTGTTTACAGACGTCTTCCTGTGCAGCTTCCATGCCGCAACGTCTCCTGGCTTCCACGCCAGAACCTGCGACGACTACATCACTTTTGGAACACGCAGCTGTGTTGCTGTTCATCTGCAGTCAGCCTCAGAGCGTGTCGTTCTGCTCCAGTCAGCGAAGTTCTTGTCGTCTATGAGTTTGTGAGATTCCGGCTCTCATTCAGCTCCTGTGAGTGACTTCATCTGTTTATTCCCAAGAACTGTATGCAGAACTACTAAGAACGTCCAAGTCATTTCTGAAGCCAAGTTCCAGCTAAACTGAACAGCGTCATAAGATGCGCTGCTACTTAATTGCATTGCTGACCTCTGACCTCTGAACAATTCCTGAACTGTGAACAATTCCTGAAGTGCGAACATTCCTGCAATAAGCCTCCATGCAAACTCTGTTGTTAAAGGCTTCCAGTGTTACGGGTGCATTCACTCACCTTTGTTCTCCTCGTCTCCTCAGAACGGTCCTCCGTCCTGGGCTCTGTGCGTCCACCTGGCTCTGGTTCCTGTCCTGTTCTGGAATTCAACCCGCTCTCTAACTCCCAAACCTGGTCCCATTTGCACTGCAGCTGCTGGCTTTCCACCGCTCTGAGCGGGCCCTTTCTCGGCTCTGCAGGCACCGTCACCAGCTTCATCATTATTATTCCGTTGTTACTCATTATTGTAAATAAATCTCTTTTTGTTCACACCTGTTCTCGTCATTGTTCCAACCATTTGAGTCCGTCGCCTGACCGGTCTGGTCCCATCCGGACCTCTAACCATAACAATTTTTGTTTTATTCATGCTGTTATTTATTAACATAATTTTAAAGGCTTTTGCTCTGAATTAGTTACTGGTGGATGCGTGAAACACAATTTCATTTTTATGTGTAGTATAAAAATAATAAAAGAATATATCTAAAACTGTAATGGAAGGCACCTCTGAATCAATAATAATGTGTCTGGCTAATGTTTGCTCAAGCAAAGTTAAATAACCTTTTCTTTGCACTTGCACAGTGTTTTATATCAGGGCATGAATAATTGCACCAGAACTCATTACTATCATTGGTGATCAATGCAGTTTCTCATCTGTTGATGACATAATGCATAAAACTCATGTTTCATGGAAAATCGCTTGCAGCTGAAACTTTTCTTCTCCTATATGTGTGTGTGTGTGTGTGTCTCTCTCTCTCAGAGTAGAGCCTGCGATTTGGTAGAATCGGAGATTCTACTAGAAGAGACTCTGATGGGAATCTCTACCAGTAGAGTCTCCCTTCAAGAAAACATGAGGCTGTAATTGCTGCCAAAGGTGCATCAACAAAGTACTGAGCACAGGGTGTGAATACTTATGTACACGTGATTTCTTAGTTTTTGTTTTGTTTTTTAATAAATTTGCAAAAACTTAAAAAAACCCTTGTCTTGTCATTATAGGGTGTTGTGAGTAGAGGTTTGAGGGAAAAAATGAATTAATTCCATTTTCGAATAAGGCTGTAATATAATAAATTGAAGCGCTGTGAATACTTTCCACACACACACACACTTGCATATATATATATATATATATATATATATATATATATATATATATATATATATACACAACCCCAATTGCAGTGAACGTGGGATGTTGTGTAAAATGTAAATAAAAACACAATACAATGATTTGCAAATCCTCTTCAACCTATATTCAACTGAATACACCACAAAGACAAAATATTTAATGTTCAAACTGATAAACTTTATTGTTTTTGTGCAAATATTTGCTCATTTTGAAATGGATGCCTGCAACATGTTTCAAAAAAGCTGGGACAGTGGTATGTTTACAACTGTGTTACATCACCTTTCCTACTAACAACACTCATTAAGCATTTGGGAACTGAGGACACTAATTGTTGAAGCTTTGTAGGTGGAATTCTTTCCCATTCTTGCTTGATGTACGACTTCAGTTGTTCAACAGTCTGGGGTCTCCATTGTTGTATTTTGTGCTTCATAATGTGCCACACATTTTTAGTGGGTGACAGGTCTGGACTGCAGGCAAACCAGTCTAGTACCTGCACTTTTTTACTATGAAGCCATGCTGCTGTAACACGTGCAGAATGTGGCTTGGCATTGTCTTGCTGAAATAAGCAGGGACGTCCCTGAAAAGACGTTTCTTGGATGGCAGTATGTGTTGCTCCAAAACCTGGATGTACCTTTCAGCATTGATGGTGCCATCACAAATGTGTAAGTTGCCCATGCCATGGGCACTAACACCTTCATACCATCACAGATACTGGCCTTTGAACTTTTTGGTGGTAACAATCTGGAAGGTCTTTTTCCTCTTTTGTCCAGAGGACACGATGTCTATGATTTCCAAATACAATTTGAAATATGGACTCATCAGACCACAGCGCACTTTTCCACTTTGTGTCTGTCCATTTCAAATGACCTTGGGCCCAGAGAAGGCAGCGGCGTTTCTGGATGTTGTTGATGTATGGCTTTCGCTTTGCCTGGTAGAGTTTTAACTTGCACTTGTAGATGTAGCGAGGAACTGTGTTAACTGACAATGGTTTTCTGAAGTGTTCCTGAGCCCACGTGGTAAGATCCTTTGCACAATGATTTTTAATGCAGTGCCGCCTGAGGGACCGAAGATCACGAGCATTCAATGTTGGTTTTCTGCCTTGACACTTATGTGTAGAAAGTTCTCCAGATTCTCTGAATCTTCTGATTATATTATGGACTGTAGATGATGGAATCCCTAAATTCCTTGCAATTGAATGCTGAGAAACATTGTTCTTAAACTGTTGGACTATTTTTTCATGCAGTTGTTCACAAAGTGGTGATCCTTGCCCCATCTTTGC
This sequence comes from Thalassophryne amazonica, assembly GCF_902500255.1. Classification (NCBI taxonomy): domain Eukaryota; kingdom Metazoa; phylum Chordata; class Actinopteri; order Batrachoidiformes; family Batrachoididae; genus Thalassophryne; species Thalassophryne amazonica. Next base: position 91,198,114 of record NC_047111.1, read on the forward strand.
TTGTGAACGGCTGAGCCTGTTGGGGATGCTCCTTTTATACCCAATCATGACACTCACCTGTTTCCAATCAACCTGTTCACGTATGGAATGTTCCAAACAGGTGTTCTTTGAGCATTCATCAACTTTCCCAGTCTTGTGTCCCAACCTTTTTAAAACATGTTGCAGGCGTCCATTTCAAAATGTGCAAATGTTTGCGCAAAAACAGTTTGAACATTAAATATCTTGTCTTTGTGGTGTATTCAATTGAACATAGGTTGAAGAGGATTTGCAAATCATTGTATTCTGTTTATATACACATTTCATATATATATGTCAGCGTAGAGTCTGCAAATTGGTAGAATCGGACATTCTATTAATAGAGACTCCGATCGGAATAAAATTCAGACTCCTGCTCATGATCTCCATCCATAGCGAAAATACCCCATAGGTGTATTTATACAGATGAATTCTACAACCCCTGGCAAAAATTATGGAATCACCGGCCTCGGAGGATGTTCATTCAGTTGTTTAATTTTGTAGAAAAAAAGCAGATCACAGACATGACACAAAACTAAAGTCATTTCAAATGGCAACTTTCTGGCTTTAAGAAACACTATAAGAAATCAAGAAAAAAAGATTGTGGCAGTCAGTAACGGTTACTTTTTTAGACCAAGCAGAGGAAAAAAATATGGAATCACTCAATTCTGAGGAAAAAATTATGGAATCACCCTGTAAATTTTCATCCTCAAAACTAACACCTGCATCATATCAGATCTGCTCGTTAGTCTGCATCTAAAAAGGAGTGAACACACCTTGGAGAGCTGTTGCACCAAGTGGACTGACATGAATCATGGCTCCAACACGAGAGATGTCAATTGAAACAAAGGAGAGGATTATCAAACTCTTAAAAGAGAGTAAATCATCACGCAATGTTGCAAAAGATGTTGGTTGTTCACAGTCAGCTGTGTCTAAACTCTGGACCAAATACAAACAACATGGGAAGGTTATTAAAGGCAAATATACTGGTAGACCAAGGAAGACATCAAAGCGTCAAGACAGAAAACTTAAAGCAATATGTCTCAAAAATCGAAAAATGTACAACAAAACAAATGAGGAACGAATGGGAGGAAACTGGAGTCAACGTCTGTGACCGAACTGTAAGAAACCGCCTAAAGGAAATGGGATTTACATACAGAAAAGCTAAACGAAAGGCATCATTAACACCTAAACAGAAAAAAACAAGGTTACAATGGGCTAAGGAAAAGCAATTGTGGACTGTGGATGACTGGATGAAAGTCATATTCAGTGATGAATCTCGAATCTGCATTGGGCAAGGTGATGATGCTGGAACTTTTGTTTGGTGCCTTTCCAATGAGATTTATAAAGATGACTACCTGAAGAGAACATGTAAATTTCCACAGTCATTGATGATATGGGGCTGCATGTCAGGTAAAGGCACTGGGGAGATGGCTGTCATTACATCATCAATAAATGCACAAGTTTATGTTGATATTTTGGACAATTGAAAGGATGTTTGGGGATGATGAAATCATTTTTCAAGATGATAATGCATCTTGCCATAGAGCAAAAACTGCAAAAACATTCCTTGCAAAAAGACACATAGGGTCAATGTCATGGCATAGGGTCAATGTCAATGAGCAGATCTGATTTGATGCAGGTGTTAATTTGGGGGGATGAAAATTTACAGGGTGATTCCATAATTTTTTCCTCAGAATTGAGTGATTCCATATTTTTTTCCTCTGCTTGGTCTAAAAAAGTAACCGTTACTGACTGCCACAATCTTTTTTTCTTGATTTCTTATAGTGTTTCTTAAAGCCAGAAAGTTGCCATTTGAAATGACTTTAGTTTTTTGTCATGTCTGTGATCTGCTTTTTTTCTACAAAATTAAACAACTGAATGAACATCCTCTGAGGCCGGTGATTCCATAATTTTTGCCAGGGGTTGTATATGTGTGGCTGTGACAATTTTTTATTTAAGTTGATATGCCAGATATTTTTCTAATTTCCACAGTAAGGTATTGTTGTCATTCTGTCTAGATATCATCTTGTCACGATAATGAAGGGCTTGGTAGAATCGGTGACTCTGCTAGTAGTTTCCGATTGGAGCCACCAAATTCAATTTTTCCTTCAAAATTCTTCTCACAACACCCTATAATGACAACAAAGTTTTTTTTTAATGTTTTTTTTGCAAATTCATTAAAAATGAAAAACTAAGAAATCACATAAGTATTCACACCCTTTGTACAGAAGTATTCAAACCCTTTGCGAATACTTTGTTGATGCACCTTTGGCAGCAATTACAGTCTCAAGTCTTCTTGAATATGATGCCACAAGCTTGTGGCACCTATCTTTAGGTAGTTTTGCCAGTTCCTCTTGGCAGCACCTCTCAAGCTCCATTAAGTTGGATGGTGAGTGTCAGTGCAGAGCCATTTTCAGATCTCCCCAGAGATGTTCAATGAGAGTCAGATCTGGGCTCTGGCTGGGTCACTCAAGAACATTCACACAGCTTTCCTGAAGCCACTGCTTACATATCTTGGCTGTGTGATTAGGGTCATTGTCCTGCTGAAAGATGAACCGCTGCCCCAGTCTGAGATCAAGAGCGCTCTGGAGCAGGTTTTCATTGAGGATGTCTTTGTACATTGCTGCATTAATCTTTCCCTCAATTCTGACTCCCAGTCTCCCAGTTCCTGCCACTGAAAAACATCCCCACAGCATGATGCTGCCACCACCATGCTTCACTGTAGTGATGGCTCCTGGTTTTCTCCAAATATGACGCGTGGCATTCACACAAAAGAGCTCAATCTTTGTCTCATCAGACTAGAGAATTTTGTTTCTCATGGTCTGAGAATCCTTCAGGTGCCTTTTGGAAAACTCCAGGTGGGCTGCCATGTGTCTTTAACTAAGTAGTGGTTTCTGTCTGGCCACTCTACCATACAGGCCTGATTGGTGGAGTTCAGGAATCAGCAGAAATGTTTCTGTACCCTTCCCCAGATTTGTGACTCCAGAGAATCTTGTGTCTGAGATCTACAGACAATTCTGAGTTCAATTTGACTGTGTATACTTATGTACATGTGATTGATTTCTTTTTTTATTTTTAATAACTCTGCAAAAATGTAAAAAAAAAAAGAAAAAAAAAAAAGAAAAAGGTAGTATTATGAGACTCAGACTCAAGCATTTGTAGGTGTTTTGGCTGTTGTTTCAGTATACGCTCCAACTGTGATGAGTGATGTCTCCGTAACGGAGACTTTTTATTCGCAGCTTCACTCTGTGATTGATGACTGGCTCAGAGGTGACACTCTACTGGTCATGTGCAGGGGCTAAAATGGGACTTGGCAGGTGGGGGAACCCTAAAATCCAGTGTAATGGTGCAGCAGGGAAAAATGACACACCTCAGAATAACTCCCACACTGATTGGCGCTGTGTGAGCTGTGATGGACTTGTTTTCTTCGTGGAGAGGCTGTGTGATCACCTGACATACAACAGGTAAGAACAAATCTGCATCAGTTAATTAATTAAGTGCTAGTTGATTTGGAATTGTTGTATGTATCTACTCCATAATGCCTATAATATTACGTGCAGAAAATGCCAAAATAAATGAGTTTTAATAAAAACCAAAGATGAGCAAGTACACCACTATCTGTATCTGTTCAACCATCTAAATGATCTGTATCTGTATCTGTACTCGTAGTGGGCGGGGCCTAAACCAGAAGTGGGCGTGGTTTAACCTGAAATGGCTGGGGCTTAAATCAGTACATTATTTTAAGTCTGAAATTTATTATGATTGATCAGAAGTTGCTATATTTATTGATTATTTGAAAACTATTTACAGAACAGCCTCAAAATTGAGATTCAAATTTATGTTTTTTGATCACAAAAGTAAGAGAACTATTTACAGAACAAGTTTTTTATGAACTCAGAACATGAATATTCTTAAGTGTATGAATGAATAACAGAACAGCCTCAGAATTGACATTCATTGTAGTAGGACATTATGAACTACTAAGTATGCATGAACAAGAGAGGTCATACTCAACACAACTTTCTTTTTTTTAAAATTTTATGATCAAACTATGAATTTTTTGTTCAATTATTTAATTTTTACTACCTAACGTTCATTTTTTTTCCACACAAAGTTAAACAATACTGACTAAGGTGTGTGTGTGTCTGTGTGTGCATGTGTGTCTGTGTATGACAGTGACTGTATGAGAGGGAGAGAGAGGTTGTTTGACTGACCAATTTATTTTTATGAACTGCAGTGAGAACGTGTCAGATACTGCATGCAGCCATATACAATAAAAATATTAATATATCCTACTTTGTGTGTTCAGCTATATGTGTGTGTAAGTGGTCTGTAAGACTGTTTATTTTTTAATGATCTGAGTGAACTTGGTGATTCATGCAAACATCCAGTGATGGCAAACAGGGAAACATTATGTCAGCTGTGTTCACTTTATTCTTCTGAAAAGCACCGCATTCAGTCGGAGCAAAGTTTTCCAACTGACTTTATATCACCAACCAAACGAAGAACAAATGTAAAAAAAAAAAAAGACCGGAGTGGAGGCAGTGACCGACGCGACACGAGCCATTTTCACCTCTGCCTTGTCAAATGCACCGTGTACGATATGAAACAAGTTCACCAAGTAACTTTAAATATCATACAAACCTAAAAAGACGGGTCTCGTCTTTGCACCACAAGTTGAAAAAGTCACAGCACCACATTAACGTCTCATTTACCACAGACACCAGGCGATCCTGGCTGCATGCGATGACATTATCTCATGATCCACAAAGGAAAAAAAAGTTAAAATTAGTCAGTTATCTGTGTGGAGCAGAGATGCCGTGTGACGCCGTGCGGGCACTGGATGACATGCTCATCAAAAAAAAAAAGCATTTACGGTACGTATTTAATTAAAAGTCAAAAAAACTTTCTGTCTAACATCTTTCTGTGTAAATATCTCATTTTACAACTTGGAGACCCATGGCTTATAGACAAGTGCGGCCTATTTATGTACAATTTCTTTTTAAAATTGGTGGGTGCGGCTTATATTCAGGTGCGCGCTATAGTTCGGAAATTATGGTAATAGTACTGTGCTTAAAATGATATGGCTCCTAGATATCAGGATGTCAATGAGTTGTTCTGGTGACTCTTAACAGAGTAGCCAGAAGAAGACGATTTGAACGACTGACATCATGGGAACGACAGTTATGTCATCCTCTGTCATGACTGTTGAAACAGTAATGTTACAAATGCCATTTAATTCCTAGTAACAAATTATTCCCTTTCATCTGTGATGTTTCCATTGTTTATATACAACCCCTGGCAATAATTATGGAATCACCGGCCTCGGAGGATGTTCATTCAGTTGTTTAATTTTGTAGAAAAAAAGCAGATCACAGACATGACACAAAACTAAAGTCATTTCAAATGGCAACTTTCTGGCTTTAAGAAACACGATAAGAAATCAGAAAAAAAAAATTGTGGCAATCAGTAACGGTTACTTTTTTAGACCAAGCAGAGGGAAAAAAATATGGACTCACTCAATTCTGAGGAAAAAATTATGGAATCACCCTGTAAATTTTCATCCCCAAAACTAACACCTGCATCAAATCAGATCTGCTCGTTAGTCTGCATCTAAAAAGGAGTGATCACACCTTGGAGAGCTGTTGCACCAAGTGGACTGACATGAATCATGGCTCCAACACGAGAGATGTCAATTGAAACAAAGGAGAGGATTATCAAACTCTTAAAAGAGGGTAAATCATCACGCAATGTTGCAAAAGATGTTGGTTGTTCACAGTCAGCTGTGTCTAAACTCTGGACCAAATACAAACAACATGGGAAGGTTGTTAAAGGCAAACATACTGGTAGACCAAGGAAGACATCAAAGCGTCAAGACAGAAAACTTAAAGCAATATGTCTCAAAAATCGAAAACGCACAACAAAACAAATGAGGAACAAATGGGAGGAAACTGGAGTCAACGTCTGTGACTGAACTGTAAGAAACCGCCTAAAGGAAATGGGATTTACATACAGCAAAGCTAAATGAAAGCCATCATTAACACCTAAACAGAAAAAAACAAGGTTACAATGGGCTAAGGAAAAGCAATCGTGGACTGTGAATGACTGGATGAAAGTAATATTCAGTAATGAATCTCGAATCTGCATTGGGCAAGGTGATGATGCTGGAACTTTTGTTTCGTGCCATTCCAATGAGATTTCTAAAGATGACTGTCTGAAGAGAACATGTAAATTTCCACAGTCATTGATGATATGGGGCTGCATGTCAGGTAAAGGCACTGGGGAGATGGCTGTCATTACATCATCAATAAATGCACAAGTTTACGTTGATATACTTTTCTTATCCCATCAATTGAAAGGATGTTTGGGGATGATGAAATCATTTTTCAAGATGATAATGCATCTTGTCATAGAGCAAAAAATGTGAAAACATTCCTTGCAAAAAGACACATAGGGTCAATGTCATGGCCTGCAAATAGTCCGGATCTTAATCCAATTGAAAATCTTTGGTGGAAGTTGAAGAAAATGGTCCATGACAAGGCTCCAACCTGCAAAAGCTGATATGGCAACAGCAATCAGAGAAAGTTGGAGCCAGACTGATGAAGAGTACTGTTTGTCACTCATTAAGTCCATGCCTCAGAGACTGCAAGCTGTTATAAAAGCCAGAGGTGGTGCAACAAAATACTAGTGATGTGTTGGAGCGTTCTTTCGTTTTTCATGATTCCATAATTTCTTTCATCAGAAGTGAGTGAGTCCATATTTTTTTCCCTTTGCTTGGTCTAAAAAAGTAACCGTTACTGACTGCCACAATTTTTTTTCTTGATTTCTTATAGTGTTTCTTAAAGCCAGAAAGTTGCCATTGGAAATGAATTTAGTTTTGTGTCATGTCTGTGATCTCCTTTTTTTCTACAAAATTAAACAACTGAATGAACATCCTCCGAGGCCGGTGATTCCATAATTTTTGCCAGGGGTTGTATTAGTGTCATTGCCACTGTTACAGGTTTTGCAAAGATGTCTGCAAATAAAAATACACTCAT